>NW_024063156.1:0-600000 GCF_006381635.1 Hibiscus syriacus
ATGATAAGATAATTTTTTTTCTAAAATTTTGAATTCATGCAGTACTATATATCTGTCGTCAATAGATTAAATGGATGAAAGAGAAAATCCATTTAATTGTTCCTAGAACAAAGGGAGCCGAAAGTTATGTAGTATTTTAGTATGGCTCCCAAAATGAGCAATGGACAAGTCCAAAAACAACAGAGTTGAGGACAAATATAGATAGTGGACACATGTAGTTAAACCATAAACAAAGTGTTTATTTTGATATAATGCCTCACTCCTAAAGCATACCAAAAGATGGCAGACAGCATCAGATTTGAAACAAACGATAAGGTTTGGTGCTGCAGAGGTGGGCACTTTGATATCAGATTTGGAATTAGTAAAACCACTTGTCAATCAAATTCTAATGTCACTTACAAGGAAGAGGAAAACTTGAAACCTTAGTGGATTGATTAAGAAGATAAGTATACTATTTTACCTCCATCGTTGGGGCTTATCCAATGGTGTTTGGGATTAGACAATTAGTACTACATCAGTTGCCACTATAACCAAAAGGACTTGACTGAACATACACTTTTACATGAACCAAATTGCTGACCAAACATCATCTACTTTTTTGATCTTCTCTAGTTTTGACTTCTCTTCGATTTAATTTCTGTTATTTTCTAAATTACTACTAATATCTTGTAATTTTTTAATTCAAGTAGCTAAAGGTATTATACTTTAAAAGTAACTTCTACAAAATTCAATATGGATTAGTTCATTAATAGATCGAATAATGATAATTAATTAAAAAATATGAATTGAAAATGAGGTAATCTCTCGAATGTAGGAGTCCGCATCTAAAGCACGCCTACGACTGCGCATTCCCACAACGAATCTCTTAAGGGTTTCATTTTTCTTCTTCTTTAGCCTCATTGTTTGGCGTTTTCTGGAATCAGGAAATGGAATTGACAATAAAGGGTTAAAGTTGAAATAATTCCTGCATGACCATGTCGGGTTGAATTTTCAATAGCACCAAGAATGAACGACACGTAAATCCATAGAAGGAAATGTTGAACCCTGGTTTGGACGAAAACCCATTATAGTAATCATCAAAAGCAGTGTGATAGCTGGCTTTGGGTGACTGCTTCAGTAAATTTATTTATTTTCTTGAACCAGAAGAGGGCACGTGAGCACCCTGATATTGCTTCTTCCCTTGTTTTCCAAGCGGCAAACATGCAGTTGACCCACGCAATGTTAAACTAATGGCCATATCAATTTAGACCACAAAAAGTAATAATAAAACCCTAAGTCTTTGGATAAAATAGGGAAGGCCATATAACTTTTGGTCCTGTCAACTATTCTTTAATGTTTTAATAATCCTCACTAGAATAACCAAACAAGTTCTCTGCTTCAAAAACTTTAGCCTAACGTGGATCGGATTTTTGGGGCTCATGATAATAGTGGCTGTGCATGTAACCCCACCATACTGTGAGACCACACAGGTATCTTCAAATGGGAATTGAAAGGAAGTCTAGGAATAGAAATTAACACAGTTGAAGGTGTTGATATGCTAGCTTAAAGTGAAGCTCTCACAATCTGATCTTAACTTTTTAAACATGCAAGCGCTTTCAATCATCAATATCGCAAATCTATAGAGGCATCCGGGAAAAGGAAAATTTATAGCATCTTAATGATAAGTAACACCAACACCATATAAATATATATAAAAAAAACTTCAAAATTTGTATATCACATTAATTAATATTTTAAACATAATCATGGCATGTGAAAAAATTAAAATGATAATGATATGCTAAAAGAAGTGGCGTATTCAAAAATATTTTTTTAAGTGCGAGCGCGTATAGTAAACAACATAAAAAAAATTTAATAGGGTATGTACAAATAAAATTTCAGGATAGACACCATCACAGACGGTTACTTTTATGTGATTATTATACCAAATTATCATAAATTCTTTTCATCAATCTAAATCACCTCACATTTGTTTTAATTAAGAGTTTAGATCAGATTTAACTCTAATACTTTATATCACTAAATTTAAGTTAAAGTTTAATTTTTAATATGTATTTAAAGAATAAGCATGGACATGTTTATAAAGCACCACCTCATCAATCCGTTCTCTTCGCAACACCAAAACCAAACTCACGTCCATTGAACAAGGACCGAAAACAAATATGCATACAAACATTAAAAGACAAGATCCTGGATCCAACCTACTTTTAGCCACAAGCGAATGGTAATCCACAATGGAAACCTCAACAGATCAACCCTTTGATGCTTCATTTTATTCAAACAAGGCAATGCTTGCTTCATGCTTCTACAACCTAGCAGTGGTCTCTAAGTATCTGTTATAAATTATTGAGACTTTCAAGCTGCTGATATTGCTTTTATGTTTTGGGTTTTGGCTCCCAAAAGTTGTCCACTTTTCTCACTTTGGTACCTATTCATTTTTTTAATCACTTTATCCATGAAGCTGCAAAAAGTTGTCAAAGCCTGTATTTACTTCTTCATCACTCATCAGTGGCCATAACCACCATTATCCCTACAGCTCTCTGGTTTATGAGCTCTCTTTTTGATGGAGAAATTTTATTATCTTTAATTCTTATTAAACGTTTTTTTTTCACCTGTCATGAACTAAATGATGTCCAAATTTGATAAAGCACGTCCACTCTAAAAAAAAATTGCAATGATGATGAGTGATGTTAAATTAACATCTTCATTCGATAAGCCATAAATACAACATCTACGTTCTACATACAAATAGAGAGTCTGCAAAATCATTGATTCTTGCTCATTCCAAATGTATCTTCTACCCCATTCATCACCCTCTCTCTTCGCTCAGCTATCATCTCCATATAAGCCTGAAATCAAAATAAAGGTGATTAAGCTCTTAGTTCTTAGCAAGGTCCAGACAACCCATAAGCATTCCATATAGAATCGCTTATGCCACATAAGGAAAAAACTTGATTAGTACCAAATTTTAGAATAATATCATAAGTTCTTGCAAATTTCAAATTGAAATAAAGAAAATAGTAAAAAATTAAATTAACAAAGGGTAAACTACATCACTGAAGTTTGAGTAAGTTTCTCTTTTCCCCACTTAAGTTTCAAAAGTAACGATTTGACACTGACGTTATCGATTTATAACAAATCGATCACTCGGCCGTTAACATCCATTACTAAGGTAATGAAATGCTGATGTGGCGCATCAAGTCAGGCTGACGTGACCTACATTAATTGACCATGTGATACAATTTTGACCGGCGTTGACTTGGAAGAATGTAAGGATCTACCGGCAGCTTTACAAGTTGAAAAGTCCAACTTAAATGGGAACCTTGCTTTAGTTACAGAGGAGAGAAATAAGCTTGAGGGGGCCAAGGAATATTTTGTCCATGAAAATAAGAGACTTGATTCAGAGCTGCTTGTTCTTCAAGAGCAGTTAGCTACAGAACATGGGCAGCACATCCAACTTGAGGCTGAGCTAAAAGAAGTAACAGTGCACCTAGAGAAACTAATAGAGGATAATAGTTTTCTCAATGCAAGTCGGGATGCGCACAAGGCCAAGATAGCAGAAACTGATAGTAGGGAAACCCACAATGTTGAAGCTGGGAGTCAAGTAAAAAAATTGCTTGTGGGTAGCGGGATCCATGAAAATGCTACTGAAAATTAACATTCCTGACAAATCTCTTGGATGCGAGATCATGATTTATCCACTGTGGTGTTGGAGAAAGCCTTACCTAATGATGTGGGTGGGATGTCACTTGAGCTGCTTGAGCAGGAAATCTTTGATGATTATTCTGGTTTTCTAGTTTTGAAGGAACACTTGAAGGAGGCTGAAAGAATATTACAAAACCTTGGGATGCATTCCCACTCAGTGGCATTAAAGCGGTCCAGTAGTAAACCAGCTGTGCCCGGAATATCAAAAATAATTCCAGCCTTCGAGTCAAAGATGCCTCATGATGAACCCGAGGTAGAGGAAAGAGGTTTGACAGAATGTCAGTCATTGAGGGACCTGTTTAATTCAACTAAAGAGATAACAGAAGATCTGAGAGAGGTACTTATCTATTGGTTCAAGATGCTGATAATGCCAATTCCTTATATAGAGGAGAGAGGGATCGCAGAAAATCTTCTTATTTGACATTTAGGGAGTCAAGGTTCTACATGAAGCGTTGAAGGAATATAGTGGTAATCTTGAAGCAAGTAACATTGAGCTTGAGGTTCTGTATGAAGCTGCTATGTAGCACGCATTTTTAACTGAAGCTAAGATCAATTAACTTGAGGTTCTTTATGAAGCTCTAAAGCAACAAGAAAGGGGCTGTAGTTCAGAACATGCGGAGCTTTGTCAGAAATTGACTGAGTATTAATTGAAATTTACTGAAATGGGGTCATTTTTCTGATTTACAGAAAAGGTCAGATGAGATGGCTTCTGATTTGAATCAACAGTTAGAAAGTTCGCAGAAGTAAGCAGCTGAGAGGACATTGGCACTTGAACAAGAATGGAAATCTAAGGTTACGTAATGGCTGTTAATGGCCGAGTGATCGATTTGTGATAAATCGATAACGACAGTGACCAAATTGTTACTTTTAAAACTTACTCAAACTTAAGTAACCGTTTATGTAGTTTACCCTGAAAAAATAATACACATTCAAAATAACCAACATTTATTCATTCTCTTCGTTCAATCTAAATCAATGTAACTCATTTGAGTGATGAAAAATTACTAAAGAAAAGTTATTTATTGCTAAAGTATATACTAAAACAAGAAAAATCATCAATAAAGGCCAACAAAACTGGAAAGACAGTTTGTCAATAACTTCCGATGCTATCCGATTATCTTCAATAGTAAATGATGACAACAGGGGAAAAAATAAAACACTATAATTCCAAGTAGAATCAACTCAAGAATGTGTACCTTGGGATAAGAATAGAGAAAGATATACCACCATGTGCAAAACCCAAAGTTTGCAAAAGCTGCGATCACAACCGAGTGCAAGATTAGCCAACTAGCGGTAATCACCCAACAACCCAGTAAGGGTAATCGTCCATGGTTGACACCTACCAACCAAATGGAAGCTTACGATCAGACCAAAAGCCTGACAGATGCATAAGTAATCTGCTCAACAACCAAGTAAACCCAACTTATAAAAAGCCAAAAAAATTGAAAATTAAAGAGAGTGAAGGCTGACCAGGAAGGCTTTGTGTCCCAAACTGATTCGTACTCGAGAGATAGGTTGTCAAGATAACCATCCATGTCTTCCACGAAACCGTTTTCGCCCAACAATAGGTATTCTTTCTGTTGGGGTCGGTCGGATTCCCCGCGAAGCCACCGCCTTGGATGGAAGCTTTGAAGTGGAAGTAGGAAGAAAATTGGGTCATAGAAATGGGTTTTCGGGGCAAAGTTATTGAGAGGTTTTGGGAGTGCAGAGAGTGAGAGAGGGAACAGAGACGATAGAGTCCCCATGTTTTTTGCTTCTTTTTTTTTTTTTTTGGATGCGACCGAAAGCCGCTCCGTGTATGAGCTTTTATTTGTCTCAGGAAACTACGCGTTTGGTCTGGTTAAAGACTCAACTTTTAGATATTTTGGGGGTTTGCGACAATATACATGGCCAACGAAGGAAACGAAAACATAATCAAGATAAACAGGTTGAAGGCATTAGTGAGAGTGTGATAAGGAGAATTCTGATATGATTAGAAACTCGGAGAAGTTAAACTTCTTATTTATTTGTTTGTCAGCGGACAAGTGGTTTAATGTAATGTTCATGAAGATCAAGTATCAAAGAAATAGCTTCCAACACTTCATCTGTTTATCACAGGGAAACTTTGTGAATCTAAACATTAATAGCTTCATGAGATCAAGAGCACAGATTCAGAACTCAAACGCAATATGGTTCCTGTAATACATTGGCACTTTCCACTTGTTCTCATTCCATTGGCTTCCTTTTACATCTTTTTCACCTTATAAGAAACTAAATAAATGCAGATGGGAAAAATATTGCACACCGAAGCAAGCGGGATCTTACTGATTGCTAACAGATCCCACAATCCATTAGACTATATACCAATTCGAACACCCGTCAATGTGTCGAAAGCAACCAGAGCATTGGTCCATGCTGTTAACATGAAATAGCCAGAACACAAAGATTGACAGAAAACAAATGAACCACATGATGTCAACATCTATGTTGCTTGTACTATATTTCGATCACATCTGTGAAAAATCATAGCAGAAAAGTGAATAAAAATGACACTTCTATTCATGCTTCCAAGCATACAGTATTAATGAAAAACCGAGACCCTGCACTTGGTAATCTCTAAGCTTTTGAGAGCAAGACCATGTCAATGCAGACAGATCAAGTGCAGACTGACCGGTTGTCGAAAACTTCTCGGTGGAGACGCAAGTTTGAAACATGAAAACGGCAGTGCCCGTAGCATCGCCGATAGCCAGTTGTGCAAATCCCAGAACACTTCCACCGGAACTCCATCCACCAAAATGGTCTGGTTGCCACGGAACTTCCACTTGAGCCTCTTGACCTGCATCACCGTTTTACTATCGACACGGATAACGAGGTACGGATCCTTAATATCGACAGCATCACACTCGATCACAACATCATGAATCGGTCCCTTGACACAAAGCTGAGCCTTGGCACAATAAAACTTCTTCCCAAAACATGTTCTCTCTTTGCAATGAAAACAGCATCTGAATTCAGAGGAGATCTAATGTCAATCTTCTTGTACGCTTCCTTTTTCAAATCGCCTAGGAGAAACACCATCTCCCTATCGAATGCAACCGCCAGGTAAAATCCTTGAACCGGTTCTGGACCAGAACCAAATCTAGCATTAGACAAGTCCCAACATATAACAACTTTACCAGAATCTACATATAAATTCTTCGATCCTTTTCTCTTAGAGAACAACCAGGGCTTTATGTCGACTTTACACGAACATTGATTGGCTGAATCATCAATCGAAACACCAAGGCCTTGACCCATCAGATTCTTGGTCCATGAAACCGTAATTAAGCACGAACGACCTTGTAGTTTACAGTGATAAACACAAGTCACCAAGTTTTGGGCAGCTTGGCTGCACTGAAGACGATGAATCGGCTACTTGAACACCGTTTTCACCAAAACAAGAAGGAAAGTCCCTCATTCTAATAACCATAAAAGGCAAAACTTTAAACTTTTTCCACCCCCCCTTTTACTAATCCTCCTCCCTATCAAATCCCAAAAAGAAGACAAAATAATCCAGAAATCATGAAAACCGGGTTCCTCGATGCTCCAGAGTGAAACGGGTGTCGGGTTTCGGACAACTTCAAAGGTTGTAAACAAGAGAGAGAGAGGGAGGGTTTATATTGCTTTACTGCCAATGCTGTTTCAAGTCCATCTGAGGAATGGCCAAAATATTTTATTTGAACAGAAAACGAGACGAGAGAAAACAGAGGAAAAAGGAAATGCAATAAATAAATAAAATGAAAAACCGGCAACTGGGTATTCGCTGGAAAAGGGCCGGGACGTTACACAAATGTAAATCTATACTCTATCAAATAATATGACCATTTAAGGATTTTTATTCTCAATTTGGTCACTCTATTTTTTTTATTGTCATTTACGTCATCCCTTGTCGACTTGACATAAATTAGTTAATAAATTAATGAAAGTTTTAATTTTTTTCAGTGAATAATAATCGAACAAAAAGTACCTGGAATAATAAATTCAGAAAACCATGACAATATTAATAAACCAACTAAATATAATCGGAAACTTAAACTAACATCGAAAGGTCGTCACAACATTGTTTTTGTCGATCTTCGATGATCGAATTTGACAGATCAATCAAAAATAAGATGTTGCATAAAAAAACTGTTAAATGGACACCTTGTTAGATACGATATAATAATATTTATACAGTTCGAATAATATTTTAAAAGGAGAAATAGAACAATAGATAATTCTATTGTATTTTTTAATAATTTATATATATTCATAACTTTATTAATTAAATGATAAACACACATACTATGTAAAGGTAATTATTTAAGATCTTACCTTTTTTTATTTTAATGAAGTGAGATATGTAGTAGTGTTGTTGCATTCAATGAGAATGGATTAACATGTTACATCATGGGTTTCAATTATGAGACGTATGCTTGTAAAAGCATTTAATATCAACAATGCTAATTGATAACATGAAAAAGACCTAACACTAATCAATAAGTATTAGGTTTGATATTGATAAGTTCAACAAAGCATTTGATATCAAATAAGCATTTAATTCATGGTGTTTATAAATAAAATAAATTAAACTTTTTAGTTTATTTTTATTTTTATTTTTATTTTTATAAAAAAAAATTATAATATTTAATCCGAAATAGTTGATGAATAGATCATATATCAATTATTATACACAAATAAATATTAAAAGTGATGTTGAGATTATTACATATTATAACTTAAGAAAATCAATCATAACTTTTAGGGATGATATTATAACAAGGAACAATGTGGTCGTGGGATTGAGTCTCATAGTGGGCAATTCATAATTCTAACTGCTGGAGGTCTCCCACGGAAGTTGCTCTCATCCTGGCGTCGGGGGCAGCCTACTATCATACCTCCCCCTTACCCCATTACATGTGGGAATAGGGTCAGCTAATTATTATAATAAGGAACAATCATGAACTTTAAACATATATTATAAAATAAAATTAAAGTATGTATATATATATATATAAGTAGTCATTTTAATTTTAATTTTAGCATTTTATTCTTTAACATTTTATTTTTAGACAAAAAAGCCCCTTCATTGATGCAAATTGTTTGTTAACAAACGAGTAATGCTCTAAAAATATAGACATTTTTGTCCTAACATGAAATGTTGGGGCAAAAATGCTATAAAAATAATAAGGGCTAAAGTTACTATTTAGTTAAAATTTAGGAGTTTTTTTGCCCTAAAGTAAAATGTTAGAAGCCAAAATATTTTAAAAAAATAAATAAAGATCAAAATGATTATTAATCAAATGTGAGAGATTATTTTTTTAGTATCATGCTAAATATAAAAAAAAAGAACAACATTTGTAACCCCTCAGACTGATGCGGGTAACCCGATCTGATCTGAAGTGTCATATTAGTGCCACCGGAGCGACCCACTGTAAAAATAGAGAAAAATTTAAAATTTTTCTTAAAACTTGTAAACTCATAAAATCATTTGTCACTATAAAAAATAAAACAGATTTTCAGACTCGTATATAAAACAAAATATAATTACATGCCCCCTAATCACATTTACCATACTCTGCAAACAACGCCGGGAAACTCCCTTACTGAAGTCGATAGTTGCACTGGTACAATTCTTTTAACCTGCAATGTTGAGTAATAGAGTGAGCTTCGGAAAGCTCAGTAATACAGAACTACCAGATGATGCTGATGAACGAGCAGATACAGATAAACATATATTTCCTTATTGTTTCCGAACATTTACAAATTTTTATGCTGAGCAGAGATCCTACTGATATTCCAGGTGGTAACAGACAATGAGCTTTCAGTTCAGAGAAATATTTCAGATGACTGAGTTCAGGAGATCATAATAGGTTATCTAGTGTGTTCTCAAAAACCATGTAACTTTTCAGATCTTTTTAAAACATATATATATACCCCCATCTCATCCCAACACAACATAATGTGTAGGTTCCCCAGAACTATACACCCAACCCACACAACTTGTAAGGCCCTGAGCACAAAGCCGAGAAACCTGCGAAAATACTTCCTTCAACAATACCCCCAATTAAAACATTTTTCCGTCAGTAAACGGAGATATCAGAAATCAAAACAGAATTCAGAACATAATCCAGATCAGAAATCAGAATAGAATTTAGGTCATGTATCAGAACATAATTCAAGTCGGAAATAAGATAAAATATTTATATGTTTAGGGAACACACCAGAGTTTACAGATATTATTCAGAGGTACTGGATAATCTTATTAAGCAGAAGAAACAAGGATCTTTTATATACCGATAGAATGTCGGAATTTAGAATCACTATTGGAAGAGTTCAATAATTGACAGAATCATCAGTTATTCAGAATATAATTTATTAGGATCATCTTATTCGGATAATTTTCGGAAGCTCTACGAAATCTTAAGGGTATTCAGAATCTTTACAATCTATGACGATTAATCTGATTATCGAACAACTCCAGATGAATAGCTTCCAGAACCAATACTTATCAACTTGTCAATTCATTAACCTTCCAGGTTATTCACTCTTTAATACCAAATATTCCTTATCCATGGATCATCTTCTGAGTCATCACTGAACAAATCTTAAGGAGACGAACAAATATTCTAATGGTCTTTATTTTATTTCCATGTTTTAACTATACCAGGAAATGCTGATGCACTTGATTTGTGGTTCATAATCCATAGGAATAATACATCACGTAAGTTCATTCGAGTGTCCAAACTTATTCCAATCTCTTACTTAATCCTCAGTCCTTGAGGTTACTTGGTTCATTTAGCAGTTAAGTCTTTTATAGTTACTTTGGGGTTTTCTATAGTAATTCAGATGTTTCTGAATTTCAGATACATATTGTACTTTCGTTCAATTCAATTTGGTAGTCGTAGTTGATTTGTCAAATAAATATCTACTTTTTAATATTGAATGCGATCTAGAGTTTAGCTGAGCTGAATACTTCCAAAATTATCGTCAAGCCACACTTGAGAATACAAAACATGTATTCAAGAGACATCTATGTCGTTCAGGTACTGATATAACACTAGCATTGGTTGCTCGGCTTAATATGTGATCCATAACTTTTAAGAGCAGGTACCTCATCCATGTTTATTTAGATTCCTTAATTAATCCAACACCTCTACTTAGTTTAGGTCATAAAGATATTTTGGTCATTCTGGTGCTCAGTTTCATTTCATTCTTTTTCAGAGCTCGAGGATATCCAATCATTCATGAGCTTGGTGATATTCTTGAGTCATTTCCATTATAGGGGTATTTTGGTCATTTTACAAATTCAGTGTATTTTAATCATTTTCTTCCGTCGGATCTTACTATTAAATTCAATCTTATAATTTATTTCAGTCATTTCGAACAATTCTGACAACAGAATACCCCCGATAAATTATTCTTCAGGTATTTACTCATTGCTCGAATATTTTCGGGTCAAGTGCCTTCTCAGATTTTACAAACGGAATATGATGAATTTTTCTGCACTAAGTCAGGATCTTAACAATCAAATACGTACTTAAAGAGTTAAGTACGAATCCTCAAAGTACTTTCTCATTAAGGGTCAACTCGACTATTTTACCTCTCAAGGGCATTTTCATAATTTCTTAACCAGATAACTTCGATATTAACTCTTAACGAACATACTTATAATTTAGAGATCCTATGGTTAATTGCTTCCTCGAATATTCTCTGATCTTGAAATGATTCCTTAACAGACTTCTAGTATCTTGCATAAACCCTCTTGGGGTTAAAAACTGATTATCCAGAATTTCCAAGTAAAACTAATATTTCTTATGCACATCAATAGTTTTATCAGATCAATATGTCTTTTCAGATTTATTAATCCACTTCCAAGGACAATTCTTGTCATTTTCCAATATAAGGGTAATTTCGTAATTTTACCTAATCGAAAAATTCTCATAATTTATCATCTAATTACCTTTAATGAGATAAATAATAATCTACATATCCATGGTTGATTCCTTTATCAGTTAATTCTAGAACTTGTAATTTAATTCTAAGTGTCCTCCAATTTCTCATAATAGTCATCTGAGCCATATTCAGTTACTTACTTTCTACTGCATTCGTATCGAGTGTAGAACTTCATTACTTACACATATGAGACCAAACATTTTCATTCATACATTTACCAATACCAACATGTTCTATAAAGCATAAAGAGGTAGTAATATATTACCTCGATTTTCGTGCTATATTTATCAACCATAAAACTCCATTTGAACACCATCGATCTTGAAATCAACTTCTAATAATTCCTCATATACATATTAATAGAAATTACATAAAAACGGAGCTTAATTCTGAAAAACAGATCGAATCGGGTGATTTTTCGAAAATTTTAAATTTCCGGTCAAAATCAAAGTCAACGGGTTTGACTGGCAATTTCGAGGCCTTCAAGTCCGAATTTTGAAAAACGGACTGCAGAATCGGACTTGGAACGTTGAAAAACCTCAGGATAGGTATACTCGATCAAAGTCAAAGGTCGTTTAATACCCGGTCAACGCCGGTCAAAGTTATGGTTAACTGTGGTCAATGCAGGTCAACGGTCAACAGCCGACAATTTTACACAAATATCACCCTAGCAGAAATTAATTACAAAATTAGCCACATTCTACAAATATTTACAAAACTAACATCCGAATTTTACACAAATAGCACCCAAATAGAAATTAATTACAAAATTAACACCCAGACGATGCCCACTCTCGGGGGGTGGCGCGTGCGGTGCGTGAACAGTAACACGGTGTCAAAAATTCCCGTAAAATTCCTACAAATTATTTTAAGCGATTTTGAGGCACTTACAAAGCTAGGTTTACAATTTTGAATGGCAGAGAGCTCGGTTTCGAAATGTCAGAAACTTTAACGGTCTCACCCCTCCACGCGCCGGCGAAGGAGAAACGGAGAACATCGGTGGACTCGGAATGATGCAAGGAACACAATGGTGCGAGAGGTGTCGAAAATGGATTGTCGGATCGTTGTGAATCGATGAAAAACCAACTGAAATCGAGTTATTATCGACGATACTTCCTGCTGAAATTAACGACGAACGGCGACGATTCACGACGAAAGGTTTGAGGGGTTTTGTTCCTCAGTCGACAACGAACACGATGGTGGTTTCGGTTCGTCGATTGGAGGTCGGACGATGAGTAGATCAAAATTCAAAGTGAGTTGACTGGAGGAAAGAAACTGATGTTTTTCTGCATAAAAACATACGAGAATGGGGTTATAATTCATCCCAAAAGAAAAATAGTTAAATTATGAGTTTAACCACTGAATTTCCTGTACTTCTTAAAACGGTCTGCTAACTTTGAAATTTTTCAATTTAATCCACCGTTTCTTTCAAAATATCAATTAAATCCACCATTTTATAATTTCTTAATTTTTAACCCCTAAATTAGGGTGTTACAACATTATTATAAATAGGTCTTCAATTATATGTCTAAATAAGCTCGTCTTAATTTTTTATATAATTTTTAGAAAAATAATATTCAGTATCTATTATGTGTTTTAAAAATATCTGACATTTATACAAATATATTTATTTTAATATCATGTATCTTATTTAAGGCTTAAGATTTTAATTTTAAATTTTATGATTTAATTTTGTATTTTAAAATTTAAAATTAAAATAAATTAATTGTATAAATAAATTTATGTATAAAAATAATAATTTATATAATATTTTAGCCAAAACTAAAATATGATACCGGTGAGCTGTATTCGGTTAGTATTTGTTTTTTTTTTCTTGTACAATCCATGAGCTTTCCCATCATTTGGTTTCATATTTTTTTCCCCTTGTTATCATGTTTAATTAACTATATGATGCTTGGCGTGTTACCACAAAAATCATGCCACTCTCATGGAACATGAAAATTGATATCTGGTGGCACAAGCAAAGCAGAGGGAAACTAAAAGTAAAACATTATTTTATACATTAATTTCACGTCTATTTTATTATTTATAGTTAAAATTTATAATTAGCTCATTTATTATTATCGTTTGAACTTCAATTATTTCTTTAAAATATAGTAATATATTTTTACAAAAAAATTATGATATACTAATTGTGTAGATTTTCATTTATATGAGTTTGTTTATTTTAGGGTTTGTGATCTATTTAGGGTTCATGAGTTTAGGGTTTATAATGTAAGGTTTAGGTTTAAAATTTAGAGTTTGAAGTGTTTAAGAGGTTAGAGTTTTAGATTTAAGATTAAAATAGATTTATTATATAAAATAAATTTTATAGAATAATAATTAATATTTTATTATAATTTATAAATTATTGTTGGGTTTTCAACACTTAACCAGATGCATTAAAGATATATAAAAAGAGAATTTAAGTTGTTGGATTGAAATACATGTGAGTTTGTTGTTAGTTGGCATGGGCGGTTGAGTGAGCAAAGCAATGTATTGGGTTGGGTAGTTTTAGAGTGGAACCAAGTTGGCATTAAAAGCCTCATCCCCTTGCTTTTGCAAACCCCCCATTGCCGGCCCCGTCTCTCAATTTTGTTTCCTCCCAACTAGGGATGAGCTTGGGTCGGTTAGATCGGATTTTATTTTTTTTTTAAATTTTAGATTCAAGTAATTATGTATTATTAATGATTAAAAATAATAATAATAAACATATATTATCTTATAATTGTAATGTATATTTATTCAAACTTCGATAAAAGATTATTATTATGGAAGGGATAATAAAAAATGGTTTATGATGCTCGGTTTGATTTGGCTTTTGTTCAAAATGTCAGTGGAGGAGCTGATGACATTGTGAATTCATAAGATTTAGGCTTGTTAGTATATGTTTTATAATAAATCAAAATTATAAAATATCAAATTTTATCATATTACGATTGTTTTTTTGTAAAATAAAATAAAAATTTCAAACATATGAAACTTAGATAATGTCACAAAACAACTATAATTGTGACATTTTATTTTTTTTAAACACTATTCATTTGAATATTCTTAAAAATAAAATTTTGACATTTTTTTAAAAAATGGGACCTCTAGTTTTGAGATCCTATAATGTATCACATGCTAAATTTGTAAATGGACGGGTTCGAGATGAATATTTAACTTCGTATAGATTGGAGAGTTGCATAGCTGGTATACGAAAGTAAACTTGATGTAATTTGTTTATTTGTTTATTTGTTTATATATATAATACAAATTTATCAACAACAAAAAAAAAACTTTGGCCCCTAAATGCAATCAAATGGTTTGATCGTTTATGTTTTTAATGCATCTAAAGAGTTCATTGTTTATGGAAAAATTGCATTTAAATTGTTGTTGGTGTTTTAGAAATATATATATATATATATATATATATATATATATATATATATCCTCGTTCGTCGATAATAATTATTAATTTATTTCTTCCTCGATAATAATTATTAAAATCCTGAGTTAAATAGTTATATCTTAATCAAAGATTATGAAGAGATACTATATTACAATCGTATCATATTATTAAAAAAAGATATAATCATGTGATCAGTATTTAATTAAGATCAATAATCTCAATGGGTACAAAATGGACCAATGTTTCATGCCAACATTTTAATCATGTAGACAACTATGAACCACGAGCTTTAGAAAAAATACATAAAATAAAAGAGGGGTTCGCATCAAAGACACATTGAGGTGAAAATGTGAAATTGCACCAAGCTTATTCTCATGCCATTTCCAATATATATAAAAAAAGGAAAATGAAAGGACAAAGTGCAAGATTCCCCTGGTCCTATCGTGCTTGGATGTGTAATTGTTTTTTTTTACCCAATTCCGATCTGTCTGCATTGAAAAGGATTCTTAGGGGCAAACTTATTTAATTAAATGACGAAAGTTTTGGCTTCATATGTAAAGAGGACAAAATGGTTTGTGTTTGCTTCTGCATCCAATTGAAGTAAGTAAACTTTCTACCGTCCATGCCTATCCTTTTATGATTTCTTGTGCTTAGAGAACCAACCACCAATGGAGCTGATTCCATGCTCACATGGATTTTAATATTTTAAAACTTCCTTCCTTAATATAATAATGTTACTTAACTCGAAAGAGACGATGAACCGTGCATGTAAAACACAAATGGCATACATAAAATTTAGAGAATAGCATGGTAACTTCAATTTTAATTTAAAAAAAATACACCACTGAAAATAAGCAAGAAAAATATGGGGTAGCGTCCATGAAACAATACCCATCATATAAGCAATGACGCGTTGCAAGACTTATACACAAGAGTGGATTAAATATATATTTTAATATTTATTTAGATATTTGAATTTAGATTTAAAGTTTATTCGGTACTTAAATTCTTAAAAGATATATATTTAATTTATTGATTTTAATTGATATTCGAATATAGTTTTTTATTCGACTTGATACTCACTATTTTAATTAATTCGAACAAAGAAATCAAGTTAAGTATTGTTATACCTCCTTTGGGAGACCACATATTGAAGCATCTGGAGATCGAAGACTCCGAAGGAATTATGCTGTTGATCAGAGCTTCCAGCCATTAACAATCCTTTGACAAGGCCAAATATGGCCTTTTGGCAAATCTAAATGCTCTTATAAATAATCATCATGATCTCACACTTGACACCCTCATTAAGGATCAATATATAGACATTCGTGCAAGACAGAGAAAAGAGATTTGGTTCCCTCGAAAGCTACCTCAAAAAGATTCATCGTCCTTGGCTTATCATTCCCCCTGAAATTATTCACTACGATACCCAACCTAAATTAAAAGGAGTGAACTGCCTATAGTCGTTAATACCTAAAATATTCTATCATCAATTTTACAATTATTAAATCTAGGTACCACAAATGTAAAATTTCTAAAATTCTAATACTAAACTGATTTAGAAGGATATATATATATATATCTCATTTTTAAATTCGGATGATAAATATGTAACATTGACAAAAATAAGTAAGAAATACACTAAAAATACAAATATCACTTTTATAAAAAAAACGATAAATTTAAGAATAAAATGGTATATATATATATATTTTTTTTAAACTAATGACTAGTGAGAGAGCCGTTTCACAAAATGTATTGTGCAAACAGAGACAAGCTTGATGCATATGAGAATTGAGAACACAGTTCCAAACATGAGCTTTACTTGCACATTCTAGTGTGTTTTATTAGCTGTTATGTCATAATTTGTAATGTCTGAGAGCGGAAACAAAGCAGGACAGCTTAAAAGATAAGGTAATATAATTGCAGAAGAATTTATATAAGACAAAGAAGAAGGAAAATAATGGGGACCAACTTTTTAGTTCCCATGCACATGTATATATTACTAGATTTAATAATTAATTAATATTCTGATCCATAACCAATTGGTGGTTCATATTTTTACATGCATCGCTCTTCATTAATCTTAACGCCGGTAACCTCAGCGATCTTTCCGTCGTTTCCACCGCCTCCATCCTCCTCCGCCATCAGGCTAACAAGAAGATCCGCAAATGCTCCTATAATAAACTTGTGTGTACTTTTAGGGTTCAGTGCAAGGTAACACAAGAGAAGCTCATGCAAGTATTCCCCGTTAGCCTTGACGTCGATCAAGTCACGCGCCTCCACCATTTCCTGCATGGATCTCCTGAAATCCATGAATGGTTGGGAGAGACAGTCGGACGGCGACACTATCTTCGACAGTCGTCGGGGGGATATGTTCGTAACCGTCGTTAAAGGATTCATTTGCGTTATCGATGGGATTAATGGAACTGCTGGCTGATACAGTACCTGATGACTCCGGTGTAGTGGCGACCGATGAAGGCGGTGTTGATTCAATGATGGAGTTGGAGCTACCCGGAGAAGTGAAAAAAAAGCGCTGGGAAGCAAAAACGGTGGCGAAGTCGGGTTCGGGCTCAGGGTCGAAGGAAAGAGATGAGGAGAGGGTTAAGGATTTGGAGGTTGAGTAGTCGAAGGTGCTGTCATAGAGGGAGTTGTAGTTCTTTAAGTTGGCTGATGATGCGGTGGTGGTGGCGGAGGACGTTAATAGACGGCGGCTATCATCGGGGGTTAGCAGCTGCGACGAGGAAGGTTGGGAGGCTAAAGGGAATCTGATCTTCTTGAAGCAGAGGTTGAGGTTTTTGCCCAGACCGTTTGGCATGATTTTGGCCCCAAAAAAGCACAAGGAAAATGAAGTGCGAGCTTATTAATTCTGTTTATTTCTGTGTGGTGTTTGGTTAGAAAGAAAGTGAGATGAGAATGGAAGGGGAAGGCTGAATTAATATATTTTGTGAATATTGGGGGAAGAGAAGACAGAGATGATGGCGAAGTTTTTGATAATCCATCATTTAAATTCAACGACCATTTCTTCAGTACTATCTTACCAGGTATCATTCACCAGTACTATCATTTTATATACCAAGTATCAACAAGGAATATTACATTTTCAACAAAATTAATTTAGAATTTAAATTTAAATATTATGTAAAAGACGGCCACAACCCTAAACACAAATTATAAACAATCTTTTATTTGTATATTTTTTAAAATCTTCTCTATTTAAAATATTATAATATTATATATATTTTTAATAAACTATTTGATATTTATATTTTTTATTTTTGATAAATTTTCTACTTTTTAACAATTTTTTATTTATATTTATAAAAAAATTATATATTCGGTAATTAGATTTTTCACTTTTTATAAGTATATTATTTGTGCTTTTCCAAACGATTTTAGAATCTATAACATTAAGTACTTATATTTATCAAACATACATAAAATTGTTCATATTAAATAACTAAAAAAAAAAAAATTAATTTCAAATTAATTTTTTTACAATATATCAATTTTTTTTTAAAAAAACACATGTACCATGTTTGTAAACTAACAATATTTCAAAAAAAAAAGTAAACTAACAAATTCAGATACTAAATATTTATTGTTTACCAAATATAAGTACTAAATTGATTCAAAAAAGAATCTCACAATTGCAAAAGGTGACAAATTCAAATACGAAATAGTATTAAAAAGATAATATGAGATCACAACATATGATGTTTATCAACAAAATTTAAATATAAAATGGTATTAAATAGACATTAAATTACTCGATCCGACACATATTAGAGTTACAGAGTTATGTAAAATTATTGCTATACATGGTGGAATTATACATAAATGCAGATGATGAAAAGTGGTTTAGGAAGCTAATTTTGAGGGGTGTGAGATGAAATGGTTACGCAATGCGATAGAAAGAAAGGGAGAGGTCAGTTCGGTAGGTTGCAATATGGTCCAAACACTGTTAAAACGACCAAAGGTAGCAAGCAGCACATGGTGGTGGGAGCCCCTAGGTCGACCAATCCATCACATCTTGCTTCCAAAGGACCCGCAACCACCGGTTCAGGCAGCGACGCTCTTCATTATCCACTTCCACTCCACCGTGCTTCTATACTACAAACCCTGAAGCCGTGAAAATAAGCAACTGTTGCTTTAGTTTTCATACAAGGACGTTGCAACAGGGTGACCACTGCCACATTACAAAATCTAAAGCCGAGCACGAGAAATCTACGTCAATTGGAGCATGAAACGTAAAATATATATAACCGGCCGACTCCAACATCTGTTTCTTACTGTTCATACTATCCAACTAATTACTGCTCATTACAACAATATTGGGATCTTATGTTGAAGCTCATATGCATGAAAATCGTTGTTAATTTGATAGGAGAGCTGTGAATTCAATCATACTAAAACTCTTCTGGCAAAGACACAGATATCTCAGTTTGCTCTTATAATATCACGCAATCAGAGCAATGCCATTATTAACTTTGTTGTCCAATAAATAATACCAACAAGTTTCAAACCAACGTCCGCACGTGATCACTGATCACATGGCAACTAAGAGTATTATTGTACTGTCAATTTTTCGGATTGAAATGAATAAAAATGGAGTTACGATCTGTAATATAAATCATATGTAAAAACAGGAAGGCCACAAGATGACTAATCATTGACCTATAAATATTTATAAAAAAGAGCCTTATTTCTCATGTCTGTGATACAGTTGTCAGGTAAGAGGGGAAGAAGATTATGTGGGAGAGTGGGACTTGAGAAGGAGAGCATCATCATGAGGTTTCAGATCTTAGAAATGAGCTGTAGGGAATTGTCCTGGTTTGGGATCTCTCTCTTCCCCATAAGCCAGGCAAACGTGCTTTGTGAAACTTCCTTCCTAGCCTCTTCTGTGCTGCAACCAGGCAGGCTCTGCAATATTATGGGATATACTATTATTTAGTCACTAATATCAATAGTCTTTAAGATTTGTATAATTTTCTTCTTATCAATTTGCAATATTATACATTTCCTTTTTTTAATAAATTTGCCCGTTTATTAAAACAACCATCACCAACATAACCTTTTTTGTTGGGAGCTGTTTTGATTCCCAATGAGAGATTTCATGCAATAAAGTTGCAATTTGGGGAAGATTAATACTAGAAAGGGTACGTACCTAGGGATGACAACTTAATCCGAACTCGATGGGTTCCGACCGATCCGATCGGATCGGATTTTTTTTAAAAAAATCGGATTTGAGTCGGGTTTAGGGTGGAAAAAATCTGACTCGACCCGAAAATATATATAATTTTACTCTATATATTTAGGGATAATTACAATAATACCCCTCTATATGTAATTTTTTTTCAATTAAGTTACTATTTTTATTGAATAATAATTTTTTTTTATTTCGGGTCGATCGGGTCGGGTGAAACCTTAATTTCGTCAGGTCGGGTCGGGTCACGGGTGGATGGCCCTTTCTTCTCGGGTCGGGTCGGGTGACCCAAAAAGCCGACCCGACCCATTGTCATCCCTATACGTACCAACGTTGAGAAAAAAAATTATTGTCTTTTTAGAGGATTTATGTTCGAGTTGTCGGGTTTATAGAATGTATATACATTGTCAATGATTAAGAAAACTTCTAAGTAAATATGATTTTATAATCGCTCCAAATTATTGAAGAACCAATTATATGTTTTAACATATCTCCAACGGGAAACTCATCGGACTATAAGCCCTACCAATTGAATGGATAAACATGGCAGCTTCTATTTGTGTTTGCATTTTCGTTGTGAAGTCGTTTTCTTGGGCCAACCCAATTCAGATTCCTTTTACAAAACTTCATTGGTCCAATTGCAAATTTGTGCACTCGTAGCCCGTGACCCCGTCACGTTTCTATTGAATAATGATATATTTTACCATTAAAAATATCAAACTATTAAAACTTAATAAATTATATTTATATTTTTATAATAATACAAATTTGTTTCATCTTAATCAATCAAGACTGTACAACAAAAAATGAGATCCACACCAATAATAAAACTCGAACCTTGAAATATCTTAACATTCCAACAGCTCCTGGTTACAATTTACAACATGTCCATTACGACCCTTGCCTTGCTGCAAATTTCGAAGACAAAACCTGGAAGGAAGGTATAATATGCAGGCATTCCGGCGGAATCATCTTAATCGTGCATGTTCACCTTAGCGGCTTTTGTCATCGTATCCGCCACTCCACCCTTGACTCCTCGCTCTAAGCTCTGCAACTTTCACCGCTACAGCATCTTCGCTTGTCACAGCTTTATCCTGAGGCAACTTTGAAAGAGCATCCTATTGCAATGAAAAACAATTCCCCAGATTTGTCAATTCCTTTTTTAAACCTAAATAAGTAATCTTATACGTGCATGGTGTCTTAATATTTACCAATAATACATCTGACATGTTAATCTTATTGACGTTCTGCGCTGCATCGGCATTGAAACTGGCGGCGGCTTGGGCTGTGCCGCCCAACCCAGCACCTTGCATTTCGTCGCCTGGTGAAGAAAATTTTAATATTATCTAAAATCATACAATATGTTTACAATATTATTTTTAAAAAATATATTTTGAAGAAAAATTGTTGATGAAAATATAAGAGTCAATTAATAAATAAAATTTTTCAAAGAACATCACGATAAATTAAATAAATTTTTTAAAAAATATGTTGTCAGAAAGACCACTTGAAGTCATGTAGAGCGGATAATTCAAATATCTCAAAATAAAAGAACAATTTCAAATCAAAATGAATTTTGTTCAACAAAATTTAAGATCATAAATTACTTTATTTATTTCAAAAAAATCATCTAACCAGAAACCGATAAAATGATTAAGTGTTCATCATATTTTGATATCTTACCCAACCAGCAGAGTTGCAGTACTTGACTATATAATAATTATTAAAAGCTCACTTATATATTTTTCTAAATTAATACTAAAATGTTTGATACTGTCAATTTCAGGTACTAAACTAAAACATAATATAAACTAAAATATAATTTAAATTTAAATCGGGAAATTGAATTTAAATATAAGTTTTTTTAACTAAAGAAAAATGATAAATATATATTTAATCTTGATGCATAACGTAACCTCTCATCGATCCTTGGGGGAAACATATAATTATGTACGGATAGTATTTTTTTCCCTTAAAAAGAAAAGAAGAGGGTGACGCCTGGAGCGCAAAGAACCCCCAAAATCAGGGTCTTGCTGGTAGTTTCTAAAGTTGTAAGAGAAGAATGTGAGATGATTTAGAGATCCGATTTTTAAAATAAGTTTCAGAATATCATCGTTAGGTCCTTAAATAGGGCCAAAGTTTTAGTAACTTGAACAATTAGGCAACGGATTTTGAGTTCCTCGGCAGGGAGTTGGGGTATATTATTGAACAATATACATGGAATTGCAATTCAATCGAATTGATGTTTCCTTTCGTTACAACTTCATCTATTTACTGCGGTAATTTTATTAATTGGCCCTTTTTTATTTGTAAATGGCCAGCCTGAATGTACACCACGGATCATCCATCATGCAACAAAGCAGTAAGATGTACCATAAAACTGTTCCACTACATACAAATATAAAACCAAACATTTCGCTACCAAAAAAACCCTTCATGGCTTATCATCCTGATTTACCCTGGCAGCTGTGGCCAAAGTATCCGCCACTCCTCCAGGCGTCGGCATTGACTCAGGTTTGTCACTCACCTCCGCACCTCTCACGCCATCAGCATCTTCACTTGTCACTGCTTTATCTCGAGGCAGCTTTGCAGTAGCGTCCTGTCCCCCAAAAAAAAGGACGAATTAATTGGGAGTTACTTTGTCTGCAATCTAATCGGTTAAGACTTAAGCGATCAAAAGTGTTAAATGACTTATTACCGACAAAACGTCCGATATAGTGATCTTATTGTAATCATAAGCCTCACGGTCATTGAAATTGACAGCAGCTTGAGCTTTGGACCCGAGGCCGGCTACGCTACTACCCGCGGCTCTCGCCTCAGCTGCTCGTATCGCTGCTACGTCGCCTCGGTCAACCGGTTTGTCGCCCACGGAGATAGCGGCTGCTTCCAAAGCTTCCCCAATGGAGATGCCACTAGAATCAACCGCACCCGTTACAGTGTCCGGTCGCACATTTCCAGCAGTTGGAGTTGGAGATGGGGAAAGGGTTGAAGGCGCAGCACCGATGACATCGAAGACATCGCCGAAGTCGATACCTTCCTGGTCAGAAGCCTGGAGTCTTCTCGGTTGTCGCTGGCTCATTTTTTATATTGGGTAATTGGTGAGAAGAGGGTTCCGGAGAAGCATTATACGGCATATAAATGCGTAATGTACACGTAACTAAGTTTGCACGTTTCAGCTTGGAAAAGAGACATTTGGAGCATAGGTGAATGGGTTTGTGGACTTTCCGGGGTAATTTGTAGCCTCCAAATACTAGCAACATCGACATATGGCAATGGATAAGGATTGGGTTTAAGTTGAAGTTGATCCTGGTCGGTCATTTCTCGTATACTTGTCTGGATGACAGATAAACAATTGCAAAGTTCAAGGAAGTCGACAAAAACAAATCAATTTCTTCCAAAGGCCGGTGCGTAGCAAATTCGAACGTTTTGTGGGGTCAGTATTTGGATCAATATGGGCTTTTCTTGGCCCAATATGCCTAGGCTTTGAATGTATTTATGTGTAGTTACGTGTTTTAACAGATATTGCTCACATTTGTTTTATTCATATGATTTGTTTATATTTTTTGTTCTTGTCTTTTATTCTTTCCTTTCAGTCTGATATGTGCTCGTGTTGCTGTCATGTGTGTAGAAAACGCGTCCTAGTTCTATTAGGAGTGTCTTCTGTCTATGTAATAGAAAAGGGTGCTTGTGAGTGTAAATAAATACATATCTGGTGAATTATTTGTATAACATTCGTTTATTAAGTTAAATAAATGAGTATAAATAAAAAAAAAATTGTTCACTTAATAAACGAACGAACACGAATAAAAGTGTGTCCGTTCGTTTATATTCACGAACAAACTCGTTTATAAGCTTGTTTATCAAATTGTTTATGAGCTCATTTATCGAATAGTTTATTTATGTTAATGAACAAACTCGTTTACCCGGTTCTCATTTTCTCTTTTTACATTTTAAATATTAGTGAAGGTAGAGATTAAATTGAATAAATTTAAATTGTGAATTTTAAGGAGTTTAAGCACTAGTGGTGTATATTGAACACACGATAAACGAACACTAATCAAACACTAAACGAACATATAAACAAACATATTCGCGAACAATAAATAAAATGAACATGTACAACCTCAAAAATAAATAAACACAAACATGATATTAAAATTTTAAATGAACATGAACCGAACACGAACATTTTCAAAAATAAATAAACGAACACAACACGATATTAAAAATTTAAATGAACACGAGACGAACACAAACACTTAAAAAATAAATAAACGAACACAAACACGATATTAAAAATTTAAATAAACACTAGCCGAACACGAACACTTTAAAAAAAAATAAACGAACACGAATACAATATTAAAAATTTAAACGAATACGAACATTATCTTATTCGTTTAAACTCGGTTCTAAAGGTGCCATATTGAAGAATAATCTGCAGTAGATATTAGGATAGAAAACTATTTTTTTATGAAACATATTCGAGTAAAACGTCGGTACACATGGTTGATTCCAAAGAGGTACTCTTGGGCTTCGTCCGGCCGGTCACAAAATCTGGCGGTTCCTCCGTCATTGAGGTTGTGCTGTATGGCCAGTGTTTTGGGCGAAGCTTCTACACCATATTCCCCGATTCACAAATTTTCATTTTTATTATTGAAAGTATTTTTCATCAGTTCAAATAATTATACATTATCGATTACATCCTTCACACTCAACACCGTGTTTAAATAAAAAGAATAGGAAGGGGAATGAGATCCTATCAGCAGTTGGAAAAAAAGGTGGTACGAGTTTTGGGACCACAGTCCATAATAATTGTGATCCTCATCCTCATTTAAATATATCCTTTGGGGGACCTGACGTTCATAATCAATTCAACCTTCTCAAATTTGGACTTATCAAAGTATCAAACTTCTCAACTACTACTAATTGTTTAATTGTTTTACTCCTCTACGCATTGATCCAGAAAGAGACAACAAGAGTTTAGATCTATTTCATCATAATTAAATCCATAATTAAGATATGCTTAAGGTTATTCTTTAATAGTTTGAGATGATTATAAATAGTATTTATTCATAATTTTTTCAACTAATAATAACGTAACATTCTTTAAACATAACTGCTCAAATTTTAAAATAAAATTGAAGAAATAATATATTTTATCACGGATTAATCTTTTTAAGGATGGTTTACATATTCTGAACATATAAAGCATAGTTAGTATATATTATAATCACCTGAAAGTGAAAAAGGACAGTTGTATGAGTGAAGTCATTAGAGGAATGATGATTGATGTGAGTTGATGAATAAATAAAGATAAAGGCAAGTTTACTTCTCAATCATGCATCATTTACGTACTGAATGAAGTCAATCATTTAAATAATTTACTCAAACAAAATTAATCTCACACTCTCTTATCTCATATCTGCGGGGGAGAGGGAAAAGATGAAGAACCGCCAATATTTGGTTAACAGTAATGAAAATTCTTACTTCTCGTCTCCATCCGGTAGCATATTGATATCGGCACTCGGACTGCAAAAACCTTTCTCACCTCTGCATTACAACATTAAAAATTGATCAGAATCTGCGTTGAAACCTAATGTAATCGTGTGTTGATTTTTGAAAAGAAAGTTGGGTTTTCACCGTACATGTAAATGTCAACTTTCTGTTCAAGATTCTTCTTGCATGTGTGACAAAAGCTAAGGAAACTCCCGGGGTGTAGGCTTGGGTTCATTATCCGGTACACTAAAGTAGCTTTCCACGACGCAGTTATCGAATATATGTGTGGTTCTGGGATTAGGACCGTGAGATATCACGCATGTATAATCCTCAGACAGCTCCATCTCAGTAACGGGAAGATCCTTCGTATAGATACCAGAACCAGGGTAACCGAATGTTGGCGATAAATATGAATTCCTGGTCTTGATTCCAAAATCAGTAGGTGGGAGTGGAGGAATCTGGACTCTGGGTTCCGTCCCAAACAAGACCTTTCTTTTGTTTGGCTCGCAAGAACCGTTGTCTTCACTCTGTTATCGTTGTTGTATGTATTGAGTATAGCAAGACCAATACCTTTTTGGTTCTGGATTTCCAGGTGAGAAAAGTTTGGGGGATTTTGGACGGGTTAAGGCAAAGGGATTACGAAAGGGAAAAAAGGGTTTGTCGAGGATTGAAGTAGGGCTCTTGATAGCTTCGGTTTCAGGGAGGGATTTTGAAGTGAAAGCTCTGATCTGGGAGAATCGAAGAAAGATGGGATTGGGTTAGTGTAATTCTGGCAGGGGATGCTTGAGAGCTGTGATCAGCCATTAAAGCTTGCTTGCTGGTCACTGCTCTGGACCTATTCCTCAGCATACTAAGCTTATAATCAGAATCAGACACCCCAAGTTCTAACATGAAACAACTGCACAAACAAGCCAAGAATCAGATTAATTAAGAACCAAGGAAAGAGTTGGAAAGTCGACGAAAAGGCAAGAACTCACCTGGAAATGAATGTCACATCACCATGGACGGAAGAAAAAATCAAGTTTTGTTTTAATGTTGAGAAACAAAGGTTTCTAGAAAATAGGAGATGAATATTATTAATTGATTTTCAAAGAGTACACACTGTTATAGCTCACACTCAAGTCTAACTGTTATTAACAACTATGATAACAATTATAACAAATAGCCATAACATCCTCCACAGATCAGCTTACTAACATTTTTCCTACTTTTTCCTTCTCCCCCGAGAATCGACTAGACATTGACCTTTGCGCGAAAAAACTTCAAATTATGTTGTAGACAAGCTTGGTCAACCCATCAGCTACTTGATGACTAGCAGGAACATAGTTAACTACATCTGTTGACTGTAACTTTTTCACGGATAAAATGAACATCACGCTCCACATGCTTTGTCCTAGCATGATAAATTTGGATTTGTAATTATAGCTACTGCACTATTGTCACACCACACCACATGAGTCTTTGACTGCTTAACCCATATCCAAGAGAAGAGCACACACCATGTTGTCTCCACAGTAACATCAACAACACTTCTATATTCTACCTCCATGGTGGATCTTGAAACAACTTCTGCTTTTTATAACTCCACATAACCAATTATCACCCACAAAAACACAGTTACCTAATATAGATTTTCGATCATCTGTATTTCCGCCCAATTAGTGTCAGCAAAAGCAACAACATGCAGACCTGCACATCTGAGACTATAGCCAGACCATGATTAAGCATGCCAACCAACTATCATAAATCCTTTAACTGCAACAAGATGACTTTGCCTGGTGTATGCATGTATGCGCTACCTTGTAATGTTAAACAAATATGGATGTATGACAGGCATAGAGAAGCGCCCCAACAATACTGCGATATTTATAAGCATCAGGAAACAGATTCCTCCCATCCTGTGTAAGCTTCGATGTGCCAGCATGGGTGTGGATGCAGACCATTGTTCATCTTTGTCTTCATTAACAACTCCAAGATAAACTTATGTTGACTGAGAATTAACGTCTCACCATCTCTTAACCTCGATGCCAAGGAAAAAGCTAAGCTCTCCAAGGTTTTTTTAAAGTAAACTTATCGCCCAACAGTTTACGACCTCTTCAATTTGCGCATTGAGTCTCCTGTTACCACTATATCATCCACATAAACCAACATGTACAAATACTGCCCTCTAACACAACGAACAAATAAGAAGTATATGCCTTAGACTCCTTAATCCTATTCGATAAAGCACTGTTTTAACTTGACATGCCAACCTGAGGCCCCTATCTCAAAGTCTCCTGTTACCACTATATCATCCACATAAACCAACATGTACAAATACTGCCCTCTAACACAACGAACAAATAAGAAGTATATGCCTTAGACTCCTTAAATCCTATTCGAATAAAGCACTGTTTTAACTTGACATGCCAACTCTGCGCATTTGAGTCTCCTGTTACCACTATATCATCCACATAAACCACATGTACAAATACCGCCCTCTAACAACGAACAATAAGAAGTATATGCCTTAGACTCCTTAAATCCTATTCGAATCAAGCACTATTTTAACTTGACATGCCAACTCTGAGCCCCTATCTCAAGCCATACAAGGCCTTTTAAGTTTATACTAGTTGAGTACCATCCGAGCCCTTTGTCAAACCCAGTGGTTGCTGCATGAACACATCTTCATGCAAATCTCCATATAAAATGCATTGTTCACATCGATTCCGGCGTAACTGTCAGCCCTCGTTACAGCTAAGGACAAAACCACATTAAGCGTAGAAAATTTCACCACATGACTAAACTTTCATTGAATTCATGACCTGGGACTTGTGATATCCTTTTGCCACAAGTCGGGCTTTGTATCTATTTCTATAACATCAGGGTTCTTTAACTTAAACAACCACTTATACCCAACCACAATTTGCCCTTTAAGCAATGGAACAAGTGACCATGTACCATTTTTCTATAAGGATTCAAGTTCAACATATACAACATTCTTCCATGAATGGTTCCATACTATCATAAGCAACAAAATATACTTTAGGCTAGAAACACCATACTTTCTTCTAGTAAGCATCGGATGTTGATTCGTCCTAGTCTCCTCATCAACTCCTGCACCGAAAACTCCACACCACATGTATTCAACACCTTAGTGCAGGTCTCCATATCATTACCAACATCACAACATCTTTAAAGTAGTCTCTAAAGTCGAGCTTGAGGACTCACACCAAGGTATTTCAGACACATTTCATATGCCAGCTCATTACTCACATTATTATGAGTGACTCAACAGAACAGAACTACCCGAATGACTGCTGCCAGCTTGCAACTTGCTAACATCAGCAACAATCTCAATGGAACCCGATTTCGAACACAACCCTTAGAAGATGTACGAACATTCTTGTTGTGTTGTCAGTCATTGACTGTTCCCTGCAGGTTTTTCGAACTCGGAATAAACGACGCACTCCTAAAGGAATGATCATTGTATCACAACTGACCACAAAATACAAATAAACCCTTCACTTTTAAAACTTAACTTGGCCCTCAATTTCATCAAAATATCAGTTTAGTCCATCAACCATATCCTCAGTTACATCTCAATCATCGTGAACTATCACGTCGTATATAATAATTAACGATAAAATCACCGGTAAAGGACTACATAAAAATTTTCTTGAATTTTTTGATCATATTAAGTATAAAATATGTCGATGACCACGTTATTTTTTAGAAAAGTTTGAGAGCTACATTAGCCTAATAGTATCACAAAACCCAGCCAAAGGGTACTATTGTTAGCAATGATTTATTTCTACCTGCTAATAAAAAAGAAGGCACCTTTGGCTTTTAGTATATTAACCATTGAGTGATGTTATTTTTTGTTTAAATAATTAGAGTGATTACATAATTAGACTAAAAATGGTATGAGAGCAATAAATTTTGGTTATATAGCTTCAAAAGCAAAAGATTTTAGCATACACAAAGTTTAAAGATGACTCAAATTTCGATTCTTCAATCGGTCCATCACGGTTGACTCCTGTTAAGTTATCGGCTATTTTATTTTGATATCTTGTTATATGTTGAATCTTTACTTCCCATCTATTTTACAGTAATTTCGAACAGCTTCTGCTATGGAGTTCCCTTGCAATATTCTTACTTTCATTAATCACTCTCGCTATGCCCAGCAGTTTGTTTCTAATATTAACTTCTTAACTCTCCTTACAGCCATACATGTTTGAGTGTATCATGGATGGCATGGTTAACTTGTTTGCAAAGAATCTTACGCCTGCAGATAGGGTTGTTGCTTCTGCATGCATGGGAAAACAAGGCATAAAAGGATATCAAGCACCAATAATTTGACATTAAGGCCTCCTGAGATAGGAAAGAACAATTCGAATCATGATAAAAGTGGGATAACTTATTCAAATAAAGAAAAAACTATAGATAAATAATTAGTACAATATGGTATTCATATTCAATGGACGTAATCTATGGAGTATAGGAACGACAAGAACATGGTGTTAGAGGTGAGAACGACAAATGTCAATTGTCATGATGACCCTAAAACACAACGAAACAGAACACAGAGAAGATAGGCCCCCAGTTTTATCAATCAACAAATTCAGCAACGAAAAAAATAAGCTTCTCTCAACCTAGTGTTGGGGCAGCCTACTATCCTACCTTTCTCTTATTCCATTATATATGAGAATAAGAGTCAGCTAATTTTTTGTTTGTTTGTTTGATTGAGTCCATTAGTGCAAGTGCCCCCTTTGATAGTAACGCTTTTTTCTTCTTTCTTATTTTCGTCAGACAATAAACTTTAAGGGGCTGTTTGTTTGCCTCTTAATAGAACTATTCATGCGTTTGTTTCGCACCTCTAAATGATTCAGTGCTGACTGATTCAGCAAAATAATGCTGAATGATTAAACACAGAAGTACATTTTGAATGATTCAGAGCCATTATCAAACAACATGTCACATTCACAGCTTTTAAATCATTCAGCATTTGAATCATTCAGTATTTGAATCATTCAGCGCTTAATCATTCTGAAGTAAACAAACCCCAAGATTTATCTTTTAAAATGTTTTATAGTAAATATTAATTCGTTTTGTTAAATATTTTTCAAAATATATATTATTATAATTTTATTAGATAAATATATAAGAGAAAATAACTTCAGTGACCAAAATACCTTAATATACGATTTTAACCAACTTTTTTGGATTTGCCAAAATGACCAACTAAATCGCAATGCGATCGATAATTCGCAACGCGATCTCTGGTATCGCAAATCAGTTTCCAGATTCGCAATGCGATTCTGACTATCGCATTGCGATTTTCCAAATTCGCAATGCGAATACGTAAATCCCAATGCGAATACGTAAATCACAATGCGAATACGTAAATCGCAATGCGAATATGTAAAGCGCAACGCGAATCTGACTATCGCAATGCGATTTACATAGCGCCATTCGTATCCAACGCGTATTTTTTTTTCAAATTCCAAACACGAATATATTAATATATCGGAACACTGAACCATCTACAGTATATCCCGTAATCGCAACTCATAACCTAAAACCCTAAATCACAACTCAGTCTCATCTCCATCTCTCACTCTCTAAGCCGAATCTGTCCCCATCTCCAACGAAATCAGTCCCCATCTCCGACGATATCAGTCTCCATCTCCGGTGAAATCATTCACGATCAGAAATGAAAAATCAACCAAATCAACCACCGAGGGTTAGTTTTTTTAATTATTTTTATTTTGAAATTTTTGCATTATTATTAGGTTTTTCATATTGAAATTGATGATAAGTTTACTGGTGTTTTCAATAATAGATTAATCATTTCACTTAGATTGCTTATTATATTCATTCGGTTGCTGCCAATACTGCTAAACTGTTTAGTCTTTAACCCTGTGAAGTTAGTATTTGTCTTTGTTTTGTCTTTTGGTTGAAGTAATGCAATCCATTCAAGTTTCTTTCAATTTTAGTATTTGAAACCGAGAATGACTATCGCAATGCAATTCTGTCATTGCGATTTTCATTTCGCGTTGCGATAGTCAAATTCGCGTTGTGATAGTCATTTTCGTGTTGCGATTTTCATTTTCGTGTTGCGATTTTAAATTTCAGAAACTATTCTTCTTCTGCAAATTGAAACTTGAATGAATTGCATTACTTCAACCAAAAAACAAAGACAAATACTAAATTCACAGTGTTGCAAATTTAAGTTTGAAGAATAAACTACTACTCTTTATGTTTTTGTCTTGTTATATCTTCACAGTGTAGTTTTTGGTATATCTAAGTTGGTATGTTTATTGTTTTTGCAGAACTTTTATTCGGCTCAATTGACCTTAAGAAATAAAGTAAGCCTGGCCAAAACAATTGCGTCGAAGCTTTCACCTGCACAAAGAAAAATATTTGAGGATACTTGCTTCGGGCCATGGCTGAAAGTACAACATCCGGGTAAAGATGCTATGTTGACCCATCTGTTTCTTCAAACCATGACTAGCGATCTACCAGAGACTATACAATGTCGTGATGAAGAGATATGGTTTGATTTTACACCGACGTATACGTGATGAAGAGATCGGTACACTAGACATATTACCCGTCTATCATGGTTTTCCCGGGTTTTTCCTGAGCTGTCAACGGAGAAGTCGAATTTACACGTGGAAGACTTGACGAGATTATTGAATAAGAAAGATTTACTCAGATGGATAACGTCGATGTTGTCCGAGTATGCTTCTAATACTTTTGCAAGCCGGCTTTTTAGGCAGAGAGGCCCGACAACCTATTCCTAATGATCTAATTAAATTGGTAGAGGACCTAAATGCAGGGACCTGTTTCCGTGGGGTTCGTATCTATGGAAAGCTACATGGAACAGTTTGTCGTCTGCCTTTGATGATCGGAAAAGTTGCGTGGCGATGGTTCAAATACACTTTGTCAGGCTTTATTTGGGCCTTTAAGGTAATAATTTGTATATAATGTTTCCAAAATTATAATTCTTTAACAATTACTAATGTTTTTATATATTGTTTGTAGATTTGGATATTGAGGCCTTTCCCGCCATGCAGACATATGCATTAAAAACTTCTAATGATATTCCTAGGGTTTTTTCCTGGAAGAGGAAATGGTCCTTGCAGCAATGGAATATTTACTACCGTATCTACAATAAATAATGTAAGTTAACACAAATACTACCATATGTTTATAAACAAGTTATTACTACTTACACGTTTAAACTTTGTTTGAGCTTTTATATTGTTAGGAGGCCAACACTCCATTACAGAGGCTGACACCCACGGAAGCTGAGCTTGCCACTGATTGGTGGAAAGCTAGTAAGCGTTTTTTTGATGGCACGGATGATGAGCAGCCACCACTTCGAGATCCATCACCTCACCCAGAGCCATCACCTGATCGACCCGAATATACACCTCCACAACGAGAGTCATCACCTATTCTGTCACATCATCGAGCCTCTTCTCCACCATCATCTCATGATAGGCGACCGGCAAAGATGCTGTAACACCCCCAACCCGTATCCAACCCGGATACGAGTCCGAAGTGTCACATTGACTTTTCAAACATTTATTCGTATAAAATAGTGAGTATTAAAAACTTTGAACATTTAACTTATTCAAAACGTTACAAAATTTCAGAGTTCATACAATTTATCTTTAGACTACATGCCAACTACACTCTATATACAGTATATATTTTATGATCTGACATTGGTAAGGAGAACTGACCTGTCTGCTCCGCATTACTCTTTACTCTTATCGAAACCTACGTGTGAAACATCACACGCTAAGTCGAAGACTTAGTGAGGCATAAAAACTTATAATGCACTTTATAACATATATCAATACATGCATGTTCTGTTCTATCATGTTTAAACCAAATTACATGCTTTCTTCGTATCATATAAAATCATATCAGATTAATTACAGTAAATACATACATACACATAACTCATCATTAACAGTTTATCATTTAATCACATACTTTTATGCTTAACCTTTTCAATCAAACACTATACACACACAACATCATATCATTTCTATAACATTTATCATACCACTAACATATATTTTTTTATATCTCTTGATTAGCCCATGTACATATGTGAGAACTATAGATATGTGAGTTTATGGAGGTTGTGCACTAATGTTGTCACCACAACTCTTATAAATGCACCGAAGTACCACATAGAATTGCACCGTAGTGCCGCGTAGAATCGCACCGTAGTGCCATATAATAATGTCCATAAGGACCACATATCATTCCTTAATAATCATATACATATACTAGGGATCAAGTATGTGTCTCACCAGACTTCACACATGTTCCAAATAATACATATATATTCCGAAGGACCACATATCATTCCTTAAGAATCATATACATATGCCAAGGATCAAGTATGTGTCTCACCAGACTTCACACATGTTCTAAAGAATACATATATGTCCCGAAAGACCATAGACCCTCGACTCTTGGCATGCCAACTATACCCCTAGCTCTCATGACACATAACATGGGCATTGTAATTTATAACAGTTCACTTCACTTATTCATATCATTTCCTTTCTGTCACGTACCACATGTACGTATAATCATTGATCTTACAATCACATATTTCATATGGTCACTTGGCTTATTTCATTTCACATTGGGCATATCTCATAGCACATATCACACATGCATATAATCATGTAACATATATAATAGCCTATATCCATTTCATGTATCCATGCACATATCAAAATCATAAATCAAATAACATTGTATTATTACATACTTTGTTCCATAGCCATATATTACATACTATACTTACCTAGTTTACTCTATTTCACACATAGTCACATAATCACGTAATTTACTTACGCATAGATCATTTTCATACCTAAATCATATAACACCCAATTCTCCTCATAAAGTTATATGTTATATCATATAATATCATATTATCCTATAAGTAAATACTTATCTTATGGTTTGGTATCATCATTTATACTCAATTCCCTTCACTAATATATTATTCTCATATTACTCTATAGTCTAATCTTATTTAACTCATCACATTTCTCATGTAGTCATATAAATCTATTATATAAATTCTTATAATTGATCACTTATACTATTAACATGTATGGTCACTTATCATATAACCTATTTCACATTCCCATGCAATCATATAGACCATTCATATTAATTCCTATACTTATCACAATACATGTATTCACACAATCATTTAACACATATTATAATATATATCACATATACCCAAATCAAACATATGCCTATGATCATAAATTAATGCATTATAATATAGGAATTAGACTCGTCGCAAGTCTTATTTCCATTAAACATCATAAACTAACTTGCATGCACTCACCTGGCCTCACTAGTCCATTCCAATCTCTTATCTTCCCTTTTTATCGATCTTACTTGTCAATGATTCCAGAACTCGTTTAGGCTTTGAATCTACATAATTATACATTTTAAGACAATTATTAGATACCTACACCTTGTAATTTGATACTATCAACTTAAACGAACTTATTAAACCAATATTTACAATTTTCCTTTAGGGGGAATCGGTTCCCTCCTGTGGGGGTATCGGTTCCCCCATGACATTCTGGAAATTTTATTCGCTTGAAGGGGTATCGATTCCCCTTGAATGGGTACCGATTCCCCTAGCCCAGAATTACATTTTCAGCACGAAAAATACTTCATTTCAACTTAAACACTTCCTATTTCAACCTCTTTTATATACTAAACTCAAACACACATACTTAAACCCATTTGTACTCATTTATCCCATCTTAATTCTCAAAAACCTTTCCTCTTATGAAATTCAATAATCATACTCAAATTTTAACATGTTCTAAATTCCTTTATATCACTCCAAATCTCTTAATTTAACTATTGACAAGTCAAATTTAACTTTAAATTCTACTTATCAATTATTTTCCAAAATTTCATATAAAAACTCCAAATCTTTAATCTCTCTTAACCCCTTCATTCTTTGATTTTACCGTAACCCAAGCTTTCCTTAAGTTTATCCATCAACTAAAGATCAAAACCAAACTTAAAATTCAAATAATAATCAACTAATAAAAATCTCACCTTTGCCTTGCTCTCCCACGTATGAAGAAGAAGAAAGGAGAAGAGAACTCTGGATGTTTCTCATTTCCCACGTTTATATCACCTTTAAAAGAAAGATAAAAATCTTTTTGGTCAAATGACCATTTAACCCTTAATTTCCTTTAATAATTACTAAATAACCTTCATCATATATTTCCAATAATCATTAAATTATTTCATTCTTATACGTTAATCACCAAATTCTAAAACTTTTCAATTTAGTCACTAACCCGGTATTGCGGATGTTACAGATGCCACGACGTTTATCTCCCTGTTCTCCACCTCCACCTCCACGGGATAAGTTAGGGGAGTTACGTAATGAGGTCAATGCCTTGCGTGAGGAGGTCGGTACTTTACGCGATGACAATGGTGCATGGCGTGTTGAGGTGTCTACTTTACGTGGTGAGGTAGCAGCTCTACGTGAGATTGTAGCATCGTTGTAGAACGAGGTTCATACTCTACGCAACGAGGTAAGTTTAATATTTTTCATATTTAACTTGATGATAAATTTACTCGTAATTTCTCTTAGATTGCTTAGTAAATTTATTCGGTTGCTGCCAATACTGTTTATTCTTTAACCCTGTGAAGTTAGTATTTGTTTTTGGTTGTCTTTTGGTTGAAGTAATGCAATCCATTCAAGTTTCAATTTGCAGAAGAATAATAGTTTACTATCGCAACGCGAAAATGACTATCGCAACGAGAGAATCGCAATGCGAAATGAAAATCGCAACAACAAAATCGCAACGCGAAAATGACTATCGCAATACGAAAATGACTATCGCAATGCGATAGTCATTTTCGCATTGCGATTTTAAGTTTCAGATTCTATTCTTCTTCTACAAATTGAAACTTGAATGAATTGCATTACTTCAACCAAAAGACAAATACTAACTTCACAGTGTTGAAAATTTAAGTTTCAAGAATAAACTACTACTCTTTATGTTGTCATTGAACCTGCACTAAACCTATATGTTGTCCTTTTAAATGTTTATATAAGTGCTTACTTCTGGAATGTTATCTGATGCATTTTGTGAACAATGATATAATAATTACTTGGGTGAATACCGTGCAAGTTTGAAATATATTTGTCTTTGTTTTCACTGTTTAATATCATGTCTGTTTATTTACTGATTTAAGTATTAATTTATTTTTAGTGGCCCTCTAAGGTGGATGCTCTACGTCGGGTTTTTCTTGCAAGACAGAGTTTACGCATCAGACGGCGTACACGTGTCATTACGTCTCCGTTCACCCCAATAGTACGAAGAATCCGTAAGAAAAAGCCTGACTCACCTGTCATCGTTTAAGAGGCCTCCCCTATCGTTCAAGAGGCCCCTATCATCCCTCAAGATCCCCCTCCCACCGTTCAAGAGGCCACTGTCATCGTTGAAGAGGTCTCTCCCAATATTCTAGACTCCGATTCACACGGCGTAATATATCGAATTATTGAGAAGCCCCCTCACGTGCCGGACATGATGGATGATTGTTGGCTTTCGTATAAGTTACCGGCCAGTACCATTCCGGCAGATGAAGTGGAGAGGAAACAACTACCGGAAACAATTCTGGATAATACCCTTTGGGCTAAGACCGCAGTTGATTTTTATCTACATGAGCGGAGCCAAGGGTGTTACGCTGACATATACAAACTCAACGATGATATGCATTTGTTGATTGAACGGTCTTGGTGGGGTGTATTATTAGGGGTTGAAGACAACGGCTATTTCGATGGGGGGTAAGTCTTATATTTCTTCTTATATTTCAGTTTGATTATTTTTTTTTAAATTTATGTAATTCACAAATATATGTCTTTTTTTGTAAAACAATATATTGATGCATGGGTGATACGCCTTCTAATTGTAAGGAAATTGAAGAAAAATATAAAAAAATGCGATATACAATTATGCCGACGTCTTTTCACGTAGTTCACTTGAAGAATCAACGACAGGAATCATATGTGTTGGCTAATGGACAAGCTAAACTTTATCCTGCATGGTGGGAGGTCGATAAGGTTAGTATTTATTTGTTTAAATATTTTAAAGGTGTTCATAAATAAGTGCGCAATTTGAATTATTACACTTCGATGCAGGTGTTTATCCCTGTTTTGGAACGTACTCATTGGCTTTTCGTCGAGCTTCAACTCCCATCCCTAAAGACAATAGTATATAACAGCATGATAAATTACATATCATTGTCTGATTTGAGAGATATTATTAAGGGATGGAGCTCTCATTTGGCTAAATTCTTGGATGCAATTAATTATTGTACTAATTCTGGAAACAATAAGCCAAAGAAGTTCAATGTTATAGTTATCAGGGATGAGACCACGCCACAACAAACGAAGGAAGCCAGAGGGGATTGTGGTCATCTCGTATGCATGTGCTTGGAGCGTTTGACGACAGGAAGTACACAGTTTCTATCTCCCACCGATAGAGATAGAGGTGCAGTAGGCTTGTGGTTTTGGCATTTTATGGCTAGAACGATATATGCGAGATGCTGCCTACCTGCATCCGCGTTATGAAAGTGTCCATAAACAATTTGTAAGTCAAATGCAAGTGTTGTTAAACATATATACTCTTTTTGGTTTGAAAATGTTTGGTTAAGTAGCTAGAATTCAATAATTTGTTGTTTGTAGGTTTTAGATGTGTAGAAAGTGTTGTTGATTCAATGTTTGGTTTCTGCAGGTTAATCCTGAAGTGAGCTGCGTGAAATGGATGTATGGGTGCAAAAGTTGATTCAATAATTGATGAGGAAATAATTCTTATTATTATTTTTTGATTGTTTAATTGAATTGTAAAAGATGATTTGTAAATGTTGATTTGTTTAATTGATGTGTACATAATTATTATTTGTGTTTGTTTAATTGATTGAAATGTAATAGTTGATTTGTTGATTTCAATCTGCATTATGTTGAATGCAAAATAGACTATCGCAACGCAAAAATGACTATCGCAACGAGAGAATCGCAATACGAAATGAAAATCGCAACGAGAGAATCGCAATGCGAAAATGAAAATCGCAACGCGAAACTAAATTCGCGTTGCGATTTTCATTTTCGAATTGTGATTCTCTCGTTGCGATTTTTATTTCGCATTGCGATTCTCTCGTTGCGATAGTCATTTCCGCGTTGCGATAGTCAATTCCGCGTTGCGATAGTCAATTCCGTGTTGCGATAGTCATATTCGCGTTGCGATAGTCAAATGAATATCTAATAAGTGATAACAACTGAACATATCATAGCAATGTTCAAACTCAAGTTACTAATACATGCCTAACTGAAAATGTTAAAAGTTCACACATAATATACACATAATACAACGTTAGCATTTAAAAATCACCTAAGTTAACAGTCCCAAAAGGTGAAGCCGGTTGTGATTGGGATTTTGATGAGGATCCATATTTTGGTAGAGGAAAAGATGATTGTGATGGCACTGGTGATCCACATGTCAACCTTGTATGACCACTTTCCTTGCACCGACTACATGTCGATCTCTTCTTCTCTTCACCATTAGACGGTATACGATCGTGACTTTTTGGTCGGCCAGGTAGCCTTCTGTCAATGGCTGGTGGCAAAACTGTTTGTAAGTCATATGGTATGTCCAACTCAGAAGGATGTGGAATAGGGTAGACAATCTCGACATAAGTCTGTCGATATACTTCTGTAGTGTAGCAATCCATAGCGTATGCGCTTGAATCATCTTGGTTTAGATGAAGAGCAACTTTTATAACATTGTCACACGGATAACCAGATGTTTGCCATTTCATACAACTACACGTCTTTGCATTTAGATCGACAAGCCCATTTAAGTTATTATCTAGTACTTCAAACAAAGTGTTTGAACATGGTTCAACTCTCCATGACGTTGACTTCACAACACGTTTCGTTATCTTTTTTTCAGTCCATGGTGTAACACGATGTTCCAATGTTCCTGTAAATTTAAATAAATAATACTTAGTAAAATATATGATAAGTTACGAATTTAAAGAAATAATACTGCATGGTTTCTTTTCTTGTAGTACCACTGTTGAATAGAGGCTCGAAAAAACTCCATTAACATAGTAATGGGTAATTTCCGGGAATGACGACTTAGAGCGTTGATTGATTCTGCACTATTAGACGTCATGAAACCATATCTTGCTCCAAGTTGATGTACTCTTGACCATCTTTCAAACCTGACATCTTCTAGTGTTTGATCACACTGAGGCAAAACACGTCTTAAACAGTTTATATGCTTATTAAAATCCACTTCCTGATAAGCTTTTACAGCCTTCCAGTATGTCCATTTGTGATTTTTTATACCAGTAGACCTTGATTTTAGATTTCTATACAAATGAACACTACAAAGTCCATGAAAAGCATCTGGGAAACACCTTCTAACAGCGTTGTCAATTGAGTTTGCCCTATCGGATATGATTGTCAGATTGCTAATAGGACCTATGCAATCCCTAAGATGCCCCATAAACCATGTCCATGAATCAGAGGTTTTAGATTTGCCAACCCCGTAAGCTATTGGCAGTATCACATTGTTAGCATCCATGGCTACTGCTAATAAGTTTACTCCAATGTATCGACCTTTTAAATGTGCTCCGTCAACTATAATAACTGGGCGCATGCAAGTAATAAACGACCGAATCTACAAAATCATATACACAAGAAATATAATCATTTAAATGTGAAATGCATGTAACTAACAAAAATGAGTCAACAAAATTATATTGATTTACTAACCGCAGCACCAATGGCGATAAACATCAACTCAAAGCGTCCATCTCTATCTGTTTTGATATGAGTTACCGACCCAGGATTTTTCAGCTTTAAATTGTGACAATAAGCCGGCAGTTGGGCAAACGATGCTTCTGGCGACCCCCTCAACAATTCCAAGGCATAACATTTGGCTCTCCAAGCTTGAGAATATGAGATACTAATCTTGAACCGAGTATTCATGTCAGTCATAATTTCATGTCCCTGATATACCCTGCCATTCAAAAACATTAACTCAGCCAGAAAACCACCAACACCTTTTTGTTTGTCTGTCTATGGTGAGGAAAAACTTGGGTTCTTGAACATGTATGTTTATCAATAAAAGTCCTAACTTCAAACATTTCGCAATCTTTTATCCTCTTTGCAATCATACGCCACGTACAGTTTTTGTCAATCATACACCTTGTTTCGAAACGATCTTTGCTTGATTTGTTAACTTTTAGTTGATAGCCATCTTCCACACATTTCGTATACAAAGCTATCTTCAAGTCTTCATTTGTATCAAAACAATCATCTTTCTTGATACGAATAATTTTTGTGTAACAATCAACTGCTATCTTTACCAACTCTTCTTCCGGTATCTGAAGTAATTATGGCATATTCCAGTTATACTCCCGTGGCATTTTCTTCAGGGACTTTTCTTTGGGGATTTCTTCTTCTTCTTTTTCTTCTTCAGGGTTATATGAATTACAGAATGGATGTTCAACATATTCATTTACAGTCGTAACTTCCTCCTCATTATCATCAACAACATCTTCCTCGACAACGACTGTTTCATCATCAAAATTCGGGTATTGACCAATATCAAAATCATTACACGCAGAGTCTGTTTCTTCTTCTGAAAAAATCATCAAAATCCAAGTATTGACCAAGATCAAAGTCCGGGTATTGACCAAGATCAAATTTCGAATACTGACTAGTGCTCACAATTTTTTCTGTTGGCTCATCATCGTCTAACTGGTCAATACGAAAACCAGAATATGGTACTGAAAGTTGATTGGGATTTGGATTAGGGAAAGGTTGTGGGTTTTGAGATTGTGTTTGGTATTGGAAATGTGGTGAAACAATATTTTCTTGGTGATGAAATTGTGATGGAACCATTAAATTTTGAGCACCATAAACTGGGGTTGAAAAACTTAGTTGATTACTACCCGCTACTGACCCAACTTCACTACTTCTAGGTTCAATAACATACAATGTAACATCATCACTTGAAACACTAATGTAAGCAATGAATCGTTCAACATCTTCATTGTCGGTTAACAAATAAACTTTACCATTTCTCTGATAAGATAGCCTAAATCCACTTAGGGGCTCTAAATTCAATTTATTTGCAACACGTAACATTAGAGTTTCATAAGTCAACTTTTTAATGACAGTTTTAGTTGAAGATTCAAGGTAAAGGCATATATTGTAAAACACCATGAACATTCTCCCATGACCCTCCAAAACACAAATCTATCCAAACATGATCAACATTAGATGATTTCATTATTGTAAATTAATTTACTAAACAAACGAGCTGCGAAACTAAAACCTGTTGTCGGATGGGGAAGGATGTCGTTGGATATAAGAACGGATGTCGCCGGAGAGAGTGATAGATGGAGATGGAATGAGTTGCGATTTAGGGATTTAGGTTATGAGTTGCTGCTGCTGCGTAGTTATATACCCAAAACATTTGTGTTGCGAAACTAAAACCTGTTGTGAATTCAGAAATCGAGTTACGAATTTGAAATTCAGTATTACGATAGTCAGAATCGCGTTGCGATAGTCAGAATCTCGTTGCGATAGTCAGATTCGCGTTGCGATTTATGTATTCGCATTGCGATTTACGTATTCGCATTGCGAATTAGGAAAATCGCAACGCGAATTTGGAAAATCGCAATGCGATAGTCAGAATCGCGTTGCGAATCTGAAAATTGATTTGCGATACCGGAGATCGCGTTGCGAATTATCGATTGCATTGCGATTTAGTTGGTCATTTTGGCAAATCCAAAAAAAGTTGGTTAAAATCGTACATTATAAGGCATTTTTGGTCACTGAGGTTATTTTCTCAATATATAATTATAAATTATGAATAATGAAATAAAAAATATAATATTAAAATATGTAATATATGTATCATTATATTTTGAGAAATATATAAACGTTTTTAATAATAGAATATATATATATATATATATATATATATATATATCTTAAAATTAAATAAAATGATATATTTAAAATGTATATTTTTTATAAGATTATATGTATTAAATGAATCAAAATTGAACCCATTTAGTGGTCTTAGTGGTTAAAGGGAGTGTATCTCTCTAAATATATTAGGTTTGAACAAATATTTGTTGTCAATGATTAAGAAATATTCTGAAGATATACTATATCATATATAATAACCTTAGATTATTAAAAAATGAATTAAAACTATTAACGTCGATACCTACTGTTACGTAGGTTACCCGAAAACTCCAACAGCCATCAACCACCAGTGACACCTAATTCGAGCCTACAAAGAAGAAAAAAGAAGAGAAACTAAAAAAAAAATCAAATGTAACAAGAGAAAAAGGGAATAAAAAAACTCTACCTTTTAGACGAAGCTTACCATCAATGATTCAAACTTTCGTTGGTGCATCCGAACGGGAAAAAGAGAATGACAACAAGGAGGGTCACACACCTAAAAGTCAATTCCATTCAACGGTTAGATCTTGAGATCGAAAAGAGTATACCTATAACTTTATTTATTTTTATTTTTTAATTTTATGAGGTTTAAGGGGAAATAGGGGTTAGAATCAAACTCTGGGCGAAAAGGTAAGCCATAAAGGTCAAATTATATTTTTCAACCACCTTTGATGACCCCAACGACGCGATTAGTATCGATCAATGATGACTAATGTCGACGAATGATGATCGTTACGACCAAAGATAGGCTGGTGGGAAGAGAAAACACACAGAAAAATAAAAAGAAAAGGGAAACTATGAGAGGAAGAAGAAAATGAGATTTTTTTATAAAGAAAATTTAGTTTTTTTATAAAGAAAATTTAGTTTTTTATACCATCTCTTAAATGAATATTTGAGGATTTGATTTCTCGTGAAACAATGTTATTTTAAATGGTAAACTACATCAAATACCATCAAACTTTAAGCGTTGACTCGTTTATACCATTAAATTTTTAATTTTATCCACTTTAACACTAATGTTTACTTTTAAGTGCAATTATACCACTCTGTCCTTAATGACTTAATGAGACGATAGCATAACAATGGCCTACCGTGATGTTGTTGACATAGTTACCTTACCAAAACGATATCATTTTGGTATGACTGGTTTGATACTCAAAAGACCCAAAACGAAGCCGTTTTACTTGAGAAAAAATATTGAAATATTGTGCTTGAGAAAATTAATTTGAACTCTAAATGTGATTCCGGGTGTCGCTGGTGCCACTTGGCGATACGCAAGACGAAGTCGTGTAACAATAGAGCCATCTTTTTCACTGTCAGATGATCCATCCCCTCAGCTTATTAAAGGTGGAGAAATAATTCAAAATCATCATTTATTCTTCTTAAATGTGAATTAGGCTACATCCTAGTTGTAGATCATATCATTTTCTATTTGTGTGTGTGTTCTTTCATCATTTAATATGTTTATTGACTGAGGTTGGGCAGATCCCACCACTTTGATCGTTTCTCTCATATAGTATAACACAAGCGGAGATGATGATCGGTAACAAAGTTGACAACGGGGTTGGCATTAGCTAGCCACGTCCCCTCTATCCATTTGACTGTTTTGGTTTCTTTCTTTCTTTTTATCCTAGCCAAATACACAATATAGAAATTATTTTCCCCGTATTCCAAGTTTTCATGGTGATTAATATAAACTATTTGATGGATTTGTTGTCACAAGTTAATTAATAAAATAAATAAAACAACAAATTTTAGTAAAACAGCATTGATATCTTTTAATAATTTTTAAAATGAAAACTTAAATTTTAATTTATAAGAATTCTCAAAATGAAAGAATAATTAATTTAAAAGATTTTAAATTAATTGTTCTTTCATTTTGACATCAATATTGCTCTATGTTTGACATCAATATTGTTCTATGTTTGACATCAATACTAATGGTCAGAAATCTCTCAACAAAGATTGAGGGAGAGAATTGAAAACATAATTAATAAAAGCGGTAAGCTAGTATCAAATAAAGTCAAGAACTAAAAGGATTGAATCGTGGAGTTCCCACTCCATGTGCTATCGTCTGTTGTTGGAACATTACTCTTGGAACAGCCACCTGTACCAACACCAACGTATCATTACTCTAATTAATGCTAATTACCGAGTTATTGATTAAGCACTCTCTTTAATCATTCAGTTGTTGCAAACTGTACCTGATGAAGGAGAACTCGATGTTCCCGAGGGAGATTCAGAAGGAGAAGCACCACCATTGCACTGGCTAGCAGGGGGAGTCTTAACGTTACAAGCAGTGGGGAGAGCCATTGCCTGAGTCTGGTTAACACTGACACTGAGTGATGAAGCACCGCCGTTAAGGACCTGGCAGAGGCACTGAGGGTTCGACCTCACGACGTTACCGAGCTGCGAGCAGCACGAAGAAGACGGTCTCGATGAGTTCCCTTGTATGTAATCCAGACAGGGAGACATGCTAATCAGCACATTGGTGCAACCCGAACTGGATTGCGCCATCGATCCTGTCCACAAACTTGCTATAAAAAGCATTGCAACTATTGCTGATCCCTTCATGGTGTAGCTGCCGTTGCTTGGACTCTTGAGCTGTTAATTAATGGTGATGAAGTGTGTTGTTTTGTGGGGAGAAGAGTGGGAGGTTTGGTTTTATAAAGGAGGGAATGTGACAAAAGGGGCAGCCGCTGTGCTTTATATTAGTTCAACTAACTTTTGCCTACTTCATTTAACAGACTCTTTAGTCAACAACTCCAACGATGGAACATGCAAAATTAATGAAATTTCAAAGATGTCGGTCCAAGGCGTGTGCTTAGAATTGAAGGAACTCCATAATTAATTAACCAGATTGTAATTGTCATTTCGAAAAACTATGTACTCTTTTATTTTGGATAGTAGAAAGTATTTTAAGAATCAAAATGTAATTATAATTTTAAGGGGTTAAATTATAATTATATATATTTATTTACAAATTTAAAAGTTTTAAAGAGATTAAAGATGATTTCCAATTTTTGGGGCAAGGAAATGTATCGTTTTACAAGATAACTTTACATACAAAAATTTATTTCTTTATGATACAACTAATAAAAAAAATATAATTTTAAGAGCAAAGTATATATATTGCACTAAAGTTGGTTCTTTTTCTTGCTTTATATCTTTTGAAGGAATTTTATTTATTAATTTACTCCTTAAAATTATAAAAAAAAATCATCATCGTTAGTTCATTATTATTCATCTTTATTAAGATTAACACGACTAAAACATACAACACAGCGTGAAAAAAGGTTTGATGAAAAAAAGCCACGTGTTAATTTTAAATTTTTAAAAAAAAATATTTTTAAAAAAAAGTGGGTTGTGAGATATTTATTGGGTTTCAACTTTCGACTTAAGTAATTGGTTTTGTGTTGGCTGCTGCATTAGGTCAAGGTGTGAGTGAGCTTTAGCTAAACAAATAATTTGAAGTAAGAAAGGCGGTTCCTCAATAATTTATGATTAAATAAGTATGACTGAAATAAAATAATACAAAAGCCCTGTGTCATTGGATATCAAGAAAACAAGTAATAAAGAATCATCGTCAACGCTGTAACAGGTAACGATTCCCTACATAAACCAACTGATCAGAATTTGTTGACGATTGCAATCGATACAAGGAAGAGAACCAAATTAAGGGAGGCTTTTTCTATGCTTGCATTGGAGGATTCTCCATCGGTCGATGGGAAAGATTTAGATCCTGTTCCTGCATATTTGTCCAAGCAATAATGTGAAAATCTGTCCCTTGATCATATATGATAATAATGTCTGAAAACTTGCCCCATGATATTCAAGATATATAATGTACCTGAAGGAATGTCCGATGCTGATGGTGTCATGGCTCCCTCGGGTGTTTCATCAGAAGAATCTGACGGTGAACCGGATGGAGACGCTGCTGGTGGAGTTCCACCTGGGAAATTTGTAATTGAAGTTACTAACAAACATAAATCCCTTGTTAAGTACGGCAAGATAGCATAGAAGAGAAGTTAATTAACTGAGCTTACCGTTACACTGGCTAACTGGTGAAGTTTGCACCTGACAAGAACCAGGGAGTTGCATGGCCAGAGTCCGGTTTATGCTAATTCCCAATGAAGCGCCGTTATTAAGCACGGAGCAAAGGCATTGAGGTGATGATTGAACGACCGTCTTCAGCTGTGAGCAGCACGTAGACGATGGGGTAGACGAATTTCCTGTAATGTAGTTGAGGCATGGGGCTAGGCTGGTGAGTGCAGAGGTGCAGCTTTGGGCGTTGGCTCCAGCCCATAGCATTGCCATCAGGACTAAGACTAGTCCAATTCCCATATCAAGACCTCTAGAAGCCATCCTGTGTCCGCCTACAATGTTCAGGAACTAAAGAACGATAGGCCTTGAGCGTAAGAATCAGGGAACTTTGTTAAATTACTTGATTGGATTTGCAGATTTGGGGTTTGAGTGAGGAGGAGAATGAAGCCACTGGATTTATATAGGGAAGACATGGAGGAAAGTCACAAATAAACTGGTATATTTGGATGAACAACTCTTACTAAGTTGTTCAATAACTAAACAGCTTCTTAATTTGCTTTAAAATATAATAGATATAAACATAAACTAGTATACTTACATTTTGCTCAAGGTTTTCTTTAAGTGGGGAAATTAGTTGTAGTAGTTGAGATCATGAAAACCGATAGTTACAACTAACTTGCCAAACTATGATATCGTCATATCATTAAAAGATAATTACTTTGTGAGGAAATTAGTTGTAGTAGTTGAACTCCAGAACTGCCTGATTTGTCCATTCTCAAACTATAAAATCTTTCCATTTTCATGGCCTACTTGACTCAACAGTAACTTTTACACTCATTTTAGCCATGGAAGGTGTCAAGGTTTTACAAATCCTAGAAATATTATCAACACTTTCAACCGTTTCAGTTAGAGGACAAATTGCTACAGCCTGCTCTGCGTCGATGATCTCCAGTTTCACCCCATGCCCGAATTTCATCACCGGAAGTAGTAGCAACGGCTTGTCGCCAACTCAATACTGTTGCGGTTCATTGAAGTCACTCGTCAGCAAAAGCATGGATTGTGCTTGTCTTTTAAGTGCTGCAAATGTACCTTTCAGTTGCTCGTAAACAAAACCCTGGCAATTGGTCTCCCCCGAGCTTGTAACATGGCTGGCGTACCTGTGCAGTGCGAAGGTGCACCTTCAAGTTTATTAATTAATCTGACTCATCTAAGATCCTTCTATTTAGTATGTCTAATCAGTCTAATAACCAATTTAATGTGTTTTGCAGCTTCTGGTACTCCTCTACCAGCTCCAGGTCCTGTTCCTTTTCTGCATACGCCAACTCTTCCACCTACAGCAGCGTCTCCTTCAAGTCCAGAATCTGACCTGACACCTGCTGCGCCACCTATAGAAGAACCAGAAGCACCTTCAGCCACTGTAAATCCTAGGATTAGACCGGTATTACAACCGTCCGCGGCAGCACCTAATCCGTATCACATTATCCTCCGACGATACTTGTAACGGTGATCGGAATCACAATTTTCAAACTTCTATTGAAGTCCAAACTGTACCTTTTGAACCACAGATAAAAGAAGTGAATTCATTTGATCATATGCATGAACACAATCAAATTTTACTACTAAATTTGACAAACCCTCTAATATTCACCACTAAAGTTCCTCATCGTAGGGATCACAGCGTGAAACAACGTGTCCTGTGCGAGGATTGTAGTGGCAGTAACAATGTGTGTGAGTCCGGTGGGGCAGAGGAGGGAGAAGGGAGGTTCAAGTCATGTACCGAGGAGTGCGGGGATGAATGCATGAAGGATGGGGAAAGCGAAACCATTTGTAACATCAAGTGCCATACTAAGTGCGGGGCTAAGGCGGTTGGAGACGCCTTCAAAATTTATATTTTACAAGATATGTCACCTATTAATTCTTTTTACAATGTAATAAGTCATTCTTAGTAGATATGATAAGTTATATTAAGATGAATTTATATTTAATTTATTATTCATACATAAATTTATATCGACAATAAACTACAGGTTAACATTTCTTTAACAATTTTAAAATAAAAACTATTATAAGATAACTCTTAAATACTTTTTTAATAAGTAACATAACATAGTTCAGGGTTAGTGTATAGTTTATATTAAATATAAGTCGTCCTACTTTATTTGTTTCAAGTCATTTTTAATAAATTTTTTAACATAAAAGATGTATATGTTAATTTAATTTTTAATGATTATTAACTTTTAAAGTATGTGCCTTTTCACATAATTTGATGAATATTACATTATTTATTTATTTTAAAAAAACTTTTTTATAAGCCCAATGCTAAAACCAAATGGATCCCAATTCTCATCCGGTTTGTCAAATCGGGGGAGATTGGAGACCCAATAATCCATTAGGGTATAAGCAAGAACCCTAAAACCTGAGAAGGAGCACGATCCAGATCATCCAAATCATTGGCAAAAGGTTGGCGCTTTAGCTCCAAGGTTCTTTCCGCGGTTCCCGCCTTTCATTTCTTTTCTTTTTGGTTCTGAATTTCTGAAGCTTTTGTTTAAAGACTAAAATGGGTTGGAAAGCAGCTGAGAAGCTCATCAGGCACTGGAAAATTCTCAGGGGTGACAATGTAAGGCATCTAAAATCCCATTTTTATTTCGCATTGAAGTTAATCGAAATCAATTATATGTTTTCCTTGTAATCCAATTACAGGTGATGATAATCAGGGGCAAAGATAAAGGTGAATCTGGCACCATCAAACGCGTTATTCGCTCTCAGAATCGTGTTATTGTCGAAGGGAAAAATCTGGTTAGACTCTTCAAAGTTTAAAACAAGGGTTTTGTAAAGTTACTCGGAGGGGTTGTTCTACATTTCCGTTTTTCTATTTTATAGGTGAAAAAGCACATTAAGCAAGGACAAGGTCATGAAGGTGGTATATTTACTGTTGAAGCTCCACTCCATGCATCAAATGTTCAAGTTCTTGACCCTATTACTGGGTATTTGATTTAATTCTGATTGTGTATTTTGAAAGATACTTGCTGTTTTTGTTATCTTATTTTCTTTTAGCAAATTAATGGTGTTGGTGATGGATTATTATTGATGTAGGCGGCCTTGTAAGGTTGGAGTTAAATATCTTGAAGATGGAACTAAGGTGAGAGTTTCTAGAGGTGTAGGAGCATCCGGTTCTATAATTCCTCGCCCTGAGATCTTGAAGATAAGGACAACACCAAGACCTACAGTTGGTAGTTTTCTTGTGGTTATTGTTCTTATTCCGCACTTAATCCTTTTCCCTTTCCTCCAATCGTATGCTGCACATCGGACTAGCTTTGAGTGAAAAAGAGCTCTTTTAATTAAAGAACTTGTTGACTTGCTTGGGGTATTTTTCTGGGATTTGAATTTACCGTCCTTTCAAGGAAAATAGGTGCATAACATTGTCTTGCTAATGTAAGTGGTAACATACCAAAAAATTAAAAGTCGGCGTGTTGCCTAGAAGATGGTGAGGATAATTTGCTTCAAAGGTGGCACTGCTAAATGCTAACTTAGACAACTACCTATGCAAGTTTAGACTTTGAAAACTGGTCAAAACTCAAGTAAAACAGAACGTAGATAGAAGTTAGAGAGGTAATAAATTAGGAATTGCAATGAATAGACACTTGAAAACATTAGAGTGTAGGCAGTGAGTTTTTAGAGCATTCCTATACATGCATACTTGGTTATCTTGTATCTTTTGCAATTAGATTGTTTACTCAGGAGAGCCAGACTTGCCATTCGTAATACTCATTACTGTTATAACCGTTTACTCATCACCATTTTTTTTATAGTTTTTCCAGCAAATTATGTTTTTTTTTTTGGGAGGAGAACTTGTTGAATTGCTTGGGGTATTTTTGTGGGATTTGAGTTTACCGTCATTTCAAGGAAAATAGGTGCATAGCATTGTCTTGCTAATGTATGTGGTAACATACTAACATATCTAAACGACCAGAAGTGTTGAAAATAATATTCTCTGTTTTTCTTTTGTTGGCTCATAATTGCCGGATGTTTGTCATGGTATCGAGTTCATTTGTGGCGTTAAGTCTGGTTTTTGGTATCTGTACAATGTTCACGGTGCTATTCTTTTATGATAATTAACAAAGTACTTCTTCTCGTAAGCATGTGACAATGTAGCTTTCGGTTCTAATTCACCTTATAGATTGTATGTACTAAGCGGGTTATCGTGCGATAACGAAGAGTCACAAATTTGTTACATGAAACATTTTGACATTGCCCACGTTTGTGTGCTCATTTTGGTTATCATGTTTTGCAGCCGGTCCCAAGGATACTCCAATGGATCTCGTGTTGGAGAAGACATACGATCCTAAGAGTGGGAAGGGCATGCCTGATCTTTAGACATATTTCGATCATGTGGCTGGCATCAAGCATATTGAGCGAAGAGGCAATCAAAATAGGGGCCGGTAGGTCAGCAGCATTTACCTACCATCAATAGTTTTGTTGCCAAAGTAAATCTTGTAGTGTATTTAAAAGCCCAAGGTTTAACATTTTCATTGTGACTGAATAACGCATCTGTTCGCGGACCAAGTACAGATATTTCAGAATTAGATTGTTGTCGATTGGCCCTGTCTTTAGATCATCCAAACATATTTTTTTTCTCGTTTATGATTGGTATAACATTTTCAGTTATTATTATTTATTTTTAAAAAATATAATTACAATTAATATAATATCCTATTGCTGATAATAAAATTCTATCATAATTGAAATATATTTTAGAGTTGAACCAAAGTAAATCTGAATGAAACTGTTATAATGAAATTTGAACTAAATTTGTAATGAACAAGTAAATATATATTCTTTCACTACAATTTGATACATTCTTTCAGATTCCGTTGTTTTTAGTCTTCCATATATATATATATATTCTTATTCATATAATATGTATATAAAAATAAGGTTAATGTTCTTTCACTACAATTTGATACAATTTGATGGCAAAACTTTCGAGATAATGTTATGGAAAAAATTAATTCACGAGATAAAGCACTCTCAAGATTAATTGCTCAAATAAGGTGAAATCCACAGTGTTGGCCGTAGGTCGCCATGCCTTCCGGGCGACCTACTAGGTCGCCATGCCTTCCAGGCGACCTACTAGGTCGCCATGTCTTCCCGGCGAGCTACAAGAGATTGCATGTGCCATGCACGTCCCAACACGCTGGGCATCCGAGGCCATCCGAGAGCATCCGAGGCCATCCGACCGAGGCCATCCGAACGAGCTATGCGAGGGCATCCGAGGGCAACCGAGCGAGCTATGCGGCATGTGCCATGCACGTCCCAACACGTTGGGCATACGAGGCCATCCGAGAGCATCGAGGCCATCCGACCGAGGCCATCCGAACGAGCTATGCGAGGGCATCCGAGGGCAACAGAGCGAGCTATGCGAGAGAATCCGAGGGAAGCCGAGCGAGGGTAGGTCGCCCGGAGGGCATGGCGACCTACAAAGTCGCCCGGAGGGCATGGCGACCTATGTGTTGGGACGTGCATGTACCATGCAACACGTTCATTCTCTCTGTTTGAGCAAGGGTAGGTCGCCTGGAGTGCATGGCGACCTACAAGGTCGCCCGAAGTGCATGGCGACCTACGGCCAACACTGTGAATTTCACCCTATTTGAGCAATTAATCTTGGGAGTGCATTAGCTCGTGAATTAATTTCTTTCAGAACATTATCTCGAAAGTTTTGCCTAATTGAAATATATTTTAGAGTTGAACCAAAGTAAATCTGAATGAAACTGTTATAATGAAATTTGAACTAAATTTGTAATGAACAAGTAAATATATATTCTTTCACTACAATTTGATACATTCTTTCAGATTCTGTTGTTTTTAGTCTTCCATATATATATATATTCTTATTCATATAATATGTATATACAAATATCATTAAATGAACAAGTAAAAATATATAAACAAATATTATAATATTCATCTAAAATTAGTAAAATAAAATTTAGAACACCAGGTGAACAAGAAGTGTGACCTATTATGGGTCAGTCGGATGATGACTTGTGTTTAGTATTTAGAATGTATCCATAAAACCGAATATCCACTTCCACACTAAAACAAGAGCTAGTACCAAATGTTTCTACAAAATAGAAGTTGAGTTTTGAACTTTTACACTAAACCACCGAACAAAACCATATCTAATGTATTCAAGTATCCAGAAACTAAGATTCGGGCCAAAACCATTGGTTTGAGATTTCAAATGTCAGCTGCAAGAAAGTTCCCTGACAGAGATACCTGGATGGAGAAATCATTCCAGTCATACTTGTTCTACAATTTATCCATTTGGTGTGCCAACATTTCATTAGAAGAAAAATGTTATAGTGTGCATACAGCATACATGTGTGTGTAAGAGAAACCATACCTTCTCGCCCAGCTTGAATGGTGGAAGGCCCTTATATGGGCATGTACTGCAGCGGAATGCATCACCTAGTCCACACTGTTATTTCAAAGCATAAGGAGTAAAGGAAGTATTAGTCTACACTCCAAAGTTCCAGAGCATAACAGAAAAAAAAAGTATGAACTGTGACTTGTTTTTGATGCCTTGCGTTTTATTTTTTTTCCCATTGAAATTGATCGAAAGAAAAATTTTAAAACCAAATAATCAAAACTGCAAAAGCATCAATTAGACAGAGTCTCAGTCAATGACTGCATAGTAATCATCATAAATTTATCACAATTGTAAATTCAATTTAAATCAGTGAAACCAAATAAGAGGGAGGACTATAGAACAAGATATACATTTCCACAAGCTGATTGAGGATTGTTTAACTGATCCGCCGTCAGGTCTAGCTTCTGCACTTTCTCCTCTTGTTCTGCCCTTCCACATGTACAATTCTTGCAAGCTTTCCTTGTGCTTCCAACTTCACAGTCACCAACTAAAGAAAATAGTACTTTTAAGTAATGTAAAATAATATTCCTAAATTTTCAGCCTAAAGAATTGAAACCCAAAAATTATTGGTCTTGTTGTGTCTTGCCATCTTACCAGTAGGTAATTGGGGCTTCTTCAAGTCCTCTTCAGTTAAGAGGGAATCTTCATCAATGAGATCAGAGTCATCATCCATCTGAATTTTCATAGGATTTTTTGCGGACTTTTTAATAGCAAAAGAAGATCCGATCTTCCAAGATGGCTTCTTAGCCTTAATCTAAAAGAGCCAATGTTCCCAATAATTAGCTTCATTAAAAACACCCAATAGCAACATAACGCTGAACTTGAAATGAATGACACAGTTAAGATAGCAAGACAAGAGCTAAATCAGCATTCCTCCATCACACAGAAATGAGAAAGCAAAATAAAAACAATGACTAAATTAGAATTGATAAACCTACAAATAAACTAACATCAGAGGTCAGAGAAGAAGGATATATAAATATCTCAGAAACCTAGTTCAAAAAACCAGGGAATACATGCTACATGTACCTACCAGAAGGATTAAACCTTAAACGGTGAAACAAATACGCACTCACCCCAACAATCTGAGCAAGTTGAAAATGTTCCGCATCTAAAAATCCGGCCAATAATAATTTGCGCTCAACAGCAGACAATACCTGCAAGTAACACTAGTAAGTTGCGTTGACTGCAACTCCATCAAAGTCACAAAGCCACAAAGCCACAAAACTGTTACCGTCTCTACTTCTTTTGTCTCAGACTCAAAAGTCTGATAAACCACCAGCTTCCCACCAGGTGTCAAAACTCTAAAGATTTCAGAATACAACTCATCAAAAGGAACTTCAATTGATCTAGAGGTCAAAATGGCCATGTCTACATAGGATGATTCTAATGGCAGACGAGCTGAAATAACCAGAGAGACAAAAACACAAGTAATGAAGTTATCAGAAATAAAGCCATCAAATAGAACGCCAAAAGGCTATATAGAAGAAGAAAAATAGCATGGCATGAGAATGTTGAAACTACAGTAAAGAGGAATGGAATATAATTGTTGCTTTTACTAAATAATTTTGCTTCAAGGAAAATTAAGACGTTTTCTATACATCAAATATCAAATCCTAACTTTCTTTCTTTTTAATATAGGGAAAACTATAACCAAGCATATTCATTTTTGCTAGTGCACCCTCGAGATTCTCTAACTAAAAGACGTAAGTGCATTTATAATTGAAGTGTATTTTAGCCTAAAAGAGACATAAATTTTAAAAATAAACTAGAAAAATAAAAGGAGTAAAATTAAAGTACCTAAACAAGAAGATTGAATGACAATTAGAGGGTCGAAGCGTTTGGGGTCTTCGTTCTCAGAACTCCAAATCGCACCTAGCGTATTATGGGTATAACTTGCATCATCTGTGACCACCACTGTGGAGCTCCGCTTAGATCTTAAATCCTATGAAGGAGAAGAGAGCACAAAATTAATTAGGAAATTTTGCAGCAAACAGAGCCATCAAATCCGTTACGTAATTCTCAAAAGTTTAAGCTTGAAAATGAAAAAAAAATAAAAAATTTTCAGTCTCCGAGAGATATATATATGACGAGAGACCAACCGACGAAAGATCGCAGTTACAGAAAAGAAGATATTGACATAGATAAAATGATGCTCACCATGCAGATCAGGGTTCAAATCGTACCAAAAAATCCCTAACGAATTGAAAAAAAAAGAGGGGGTGAAATTTGAGCTTAATGTTCTGGAAAGAGCGATTTCACACTGGTTTTACAATACCCATGGTTTTTAGAGCCGGACCGATTAGCGAACCGATAATACTATCGGTTTATTAATTCAACCGATTGAATCGATTCGATCGGTCGAAAGAACCGAACGATATCATAATTATTTAAAAAATTAAATAAAAATATCAAAAATTTGTAATAAAAATAATTTTTTATATCACAAGTCATATTCAAAGCAAGTCATAAATAGGGATGACAAGCGGATACAATTTCGTGGATTCCGCACCGTGCCCGCTCCAATTGGGGCGGTGATGGGTATAATTTTAGTGGTTAGTGGGCGGGTTTGGATTTAGAAAGTGGTACCCGACGCGGGTAGTGGGCGGGTAATGGGTTTGAGACCTTACCCGCCCCGCATCCGCACCGCATCCACCCGCCCCGCATCCACCCGCCCTGCATCCGCCCGCCCCGCATCCTCCCGCCCCACATCCGCCCGCCCAACTAAATATCCATTAAATTTTGGACTATTATGAATTTAGGTATAATTTTAAGAGCTAATTTATAAATCCTAATATTGTATAAGATATAACTTGTAATTTAACCAAATATTAGAGATAAATTTATGCATAAATTTTTTTCTTTCAAACCTCTTGTCTTCACTCTCAAGCTTATTCAGGTATGTTTATTCCATTTTTACTTGAAATTTAATTTTTGTAAGAGTTAATTTCGTAGTCATTTCGTTTTAAGCTCCTCTGCATTTCGTTTTAAGAGTTTAATTTTTATTTGCTCGTACTGATTTTTAATTATTTTTAAATTCATCTTAATGTTTGTTTTAAGCTTAATTTCTTAATGTTCTACAAATCAGTATCTTGTGACTGAGCACCCACGTTTTTTGTAACAACCCGAAAATTTTAAAATAATATTTAATTGGGAATTGAGGTTTTAATTGAGTAATTGGTGAAAATTTGGGGACTAAATTGGAAGTTTTTAAAACTTGAAGCTTGTTTAAGAGTTAAAGAAAATTCAGGGACCAAGCCCTGAATTTACCCTAAAATGTTAGGTAAGGGCTATTATATACGTGAATTGGTTTCTGATTTCAGAAACCAATTCTTCCCAAATTCCCTCTCCCAACCTCAACTGCCGACGACGATCCCGACGCCGTCCGAATTCCGATCGTCATTTTAAAACCACCATCGTGTTCATCATCAAGCGAGGAACAAACCCTTCAATTTAATTGAAGCGAAACGCTGCCAAACGTCGTGAATTTCAAGTCAAAGCATCGACGTTTTTTTTTAAGCTCAATCGCTTAGAAAATCCTAAATTCATCGCCGATCGTTGCTCCTTTTACGACACCTCCCGCACCATCGTGTTCCTTGTGTCGTTCCGAGTCCGCCGGTGTCATCCTCGATCTCCGTTGACGGCGGCAAGTGGGGAGGTGGATCAGTCAAAGATTCGGCCGAGTTGAAATCGAGCTCTCCGCCGTTCAAAAATTTGAACCGATCTTTGTAAGTATCTCGAAATCGCTCAAAATAATTTTTAGAAAATTTTCCGTGATTTTTAGAGCCCCGGAGGACGTCGCACGCGCCCACACGCGCCGCCGCAGGCGAGTGAACGTTGGAAACCGGTTTTGACCGGTTTAACCGGTTTTGAACCGGTTTTGACCGGTTTGACCGGTCACGACCCGTTTACCCGTTTACCCGACCCGTTGACCCGACCCGACCCGTTGACCCGACCCGTTGACCGTTGACCGTGCTATTCTGGGAATTAATTCGGTTTTGGTGCTATTCTGGGAATTAATTCGAAATGGGTGCTATTTCGGTAATTTTTTTAAAGGGTAGTTTGTTGACCTCCTTTGACCAGAACTTTGACCGGCTTTGACCAACTATTAAACGACCTTTGTTTTCGACCAAGAATACCTATCCTGATAGTTTTCGACGTTCCGAATCCGTTTTTGGGGTCTGTTTTGCTAAATTCAAACCCGAAAGTCTCCAAATCGTCAGTCAACCCCGTTGACTTTAATTTTGACCAAGAATTCGAAATTTTGGAAGGTCATACTTTATATTTTTCGACGTCCTGAATTTGATTTCGAAGTCCGTTTTGCCAAATTCTGACCCGAAATTCCCGAATCAAGCTTGTAAACCCAAAAGGCTTAATATTTTAATATTTTGATTATTTAAATGAGATTTGGTCAAGGATTTACTCAATAAAATATTTTATGAAGGTACTCGTGTTTCACCTGAGCAAGGATCAATTAGGTCCGGTATTATCCGTTCGTTAGATCAGCCTGAACCGCGTACTACGAGAATTACCCGTAGGTTTCCGTATATTATTTAAATAATATTTAGATTATTTATATTAGGATTCCAATATGGATTTTTTTTCTAATTCGTAGGATCTAGTGCTGCAGCAGAACGTGATCGACAAACCCAATAGTAGGATTCCCTATCCGATTTCTCAGAGTGTGACAGGTGTGTTTCCTGACAGTGTTGTTTTACTGTTTTAAAATATTATTTGAATTATTTCAGAATGGTGATTATTCAAAATATTGTTATGACATGATACATGATATCTGATTTCTGAATAATGGTTACCGACATCTGATTACCGTATTTCTGTATATGATTTTCAAGCATGATCCATTTTCATGTTTTAATGGATTAATCACCATTTTTACTCGAATATATTTGTTTATTACTGTCATTGGGGGGGAAAAGAATTGTTGGAGGAAGAAAATATTGCAGGCTCCTCGGCTTTGTGCTCAGGGCCTTACTGGTCGTGACGGGGTGTATGGTTATGGGAACCTACACAATTTGTTCGTGACGGATGGGGGTAGTGTTCATATTTAAAAAAACATGTTGCATAAATCGATTTTTATTGATAATATCTTATTAATATGTTTTTGTACGCTGTATGGAACACACTGGGCTTCTTAGCTCATTCTGTAAATTTTAACTTTTTTCAGATAACAGCAGACCGTAAGCTAGCAGATTTGGCATCAGGAGAAATCAACTATTTTATTTTGTACGAACATATATTTTTGTATGTTTTTCGGTTATGTTTGGTGACATGTATTTTATTATCGTTTTGGACATATCTGTATTATTAATATTATGTTTTATATTATATTTAACGTTCTATAAGTTATATAAAAAAAAAAAAAACCTCTGAATGGGATATGTGACCACTTAGGTTTGGGTCTAACTCACAGACTGGGTCTAGGGGGTTACATTTGGTGGTATCAGAGCCTTTGGTTTTAAACACTCGGACTGTATATGGGTCCTAAATTTTGGATTTTTAAGAAAATAAAAAAAAATGTCACCTTATGTTATGATTTAAAGTTTTCTCGAGATCCCTGATGCTAATCTGACACATGTTTCAAATTCTTTCTGTAGAGCCTTATAGATCCAACGATGAATGCTGCTAGAGGTCGTAGGACAGGACATGGACGTGGTAGAGGGCGAGTCACTCGACCTTCTGTTACGATAGACGATCCGATGTCAGCACGTGATCCTCCTGTTCCGCAAGTAGATCCGACTCTTTCTCATGATGATCAGTTTACTCCCGTGAGAGACCCTCCCGTCACTGAAGATGAGGATACAGAGATGAATGAAGACGTCATTAATAGAGCTATCTTCCGCATGTTTCAGAGAGCTGCTAGAGCCCCTAGTAACATGACTGCAGTGGAGATTTCAAATTCTCTGGTTGCTGCTGGTGTAGTACCATTTGAGGGTATTACTGGTGGACCTCCGACAGACGCTGAGTACTGGCTGGAGGACACAGAGAGGATTATGGATGAGATGGACCTCAGACCTGAGCAAAAGTTAAAGGGGGCCTTAACTATGTTGAAGAAAGAAAGCTTCAGATGGTGGCAATCCATTTCTGGTAGTATTCCGAGGAACCAATTAACATGGGATCTTTTCAAGACGCGCTTCCGGAGTCGCTACATCGGAGAGAGATATCTGCAGGAACGACGCCAGGAGTTTCAGAATCTAGAGCAGGGTAATATGTCTGTTATGGATTATGAGGTTGAATTCATCCGATTGAGCCGATATGCTCCTGGACTTGTGGACACTGAGACAGATCGATGCTTGAGGTTCGAAAATGGACTCAGGTATGAGATCAGAAGTCGAGTCGCTACCCACCGAGAGAGAAATTTTGACGCCCTGGTTGAGATAGCCAAGACTGCTGAGGAAATAGAGCGATTGGGTATAGAGCACAAGAGAGATAATGATCGAGCCAGAATCGATTCAGGAGGCCTTCTGGTTCTGTTAATTCTTCTGCACATCCTAGCAAGAGAGGCAGGGGTGATTCTTTTCAGAGAGGCGGTGCAAGTGTCAGACCTGTTGCATCTGGTGCTTCAACAGTTCAGTCTTCTAGACATGGTGGTTCTTTTGGGTCGCAACCCTTTCCAACATGTGATTATTGTGGGAAAAATCACTTTGGAGAATGCAGGAAGAAATTGGGCACTTGTTATAAATGTGGATCTGGTGACCATTATTTGAAGGATTGTCCGGAGATACCTCATTCTGTTCAGACACCAGCTCGTACTCCCGCTAGTTCTCATAGTACAGTTCAGACTCCAGCACGGGGACGTATTCAGGAGAGAGCACCTGGATCGGCTAATAGAGGCCGAGCATCTCAGAGTAGGGGTCCAGTCAGATCTGAGGCCAGACAACCTGCATTGGTTTACACTACTAGACTTCGACAAGATCGAGATGGGCCTAATGTGACTGCAGGTACTGTTACTATTCATTCAGTTCCATACTTTGCATTGTTTGATAGTGGCTCTACAAATTCCTATGTATCACATTCCGTTTCTGAGGGTCTAAATATTCCTGTTGAGAATACTGAGTATTCAGTGATAGTTCAAAGTCCCTTAGGCCATCCATCGTGTTGGATCGTATTTTTAGAGAGTGCCCTATAGAGATCAATGGGAGATTTTTCTGGCTGACCTGATGGAGTTACCCTTTGAAGAGTTCGATTTGATTCTTGGCGTAGATTGGTTGGACAAACATCGAGTAAATATTGATTTTGAGACTAAGAGAGCCGTTCTGAAGACCCCAGATAATCGAAAGATTGTAATGATTGGGGAACGACGTGGATTTCTGACGAATGTTGTGTCTGCCTTGGTAGCGGAGAAGATGATCAGGAAGGGTTCCGAAGCGTTTCTTGCTTATATTTTGGACACTAGGAGATCGCAATCCGATATTGAAAGCATCCGAATTGTCAAGGAATTTCCCGATGTTTTTCCCGAGGAGTTGCCTGGATTACCTCCAGATAGAGAAGTCGAGTTTGTGATTGAAGTCTATTCTGGATCCACCCCAGTTTCAATGGCTCCTTATCGTATGGCCCCAAAGGAGCTTAAAGAACTGAAAATCCAACTCCAGGAGTTGTTGGACAGGGGATTTATCCGACCCAGTGTATCACCGTGGGGAGCCCCAGTTCTCTTTGTCAAGAAGAAAGATGGGACATTGAGACTCTGTATCGATTATAGGAAACTAAACAAGCTCACGGTGAAAAACAAATATCCTCTGCCCAGAATCGACGATCTATTTGACCAATTTCGAGGGGCTTCTATCTTTTCAAAGATAGACTTAAGATCTGGTTATTATCAACTTAAATTGAAAGATTCGGATATTCCGAAGACTGCTTTCCGTACTCGATATGGGCATTATGAGTTTTTAGTGATGTCATTCGGGTTAACTAATGCCCCTGCTGCTTTTATGGATTTGATGCATAGGGTATTTCGACCTTATTTGGACCAGTTTGTAGTTGTATTCATTGATGACATACTGGTGTATTCTAGAAGTGAAGCAGAACATGAGGAGCATTTAAGGATTGTTCTTCAGACTCTAAGGGAGAATAAGTTATATGCTAAGTTGAGCAAGTGTGAATTCTGGCTCAGCGAAGTGACTTTTCTTGGACACATCGTCTCTGCTGATGGTATTCAGGTAGATCCGAGCAAAGTGGAGGCTATTATGAACTGGAAGCAACCCAGAAACGTCTCTGAGATCCGTAGTTTCTTGGGCTTAGCTGGTTACTACCGTCGTTTCGTTGAGGGGTTCTCCCTTATTGCAGCTCCTCTGACGAAACTATTGAGGAAAGATGTTCCATTTGTCTGGTCTGAGGACCAACAAGCTAGCTTTGAGAAATTGAAGACTGTTTTAACTCAAGCCCCAGTGTTGATTCAGCCTGAATCTGGGAAGGATTTTTCTGTCTACAGTGATGCTTCTCATTCTGGATTAGGATGTGTTTTGATGCAAGATAGGAAAGTTGTCGCTTATGCGTCACGTCAGTTAAGGCCGCATGAGCGTAACTATCCTACTCACGATCTGGAATTAGCTGCTGTGGTTTTTGCTTTAAAGATCTGGAGACACTACCTCTACGGAGAGAAGTGTTATATCTATACTGATCATAAGAGTCTGAAGTATCTGCTTACTCAGAAAGAATTGAATTTGAGACAGCGTCGCTGGTTGGAGCTTTTAAAGGACTATGATTTTGAGATAGAATATCATCCAGGGAAGGCTAATGTAGTAGCAGACGCCTTGAGCCGTAAGGCGATATCAGATCTTAGAGCCTTATTTGCCAACTTGAGCTTATTGGATGATAATAGCTTGTTAGCAGAGTTACAGGTTAAACCTACTTTGGCCGAGGAGATTAAGGCCAAACAACTCCTTGATAGCTCGTTGCTTCCCATTATTGAACAAGTTAAGCATGGATCGAGTTCGGAGTATACTGTGGATCAGGATGGTATTTTGTGTTTTCACGGTCGTTACTGCGTCCCTAAAGATGATGAGTTAAGACGGATTATTCTTCAGGAGGCTCATAATAGTCCTTATGCTATGCATCCTGGTGGGGACAAAATGTACAATAATCTCAAAGAGCGCTACTTTTGGACTGGTATGAAGAAGAATATTTCAGATTTTGTGGCAAAGTGTTTGACTTGTCAGCAGGTTAAGGCAGAGCACCAGCATCCGTCTGGATTGTTACAGTCAATTAAGATTCCTGAGTGGAAATGGGAGCGTATTACGATGGACTTCGTTACTGGTCTTCCTCTAACTCCTTCCAAAAAGGATTCTATCTGGGTGATTGTTGATCGACTCACCAAGTCAGCACACTTTATCCCTATTCGGGTTAATTATTCTCTGGATAAACTGGCTAAGTTGTATATTTGAGATCGTTAGACTTCATGGTGTTCCGTTGTCTATCATATCTGATCGAGATCCGAGATTCACTTCCAGGTTCTGGAAAGCTTTGCACGAGGCTCTGGGTACTCGTTTGAATTTCAGTACAGCTTTTCATCCTCAAACTGATGGACAGTCTGAGCGAGTGATTCAGGTGTTGGAGGATATGTTACGGGGTTGTGTGATTGATTTTCGTGGTAGTTGGGAAGATTTCTTGCCGTTAGCTGAGTTTGCTTACAATAATAGTTATCAGGCGAGTATTCGCATGGCACCGTACGAGGCTCTGTATGGCCGTAGATGTCGTACTCCTATATGTTGGACAGAGTTGCATGATAGAAAAACTTTGGGTCCAGACTTGGTTCGAGAGACTGAAGATACTGTCAGACTGATCCGTGATCGCTTAAGAGAGGCATTTGATAGGCAGAAGTCATACGCAGATAAGCGACGTAAGGATATCGAGTTTGAGGTTGGAGATCAGGTTTTCTTAAGGTATCTCCATGGAAGAAGGTATTGAGATTTGGGCGTAAAGGTAAACTGAGTCCGCGATTTATTGGGCCGTATCGTATTCTGAAGAAAGTCGGACCTGTTGCTTATCAGCTTGAGCTGCCTTCCCAGCTCAGTCGTATTCATGATGTTTTTCATGTATCTATGTTGAGGCGATACCGTCCAGATCCAGATCACATCATTCAGGTTGATGAGGTAGAGCTGAGACCTGATTTGTCATATGAGGAGGAGCCTGTTCAGGTTTTAGAGAGGGATGAGCGAATTCTTCGGAATAGGCGTATTCCAATGGTCAAAGTTCAGTGGAGTAATCGTAGCCCCTCAGAAGCTACTTGGGAGACATTGGAGTCAATGGAGATTCAATTTCCTCATCTGTTTTCATAAGGTAAATTTCGAGGACGAAATTTCTTGTAGAGGGGGAGAATTGTAACAACCCGAAAATTTTAAAATAATATTTAATTGGGAATTGAGGTTTTAATTGAGTAATTGGTGAAAATTTGGGGACTAAATTGGAAGTTTTTAAAACTTGAAGCTTGTTTAAGAGTTAAAGAAAATTCAGGGACCAAGCCCTGAATTTACCCTAAAATGTTAGGTAAGGGCTATTATATACGTGAATTGGTTTCTGATTTCAGAAACCAATTCTTCCCAAATTCCCTCTCCCAACCTCAACTGCCGACGACGATCCGACGCCGTCCGAATTCCGATCGTCATTTTAAAACCACCATCGTGTTCATCATCAAGCGAGGAACAAACCCTTCAATTTAATTGAAGCGAAACGCTGCCAAACGTCGTGAATTTCAAGTCAAAGCATCGACGTTTTTTTTTAAGCTCAATCGCTTAGAAAATCCTAAATTCATCGCCGATCGTTGCTCCTTTTACGACACCTCCCGCACCATCGTGTTCCTTGTGTCGTTCCGAGTCCGCCGGTGTCATCCTCGATCTCCGTTGACGGCGGCAAGTGGGGAGGTGGATCAGTCAAAGATTCGGCCGAGTTGAAATCGAGCTCTCCGCCGTTCAAAAATTTGAACCGATCTTTGTAAGTATCTCGAAATCGCTCAAAATAATTTTTAGAAATTTTTCCGTGATTTTTAGAGCCCCGGAGGACGTCGCACGCGCCCACACGCGCCGCCGCAGGCGAGTGAACGTTGGAAACCGGTTTTGACCGGTTTAACCGGTTTTGAACCGGTTTTGACCGGTTTGACCGGTCACGACCCGTTTACCCGTTTACCCGACCCGTTGACCCGACCCGACCCGTTGACCTGACCCGTTGACCGTTGACCGTGCTATTCTGGGAATTAATTCGGTTTTGGTGCTATTTCGGTAATTTTTTTAAAGGGTAGTTTGTTGACCTCCTTTGACCAGAACTTTGACCGGCTTTGACCAACTATTAAACGACCTTTGTTTTCGACCAAGAATACCTATCCTGATAGTTTTCGACGTTCCGAATCCGTTTTTGGGGTCCGTTTTGCTAAATTCAAACCCGAAAGTCTCCAAATCGTCAGTCAACCCCGTTGACTTTAATTTTGACCAAGAATTCGAAATTTTGGAAGGTCATACTTTATATTTTTCGACGTCCTGAATTTGATTTCGAAGTCCGTTTTGCCAAATTCTGACCCGAAATTCCCGAATCAAGCTTGTAAACCCAAAAGGCTTAATATTTTAATATTTTGATTATTTAAATGAGATTTGGTCAAGGATTTACTCAATAAAATATTTTATGAAGGTACTCGTGTTTCACCTGAGCAAGGATCAATTAGGTCCGGTATTATCCGTTCGTTAGATCAGCCTGAACCGCGTACTACGAGAATTACCCGTAGGTTTCCGTATATTATTTAAATAATATTTAGATTATTTATATTAGGATTCCAATATGGATTTTTTTTCTAATTCGTAGGATCTAGTGCTGCAGCAGAACGTGATCGACAAACCCAATAGTAGGATTCCCTATCCGATTTCTCAGAGTGTGACAGGTGTGTTTCCTGACAGTGTTGTTTTACTGTTTTAAAATATTATTTGAATTATTTCAGAATGGTGATTATTCAAAATATTGTTATGACATGATACATGATATCTGATTTCTGAATAATGGTTACCGACATCTGATTACCGTATTTCTGTATATGATTTTCAAGCATGATCCATTTTCATGTTTAATGGATTAATCACCATTTTTACTCGAATATATTTGTTTATTACTGTCATTGGGGGGAAAAGAATTGTTGGAGGAAGAAAATATTGCAGGCTCCTCGGCTTTGTGCTCAGGGCCTTACTGGTCGTGACGGGGTGTATGGTTATGGGAACCTACACAATTTGTTCGTGACGGATGGGGGTAGTGTTCATATTTAAAAAAAACATGTTGCATAAATCGATTTTTATTGATAATATCTTATTAATATGTTTTTGTACGCTGTATGGAACACACTGGGCTTCTTAGCTCATTCTGTAAATTTTAACTTTTTTCAGATAACAGCAGACCGTAAGCTAGCAGATTTGGCATCAGGAGAAATCAACTATTTTATTTTGTACGAACATATATTTTTGTATGTTTTTCGGTTATGTTTGGTGACATGTATTTTATTATCGTTTTGGACATATCTGTATTATTAATATTATGTTTTATATTATATTTAACGTTCTATAAGTTATATAAAAAAAAAAAAAAACCTCTGAATGGGATATGTGACCACTTAGGTTTGGGTCTAACTCACAGACTGGGTCTAGGGGGTTACATTTTTTGCTAACAGAGTCATATCGTTGCTTCTCAAATCTTTATTTTTAACGCCACTGAATAGAATTAAGTGTTTCGCTTGTGCTTCTCAAACCTCCATTTTTAACGCCATTGAAATTGACTTTTTCAAATTCAAATTTCAATCGAATATTTTGCAATATTGGTGTTTTATGAGAATGATGATTGTAATACTGGAGTATCAGATGTCACAAGTATTGCTTGAAATTTTAGAATGTTGTGCCAAAGAACAAAAACATTATGTATTTGCCATTTATGTTTCTAGACTTTAATTATGTCTTTTATTATGATGTTTTATGTACTTTAAGATCTATATTAACACTTAACTCAGATAATCATTGGTTTATTTTATTATGTTTCTTAATAGATGTGTTTGTTTTATGTTTGTTGCTTATGTATAACTTAAGTTTGTTGTCAGGCAGGTCTAGCCGGGTACGTCTCCAGTGGGTAGTGGGTGTGGGGATAGATTTGAGAATGTACTCGCGTGGGCGGGTGTGGATTTGAAAATTTTTACCCATCATGGGTGGTGGGCGGGTGGTGGATTGAAAAATATTAGGTGGGTATGGGGATGGGGGAGGGGGTATCTGCACCCGACCCGCCCGTTTGTTATCCCTAGTCATAAACATATATAAGTTAAAAACCATAAAATCAAGTGAAACAAAATGATTCAAATTAACTACAACATAATATTTAAGGTAAAATATATTAAATAATAAATATAATTATATAACTATAATTAAAAAAATAAATTTGGGGTTAAAAAAATCATAACAAAATGATATTGCTTGGTTTATTTTTTTTAAAAACAATCTCACATGGCTAAGAAACATAGAAGAGCATCCGAAAAGTCTAAAGAGTAAAAATATGAGAACAAAACAATCTCACATTGCTAAGAAACATAGCGCATCACAACTAACTTCTATAAATAATAGAGGTAATTTGACATTCAAAATCATAGAGCCTTTTGGTGAGCATTGAGTGAACTATTCTTTCACTTCAATCAAGCTCGAATTTTAGGCTTCAATCAAGCCTTTTTGAGTTCAAGTTTCAATATTATATTTTCGAGTTTGAGTTGGATTTAATAATTTTTAGCTTGTGAGTTTGAGTTGAGTTGAGCTTACTTTTAAAGTTTTCAAGTTCGAGTCGAGTTCAGCAATACTCGAGTTCGACTTTGCTCGTTTAAAAAACGACGTTGTTTGGTTTAATTTTTTTTAAAAAAAAAACAAAAATCCTGGTTTTTCCTGATTTTTTCCGATTTTCAGCCAGTCTGGTTCGAAAGGTTCAGCGGTTCTAGCCGGTTCAACCGATTTATATTGAATCGAACTAAATAATAGTTTCCGGTTAAACCGATCGGTCCGATCCGATTTTCAAAACAGAGACAATACCGACTAACCTCTTTATTTTAATTTTAAAAAACACGAAATTTAGTATTTCACGAATTAGAAAGCCAAATAAAACTAATGTTAAATTATGCCTTTAGAATCTAAATTATTAGTTTTATTTTATCTTAATACTTAAATTCTTATTTTTTTTAAAATCATACTTAAAGTTTAATTTTTATTTTATTTTTAGTACATAAATTTAAGTGTTGAAATAATTGAAACTTAAATTTTAAAGAAAAATAAAAGTTTAGATATTAAAATGGAAAAAATGATAATTTAAGTATTAAACGCGTTAAATTTTTAACAACATATATTAAAATAAAATAAAAAATTAAACATTAAATATAATTTTAAAAAAAAGTAAAAATTTAAAATTAAAACAGATTAAAACTAATAATTTATGTACTAAATATATATTTTATCCTAAAATCAAAAGGAGGTGGGAAGGAGCCCGGGTTGGGTGTTAAATTAGTGCAATTAATCGAGTGTGACAAAAGCACATGGAAATACCAAACTCTTGCTCCCACATGGCATTTGAACAAAGCCAATTAAATTTAAATCCATTATATTTGGGCCCAACTGATCTGAACTAAGTTTACCATCTCCTCCCTCCTTTTCCAGTTTCTTTTTGTGTGTGGAGAAATTGCGTGTGGGCAAGGTTAGAAGTGTAAATGAACATAATTATCGGTGAACTGTTCATAAATCGTTTGTATAATTTTTGTTTATATTCATTTGTTAAGCTAAATAAATGAGTATGAACAAAAATTTTATGTTCATTTAATGAACGAACCGAACACGACATTTATGTTCACGAACAAGCTCGTTTATTGACTCGTTCATTTATGTTCATTAACAAGTTTGTTTACCCGATTCTCCTTTACTTTTTTTTAATTTAAAATATTGGTGAAGGTGGGGATTAAATTGAATACATGGTTTTAAAATTTAAATTGTGAATTTTAAGGAGTTTAAGCACCATTAACATAATTTTATCATTTTTTTAGCTTGCAAATGAAAGGATAAAACTAAAAATTGAATATATAAACGAATGTTAAACGAACATGTTCGTGAACGCTAAATGAACATGTTCGCGAACAATAAATAAATGAACACAAATACCTTCAAATATTAATAAACGAACACGATATTAAAAATTCAAACGAACATGAGCCAAATATAAACACTTTCAAAAATAAACAAACGAACATAAACATAATCTTGTTTGTTAAAGATCGGCTCATTTACACCCTAGGCAAGGTGTTTTGTTCATTTTAATGTGAAGGGTTGATATAATTGGGTAAATTTTATTTAGTAATTAATCTATTTTTTCTTTTCTATTTTGGTCATCAAATTAATTCTTTTTTAAAAGTGTCACTAATATTAATTTTTTTTTATGTTTTGATCATCGGTCGTTAAATATTTAACGACGATATTGACATAAACTTTTTATTTTTATATTATTTTATTTCTCCTAATTAGAACGACGTGCTATTTTTTTTTGTTAATATTGATCATATTAATTAAATAATAATGCATGTCAAAACATATTTAATCAAAATAAAACTAAATAAAATAAATCAATACATGTGTATATGAAAATAATTAAACCAAGACTCTTTGGATGGAGTCTTGTGTCTAATAATTTAATTAGGCTTAAATTTTTTTTATAATTAAAATTTTCAAATAAAACTAAATAAAAATAAGTGTTGAGATGGAGAGAAAAGTTATTTGAACAAGCTTAAAGGGACAAAATTCCTTAGATAATGTGGTGGAAAAAATTATATGAAATATAGGAGAAATTATTATTTTTTAATTAAGGTGGAATGAATAATATATGGAAAAAGACAGTTGGAACACTTAGCATTTTTGAAGAAATGTTTGAAAGATACGACGTCTTTTGAGTTGATATTATATTAAGATTAGCATTCAGATTACATCAAGTTTGGAAAAGACGTCGGGTCTTTTAGGCATCTTCCCAAAAACACCAGTCTCTCTTCTCCATATATTATTCATTACGTCCTATTTGAAAATTTACTTTCTTTAACACTCTATATCATTTAATTTTCTTTTTAAACCATTATTCCATCAAATTTATCCGCACGAAGTATCAATGAACCAACTTCTTAAAATCATTCCTTGGGATGTTAACGTGCATATCTCTTCACTAACCTCACTTCTTGTTTTAGATAATTAATTTCTTATTGTGTAATAATAAAATTTATCACATTCTTAAACGAAAAATAAATTTAAAAATAATATTATTAAAATAAATAAATAAAATCTAAATATAAATTTTAAAATAACATTAAAATATATCGAGATAATTCCATTTCTTTTGGGTATAGTCAACCCTCGGTTTCCACCGTATTGCATCAATGAAAGGAAAAGGGCATCTTCGGATTCGAAAGACGTCATGAGGCCTACTCCGCCTCATCTAAGCTTATTTCGTTGATTACATATTTTGTTTGATGAATATATTGGGCTCATAGGCCCATTATAACGGCCCTCATGGCTACCATTTATGTTAGGATAAACATAATTTTCAGTATTTATGTACAATGGCTGTCCCTTTTTCTCATATGTATGAGATAAGGGGGAGGTAAGATAGTAGGCTACCCTCAACATCAGGTTGAGAGCAGTTTCCGTAATAGACCTCCGAATTATGTACAATGTGATATCTAATTGTTTTTAGCGTAATTATGTATCTTTAATGGTTAAAGGGAGTGTTATTCTTCATTGAGATCCTGAGTTTGAGTAATTGTATTTGTATGTGTTTGTAAGTTATTAATTATTAAGAAAAATTACGAACAAATATTACATTGTAATCATCATAGACTATTAAAAAATTCTTTTAATTTTGCAATAAAGTATATAATTTGTACCTGAGTTTTTTTAGGGTATAATTATATATCTACATTTTTTAATTACGCATATTCATTTTTAACTAGTTCATACTTTAATTTTAGTATTATTTAGTTAAAAGATAATATATACATTAAAATTTCTAAATATAAAAATGTGTAATTTAAAAAATACTACGTAGTAGGTGAAGTATTTAATTACCTTAAAAATAAAGGTAAGATGCTTAATTATATATCAAAAGTTAAATACCTGATTGGTCCATAAAAACAAATATATAATTATATCATTGAAAAATAAATATGTTATGAAATAAAGAAAATAAAAGAAGGACAAGAGGCATGAGAAATAAAGTGAGAATTATGTATTACCTTCTTAATGTGAAGTATATGAATATTTTCTCCAAATTTTATATTTATGGTCATAGAGAGTAAATATTGTATATAATTTTAATCTTAATATACATTAAAGTTCAAATAAGAAAATACATCAAAGTCTATTTACATAGAGCTCTAAACTTAATCTACATCCACAAATAACAAAAGGGTAAATTACACCGTTCCACGCGGAATTATACTCTCTCTCATATTTTCCTCACTTAACTTTTAATTTTTTTCATTGCTCACTGAACTTTCCGAATTAAATCAATTTTCTCCTCGACCGTTATCTCTATAATGTTTTGATGACATGTCATTTTTTTTAATTTTTCAATATAAAATAGTTGCGAAAGTAATAAAAAACTGAAGGTGGTCGGATGCCACTGCCGGCCACAGTCGACCGCCGTAGATGGTGGTCGTTTGATAGAAAAATTTAATGGGTCGCTTCACCTCGACACCGTGAGTCCGAATCCAATATCAATTTTGTCAGAATTTGCTCCGAAGTTCACGAATTTGAGATGAAAAGTGAGTAAGTCGAAAGTTTCAACCTAAATTCATGGGTTTTGGGATATTTTCCGGTGAAACAACCACCACATTTGGACTCGTGGTAGAGATAAACCAACCCATTAAATTTGAGACCGAACGACCACCATTAACGACAGTGGACAGTGGTCGAAATGAAAATGGCATGGTGGTCAGTGGCAGTAACCGGGTGCAAAATAGAGAGAAAATAGGAGAAAGAAAAAGGAAAAAATAAAAAAGGAAAAAAAGAAAAAGGAAAAAATATTTTATAATAGATTCAAAACGACGTCGTTTTGATGTATATTTGAGTTTTTCAAAACGACGTCGTTTTGATGCTTATGTCATTTCTTGTGCCATGTCATAACACCGTTAAATAATTAACGACAGAGTGAGCAAATTGATTCAATTTGTAAAGATCATTGAGAAAATTTGAAAAAGTAAAAGTTGGGTGAAGAAAATAGGAGATAGAGTATAATTCAGTGAGGAAGCGTGTAATTTATCCATAACAAAAAGTCTATAAGCCTTGATATGATATGTGAAATCGATAAAATCTGAGATTAGTTGAAAATAACTTTTGATATGAAAAAGTTTTATATAAATCTTAGTCGTAGAAACATTGAATATGAAATTGATGAGAGTTTTTTAAAGATTTTTTTTTGAAATGAATTTTTAATAATATATTTTATAAAATTTAAATAATTATTTTAAAAGTGTGATGTATTTTATCATTACATTAAATACTCATTGATAAAAAAAAATCATTTAAAACAAAAAATGTGAGGTTAGTGAAGAGATATGCACGTTAACATTCCAAGTGTAAATGAGCATTGGCACAATGCCTACTCCATCTGTGATGTCACATTTGCAGTCGGTTTCAGACCGAAGAAGATGGTGTTTTACCATAATATAATTTACAGCTTCAAACTGTTTGATTAATATCTATTACTTAACAAACAAGCAATGTCCAAAAAACAGCTTAACATGACATCACTTCAATCTAATCGATGCTTAATTTGGGAACTGCAAGCATTTAATTTCAATGCATTTGTTATCCGTATTCAATCTTAAAGATCACTCTCCATAATCTCTCACATACAATTTATTTATTTTTTCTGAAGGGGATCTGCTTAGCTACTGGCTTTGAATTTCAGCCTTTGCTCTCTGCATGCAATAGTTTCACTTGCCTGATCTGTAATCTTATCAGGAAAACAGGATCTCTACGCTACTGATGCTTCATTTAATGACGTTTTTAATGATATATAGATTAACAACAATATTACTCTGGTTTGGGTACTATTGTTGTACCAATTTTTCCGATAGGATTGGACAAACTGGTGGATGAATTGAATCCCCCTAAGGAGTCAATGCGACGAAAGACAGAGCCCCATGGTGTTATGTTGTTTTCAAGCTCAAATTTTGGCTCATATAGCCTAATTCTCTGCACTATACTAAGAGCGAATTAAATGCACATTAAATTCATCTGTTTATATCTTAATTTCTTAAGAAAACTGTTCAAAATCGTGTCATTAATTAAACGTGTACGGTCCCAAGAGAAGTAGAATTCGTTTTTACCTCGAGATTCCAGTCCTTGAGTGGCTGGCGTAACGTTCTCATCAGGTTCCAGAGGGAAAGCTCTCTCAAGACTCGGAGAAGCAGTGATTCCAACAGCATGCTGCATCCGTAAGCAACCAGTACGGGAAGACTCAAAGACGTGCCTTTTCCATTTGCTTTGTGTCCATCTTCCGATGCTTACGTCAGTTCCAACGAGCGTTGGGTCCTTATCCCATATGAATTTCAATTCTTTTCAAGTTCTAAAAGAACTTACACTGTATCTGTTCCAAATTAAAAATTCTAACTTCGGTTAATAAATTTTAAAATTCACGCTAACATTGTGACCTCAAATGCTTCAATTCATGGTTTATGTGAGGCAGGTCAAATGCAAGAGGTTATTAGGCTTCTAAAGGAGATGTCACAGAGGGGCTTGACATTGGATAGGGTCTCATACAAATACACTCATCTTCAGGTGTTGCAAAGGAGATGTTTAAGCGGGAAATTCAGCCTGACATTTACACTTACAATTTGCATATACATGGCATTTCAAATATGGGGAAAATGGAAGATGCTGTCAAGGTTTGGGATGAAAGCAAAAGACATGGTATAGTTTCCAATGTTTTTACATATGCAATCTTGATAGATGGATATTGTGCAATTGATCAAATTGAGGAGTGTCAAAATTTGTTCGATGAATTGGTTGCTAACAAATTGGAGCCCAACATTGTTATCTACGATACATTGATTAAAGCTTACTGTAAAAATGGGAACATGATGTCGGCCTTTCAACTTCTTGATGAAGCGAAAAACAAGGGTATCCACCTACCAAATATTATATTTTTTAAATCAATGAGAAAAAGTAAATAAAACATAAACGAAATTGATCAATCATATAGTTAACTCTTTAAACTTTTTGTATGAGATGAACATAAATAAAATTTCAACATCGTTAAAATCAACAATTAATGAATTAATATAAAACAATGTGTCCATATACAAAACATTCATCCACCAATGTTTTCACTGTTTCTCTTCTTCTTTTTCATGCAATCATCACACATATATTAAATAAGAGAAAATAACATCAGTGGCCAAAAATGTCTTATAATATACGATTTTAACCAACTTTTTTTGGATTTGCCAAAATGACCAACTAAATTGCAATGCGATCGATAATTCGCAACGCGATCTCCGGTATCGCAAATAAGTTTCCAGATTCGCAACGCGATTCTGACTATCGCATTGCGATTTTCCTAATTCGCAATGCGAATACGTAAATCGCAACGCGAATACGACTATCGCAATGCGTATTTTTTTTCAAATTCCAAACACGAATATATTAATATATCGGAACACTGAACCGTCCACAGTATATCCCGTAATCGCAACTCATAACCTAAAACCCTAAATCACAACTCAGTCTCATTTCCATCTCTCACTCTCTAAGGCAACATCCGTCCCCATCTCCGACGAAATCAGTCCCCATCTCCGACGATATCAGTCTCTATCTCCGGCGAAATCATTCACGGTCAGAAATGGAAAATCAACCAAATCAACCATCGAGGGTTAGTTTTTTTAATTATTTTTATTTTGAAATTTTTGCATTATTATTAGGTTTTCATATTGAAATTGATGATAAGTTTACTGGTGTTTTCAATAATAGATTAACCATTTCACTTAGATTGTTTATTATATTCATTCGATTGCTGCCAATACTGCTAAACTGTTTAGTCTTTAACCCTGTGAAGTTAATATTTGTCTTTGTTTTGTCTTTTGGTTGAAGTAATGCAATCTATTCAAGTTTCTTTCAATTTTAGTATTTGAAACCGAGAATGACTATCGCAATGCGATTCTGTCGTTGCGATTTTCATTTCGCGTTGCGATTCTTGCGTTGCGATAGTCATTTTTGTGTTGCGATATTCATTTTCGTGTTGCGATTTAAAGTTTCAAAAACTATTCTTCTTCTGCAAATTGAAACTTGAATGAATTGCATTACTTCAACCAAAAAACAAAGACAAATACTAAATTCACAGTGTTGCAAATTTAAGTTTGAAGAATAAACTACTACTCTTTATGTTTATTATTCTTGTTAAATCTTCACAGTGTAGTTTTTGGTATATCTAAATTGGTATGTTTATTGTTTTTGCAGAACTTTTATTCGGCTCAATTGACCTTAAGAAATAAAGTAAGCCTGGCCAAAACAATTGCGTCGAAGCTTTCACCTGCACAAAGAAAAATATTTGAGGATACTTGCTTCGGGCCATGGCTGAAAGTACAACATCCGGGTGGAGATGCTATGTTGACCCATCTGTTTCTTCAAACCATGACTAGCGATCTACCAGAGACTATACAACGTTGTGATGAAGAGATATTGTTTGATTTTCCACCGGCGTATACGTGTTTTGGGCGGGAAGAGTTTTGCTTAATCACCGGTCTATGCTTCGGACACGATGATGTAGATTGGTACACTAGACATATTACCCGCCAATCATGGTTTTCCCGGGTTTTTCCTGAGCTGTCAACGGAGAAGTCGAATTTACACGTGGAAGACTTGACGAGATTATTGAATAAGAAAGATGGTTTTACTCGGATGGATGACGTCGATGTTATCTGAGTATGCCTTCTAATACTTTTGCAAGCCGGCTTTTTAGGCAGAGAGGCCCGATAACCTATTCCTAATGATCTAATTAAATTAGTAGAGGACCTAAATGCATGGAACCTGTTTCCGTAGGGTTCGTATCTATGGAAAGCTACATGGAATAAGTTGTCGTCTGCCTTTGATGATCGGAAAAGTTTGCGTGGCGATAGTTCCAAATACACTTTGTCAGGCTTTATTTGGGCCTTTAAGGTAATAATTTTTATATAATGTTTCCAAAATTATAATTAATTCTTTAATAATTACTAATGTTTGTTATTATATTGTTTGTAGATTTGGATATTTGAGGCCTTTCCCGCCATGCAGACATATGCATTAAAAACTTCTAATGATATTCCTAGGGCTATTTTCTGGAAGAGGAAACGGTCCTTGCAGCAATGAGAAGATTTACTGCCGTATACTACAATAAATAATGTAAGTTAACACAAATACTACCATATGTTTATAAACAAGTTATTACTAGTACACATTTAACTTTGTTTGAGCTTTTATATTGTTAGGAGGCCAACACTCCATTACAGAGGCTGACACCCACGGAAGCTGAGCTTGCCACTGATTGGTGGCAAGCTAGTAAGCGTTTTTTTGATGGCACAGATGATGAGCAACCACCACTTCGAGAGTCATCACCTCACCCAGAGCCATCACCTGATCGACCCGAATATACACCTCCACAACGAGAGTCATCACCTATTCTGTCACATCATCGAGCCTCTTCTCCACCATCACCTCATGGTAGACGACCGACAAAGATGCCACGACGTTTATCTCCCTGTTCTCCACCTCCACCTCCACCTCCACGGGATGAGTTAGGGGAGTTACGTAATGAGGTCAATGCCTTGCATGAGGAGGTCGGTACTTTACGCGATGACAATAGTGCATGTCGTGTTGAGGTGTCTACTTTACGTGGTGAGGTAGCAGCTCTACGTGAGATTGTAGCATCGTTGTAGAACGAGGTTCATACTCTACGCAACGAGGTAAGTTTAATATTTTTTATATTTAACTTGATGATAAATTTACTCGTAATTTCACTTAGATTACTTAGTAAATTCATTCGGTTGCTGCTAATACTGTTTAACTGTTTATTCTTTAACCCTGTGAAGTTAGTATTTGTTTTTGGTTGTCTTTTGGTTGAAGTAATGCAATCCATTCAAGTTTCAATTTGCAGAAGAAGAATAGTTTACTATCACAATGCGAAAATGACTATCGCAACGAGAGAATCGCAATGCGAAATGAAAATCGCAACAACAAAATTACAACGTGAAAATGACTATCGCAATGCGAAAATGACTATCGCAACGAAATAATCGCAATACGAAATGAAAATCGCATTGCGATTCTCTCGTTGCGATAGTCAAATTCGCATTGCGATAGTCATTTTCGCATTGCGATAGTAATTTTCGCGTTGCAATAGTCATTTTCGCATTGCGATTTTAAGTTTCAGATTCTATTCTTCTTCTGCAAATTGAAACTTGAATGAATTGCATTACTTCAACCAAAAGACAAATACTAACTTCACAGTGTTGAAAATTTAAGTTTCAAGAATAAACTACTACTCTTTATGTTGTCATTGAACCTGCACTAAACCTATATGTTGTCCTTTTAAATGTTTATATAAGTGCTTACTTCTAGAATGTTATCTGATGCATTTTGTGAACAATGATATAATAATGACTTGGGTAAATACCGTGCAAGTTTGAAATATATTTGTCTTTGTTTTCACTGTTTAATATCATGTCTGTTTATTTACTGATTTATGTATTAATTTATTTTTAGCGGCCCGCTAAGGTGGATACGTCGGGTTTTTCTTGCAAGACAGAGTTCACGCATCAGACGGCGTGCACGTGCCATTACGTCTTCGTTCACCCCAATAGTGCGAAGAATCCGTAAGAAAAAGCCTGACTCACCTGTCATCGTTCAAGAGGCCTCCCCTATCGTTCAAGAGGCCTCCCCTATCGTTCAAGAGGCCCCTATCATCCCTCAAGAGTCCCCTCCCACCGTTCAAGAGGCCACTGTCATCGTTGAAGAGGTCCCTCCCAACATTCTAGAGCCCGATTCACATGGCGTAATATATCGAATTATTGAGAAGCCCCCTCACGTGCCGGACATGATGGATGACTGTTGGCTTTCGTATAAGTTACCGGCCAATACCATTCCGGCATATGAAGTGGAGAGGAAACAACTACCGGAAACAATTCTGGATAATACCCTTTGGGCTAAGACCGCAGTTGATTTTTATCTACATGAGCGGAGCCAAGGGTGTTACGCTGATATATACAAACTCAACAATGATATACATTTGTTGATTGAACGGTCTTGGTGGGGTGTATTATTAGGGGTTGAAGACAACGACTATTTCGATTGGGGGGTAAGTCTTATATTTATTCTTATATTTCAGTTTGATTAATTTTTTTTAAAAATTTATGTAATTCACTAATAAATGTCTTTTTTTGTAAAACAGCATATTGATGCATGGGTGACACGTCTTCTAATTGTAAGGAAATTGAAGAAAATATAAAAAAAACGCGATATACAATTATGCCGACGTATTTTCACGTAGTTCACTTGAAGAATCAACGACAGGAATCATATGTGTTGGCTAATGGACAAGCTAAACTTTATCCTGCATGGTGGGAGGTCGATAATGTTATTATTTATTTGTTTAAATATTTTAAAGGTGTTCATAAATAAGTGCACAATTTGAATTATTACATTTCGATGCATGTGTTTATCCCTGTTTTGGAACGTACTCATTGGCTTCTCGTTGAGCTTCAGCTCCCATCCCTAAAGACAATAGTATATGACAGCATGATAAATTATATATCATTGTCCGATTTGAGAGATATTATTAAGGGATGGAGCTCTCATTTGGCTAAATTCTTGGATGCAATTAATTATTGGACTAATTCTGGAAACAAGAAGCCAAAGAAGTTCAATGTTACAGTTATCAGAGACGAGACTGTGCCATAACAAACGAAGGAAGCCAGAGGGGATTGTGGTCCTCTCGTATGCATGTGCTTGGGGCGTTTGACTACAGGAAGTACACAGTTTCTACCTCCCACCGATAGAGATAGAGGTGCAGTAGGCTTGTGGTTTCAGCATTTTATGGCTAGAACGATATATGCGAGACGCTGCCTACCTGCATCCACGTTATGAAAGTGTCCATAAACAATTTGTAAGTCAAATGCAAGTGTTGTTAAACATATATACTCTTTTTGGTTTGAAAATGTTTGGTTAAGTAGCTAGAATTCAATAATTTGTTGTCTGTAGGTTTTAGATGTGAAGAAAGTGTTGTTGATTCAATGTTTGGTTTCTGCAGGTTAATCCTGAAGTGAGCTGCGTGAAATGGATGTATGGGTGCAAAAGTTGATTCAATAATTGATGAGGAAATAATTCTTATTATTATTTTTTGATTATTTAATTGATTTGTAAAAGATGATTTGTAAATGTTGATTTGTTTAATTGATGTGTACATAATTATTATTTGTGCTTGTTTAATTGATTGAAATGTAATAGTTGATTTGTTGATTTCAATCTGCATTATGTTGAATGCAAAACAGATTATCTAAATTCGCGTTGCGATTTTCATTTTCGCATTGCGATTCCCTCGTTGAGATTTTCATTTCGCATTGCGATTCTCTCGTTGCGATAGTCATTTCCGCGTTGCGATAGTCAAATGAATGTCTAATAAGTGATAACAACTGAACATATCATAGAAATGTTCAAACTCGAGTTACTAATACATGCCTAACTGAAAATGTTAAAAGTTCACACATAATATACACATAATACAACGTTTGCATTTAAAAATCACCTAAGTTAACAGTCCCAAAAGGTGAAGCCGGTTGTGATTGGGATTTTGATGAGGATCCATATTTTGGTAGAGGAAAAGATGATTGTGATGGCACTGGTGATCCACATGTCAACCTTGTATGACCTCTTTCCTTGCACCGACTACATGTCGATCTCTTCTTCTCTTCACCCTTAGACGGTATACGATCGTGACTTTTTGGTCGGCCAGGTAGCCTTCTATCCATGGCTGGTGGCAAAACTGTTTGTAAGCCATCTGGTATGTCCCACTCAAAAGGATGTGGAATAGGGTAGACAATCTCGACATAAGTATGTCGATATACTTCTGTAGTGTAGCAATCCATAGCATTTGCGCTTGAATCATCTTGGTTTAGATGAAGAGCAACTTTTATAGCATGGCTACACGGATAACCAGATGTTTGCCATTTTATACAACTACACGTCTTTGCATTTAGATCGACAAGCCCATTTAAGTTATTATCCAGTACTTCAAACAAAGTGTTTGAACATGGTTCAACTCTCCATGACGTTGACTTCACAACAGGTTTCGTTATTTTTTTTCAGTCCATGGTGTAACACGATGTTCCAATGTTCCTGTAAATTTAAATAAATAATACTTAGTAAAATATATGATAAGTTACGAATTTAAAGAAATAATACCTGCATGGTTTCTTTTCTTGTAGTACCACTGTTGAATAGAGGCTCGAAAAAACTCCATTAACATAGTAATGGGTAATTTCCGGGAATGACGACTTAGAGCGTTGATTGATTCTACACTATTAGATGTCATGAAACCATATCTTGCTCCAAGTTGATGTACTCTTGACCATCTTTCAAACCCGACATCTTCTAGTGTTTGAGCACACTGAGGCAAAACACGTCTTAAACAGTTTATATGCTTATTAAAATCCACTTCCCGATAAGCTTTTACAGCCTTCCAGTATGTCCATTTGTGATTTTTTATACCAGCATACCTTGATTTTAGATTTCTACAAAAATAAACACCACAAAGTCCATGAAAAACATCTGGGAAACACCTTCTAACAGCGTTGTCAATTGAGTTTGCCCTATCGGATATGATTATCAGATTGCTAATAGGACCTATGCAATCCCTAAGATGCCCCATAAACCATGTCCATGAATCAGAGGTTTTAGATTTGCCAACCCCGTAAGCTATTGGCAGTATCCCATTGTTAGCATCCATGGCTACTGCTAATAAGTTTACTCCAAGGTATCGACCTTTTAAATGTGCTCCGTCAACTATAATAACTGGGCGTATGCAAGTAATAAACGAACGAATCTACAAAATCATATACACAAGAAATATAATCATTTAAATGTGAAATGCATGTAACTAACAAAAATGAGTCAACAAAATTATATTGATTTACTAACCGCAGCACCAATGGCGATAAACAGCAACTCAAAGCGTCCATCTCTATCTGTTTTGATATGAGTTATTGACCCAGGATTTTTCAGCTTTAAATTGTGACAATAAGCCGGCAGTTGGGCAAATGATGCTTCTGGCGACCCCCTCAACAATTTCAAGGCATAACATTTGGCTCTCCAAGCTTGAGAATATGAGATACTAATCTTGAACCGAGCATTCATGTTAGTCATAATTTCATGTCCCCAATATACCCTGCCATTCAAAAACATTAACTCAGCCAGAAAACCACCCAACACCTTTTTGTTTGCCTGTCTATGGTGAGGAAAAACTTGGGTTCTTGAACATGTATGTTTATCAATAAAAGTCCTAACTTGAAACATTTCGCAATCTTTTATCCTCTTTACAATCATACGCCACGTACAGTTTTTGTCAATCATACACCTTGTTTCGAAACGATCTTTGCTTGATTTGTTAACTTTTAGTTGATAGCCATCTTCCACACATTTCGTATACAAAGCTATCTTCAAGTCTTCCTTTGTATAAAAACAATTATCTTTCTTGATACGAATAATTTTTGTGTAACAATCAACTGCTATCTTTATCAACTCTTCTTCTGGTATCTGAAGTAATTCGGGCATATTCCAGTTATATTCCCGTGGTATTTTCTTCGGGGACTTTTCTTTGGGGATTTCTTCTTCTTCTTTTTCTTCTTCAGGGTTATATGAATTACAGAATGGATGTTCAACATGTTCATTTACAGTCGTAACTTCCTCCTCATTATCATCAACAACATCTTCATCAGCAACGGCTGTTTCATCATCAAAATTCGGGTATTGACCAATATCAAAATCATTGCACGCAGGGTCTGTTTCTTCTTCTGAAAAATCATCAAAATCCGAGTATTGACCAAGATCAAATTTCGGGTATTGACCAAGATCAAATTTCGAATACTGACTAGTACTCACAATTTGTTTTGTTGGCTCATCATCGTCTAACTGGTCAATACGAAAACCAGAATTTGGTGCTGAAAGTTGATTGGGATTTGGATTAGGGAAAGGTTGTGGGTTTTGAGATTGTGTTTGGTATTGGAAATGTGGTGAAACAATATTTGCTTGGTGATGAAATTGTGGTGGAACCATTAAATTTTTGAGCACCATAAATTGGAGTTGAAAAACTTAGTTGATTACTACCCGCTACTGACTCAACATCACTACTTCTAGGTTCAACAACATACAATGTAACATCATCACTTGAAACACTAATGTAAGCAATGAATCATTCAACATCTTCATTGTCGGTTAACAAATAAACTTTACCATTTCTCTGATAAGATAGCCTAAATCCACTTAGGGGCTCTAAATTCAATTTATTTGCAACACGTAACATTAGAGTTTCATAAGTTAACTTTTTTAATGACAGTTTTAGTTGAAGATTCATGGGTAAAGGCATATATTGTAAAACACCATGAACATTCTCCCATGACCCTCCAAAACACAAATCTATCCAAACATGATCAACATTAGATGATTTCATTATTGTAAATTAATTTACTAAACAAACGAGCTGCGAAACTAAAACATGTTGCCGGATGGGGAAGGATGTCGTTGGATATAGGAACGGATGTCGTCGGAGAGAGTGATAGATGGAGATGGAATGAGTTGCAATTTAGGGATTTAGGTTATGAGTTGCTGCTGATGCGTAGTTATATACTCAAAACATTTGTGCTTCGAAAATAAAACCTGTTGCAAATTCAGAAATCGAGTTGCGAATTTGAAATTCAGTATTGCGATAGTCAGAATCTCGTTGCGATAGTCAGAATCTCGTTGCGATAGTCAGATTCGCGTTGCGATTTACGTATTCGCATTACGATTTACGTATTTGCATTACAATTTACGTGGTGAGGTAGCAGCTCTACGTGAGATTGTAGCATCGTTGCAGAACGAGGTTCATACTATACGCAACGAGGTAAGTTTAATATTTTTTTATATTTAACTTGATGATAAATTTACTCATAATTTCACTTTGATTGCTTAGTAAATTCATTCGGTTGCTGTCAATACTGTTTAATTGTTTATTCTTTAACCCAGTGAAGTTAGTATTTGTTTTTTGTTGTCTTTTGGTTGAAGTAATGCAATCCATTCAAGTTTCAATTTGCAGAAGAAGAATAGTTTACTATCGCAATGCGAAAATGACTATCGCAACGCGAAAATGACTATCGCAACGAGAGAATCGCAATACGAAATGAAAATCGCAACAACAAAATCGCAACGCGAAAATGACTATCGCAATGCGAAAATGACTATCGCAATGCGAAAATGACTATCTTAATGCGAAAATGACTATCGCAACAAAAGAATCGCAATGCGAAATGAAAATCGCATTGCGATTCTCTCGTTGCGATAGTCAAATTCGCATTGCGATAGTCATTTTCGCATTGCGATAGTCATTTTTGCGTTGTAATAGTCATTTTTGCGTTGCGATAGTCATTTTCGCGTTGCGATTTTAAGTTTCAGATTCTATTCTTATTCTGCAAATTGAAACTTGAATGAATTGCATTACTTCAACCAAAAGACAAATACTAACTTTACAGTGTTGAAAATTTAAGTTTCAAGAATAAACTACTACTCTTTATGTTGTCATTGAACCTGCACTAAACCTATATGTTGTCCTTTTAAATGTTTATATAAGTGCTTACTTCTGGAATGTTATCTGATGCATTTTGTGAACAATGATATAATAATGACTTGGGTGAATACCGTGCAAGTTTGAAATATATTTGTCTTTGTTTTCACTGTTTAATATCATGTCTGTTTATTTACTGATTTATGTATTAATTTATTTTTAGCGGCCCGCTAAGGTGGATACGTCGGGTTTTTCTTGCAAGACGGAGTTCACGCATCAGACGGCGTGCACGTGCCATTACGTCTCCGTTCACCCCAATAGTGCGAAGAATCCGTAAGAAAAAGCCCGACTCACCTGTCATCGTTCAAGAGGCCTCCCCTATAGTTCAAGAGGCCCCTATCATCCCTCAAGAGTCCCCTCTCACCGTTCAAGAGGCCACTGTCATCGTTGAAGAGGTCCATCCCAACATTCTAGAGCCCGATTCACACGGCGTAATATATCGAATTATTGAGAAGCCCCCTCACGTGCCGGACATGATGGATGACTGTTGGCTTTCGTATAAGTTACCAGCCAGTACCATTCCGGCAGATGAAGTGGAGAGGAAACAACTACTGGAAACAATTTTGGATAATACCCTTTGGCTTAAGACCGCAATTGATTTTTATCTACATGAGCGGAGCCAAGGGTGTTACACTGACATATACAAACTCAACGATGATATGCATTTGTTGATTGAACGGTCTTGGTGGGGTGTATTATTAGGGGTTGAAGACAACGACTATTTCGATGGGGGGTAAGTCTTATATTTCTTCTTATATTTCAGTTTGATTAATTTTTTTAAAAATTTATGTAATTCACTAATATATGTCTTTTTTTGTAAAACAACATATTGATGCATGGGTAACACGTCTTCTAATTGTAAGGAAATTAAAGAAAAATATAAAAAACATGATATACAATTATGCCGAAGTCTTTTCACGTAGTTCACTTGAAGAATCAACGACAAGAATCATATGTGTTGGCTAATGGACAAGCTAAACTTTATCCTGCATGGTGGGAGGTCGATAAGGTTAGTATTTATTTGTTTAAATATTTTAAAGGTGTTCATAAATAAGTGCGCAATTTGAATTATTACATTTCGATGCAGGTGTTTATCCCTGTTTTGGAACGTACTCGTCGAGCTTCAGCTCCTATCCCTAAAGACAATAGTATGTGATAGCATGATAAATTACATATCATTGTCTGATTTGAGAGATATTATTTAGGGATGGAGCTCTCATTTGGCTAAATTCTTGGATGCAATTAATTATTGGACTAATTCTGGAAACAAGAAGCCAAAGAAGTTCAATGTTACAGTTATCAGAGACGAGACCGCGCCACAACAAACGAAGGAAGACAGAGGGGATTGTGGTCCTTTCGTATGCATGTGCTTGGAGCGTTTGACGACAAGAAGTACACAGTTTCTACCTCCCACCGATAGAGATAGATGTGCAGTAGGCTTGTGGTTTCGGTATTTTATGGCTAGAATGATATATGCGAGACGCTGCCTACCTGCATCCGCGTTATGAAAGTGTCCATAAACAATTTGTAAGTCAAATGTAAGTGTTGTTAAACATATATACTCTCTTTGGTTTGAAAATGTTTGGTTAAGTAGCTAGAATTCAATAATTTGCTGTCTGTAGGTTTTAGATGTGTAGAAAGTGTTGTTGATTCAATGTTTGGTTTCTGCAGGTTAATCCTGAAGTGAGCTGCGTGAAATGGATGTATGGGTGCAAAGGTTGATTCAATAATTGATGAGGAAATAATTCTTACTATTATTTTTTGATTGTTTAATTGATTTGTAAAAGATGATTTGTAAATGTTGATTTGTTTAATTGATGTGTACATAATTATTATTTGTGCTTGTTTAATTGATTGAAATGTAATAGTTGATTTGTTGATTTCAATCTGCATTATGTTGAATGCAAAATAGACTATCGTTGCGATAGTCATTTCCGCGTTGCGATAGTTAATTCCGCGTTGCGATAGTCATTTCCGTGTTGCGATAGTCATATTCGCGTTGCGATAGTCAAATGAATGTCTAATAAGTGATAACAACTGAACATATCATAGCAATGTTCAAACTCAAGTTACTAATACGTGCCTAACTGAAAATGTTAAAAGTTCACACATAATATACACATAATACAACGTTTGCATTTAAAAATCACCTAAGTTAACAGTCCCAAAAGGTGAAGCCGGTTGTGATTGAGATTTTGATGAGGATCCATATTTTGGTAGAGGAAAAGATGATTGTGATGGCACTGGTGATCCACATGTCAACCTTGTATGACCACTTTCCTTGCACCGACTACATGTCGATCTCTTCTTCTCTTCACCCTTAGACGGTATACGATCGTGACTTTTTGGTCGGCCAGGTAGCCTTCTATCCATGGCTGGTGGCAAAACTGTTTGTAAGTCATCTAGTATGTCCCACTTAGAAGGATGTGGAATAGGGTAGACAATCTCGACATAAGTATATCGATATACTTCTGTAGTGTAGCAATCCATAGCGTATGCGCTTGAATCATCTTGGTTTAGATGAAGAGCAACTTTTATAACATGGCCACACGGATAACCAGATGTTTGCCATTTCATACAACTACACGTCTTTGCATTTAGATCGACAAGCCCATTTAAGTTATTATCCAGTACTTCAAATAAAGTGTTTGAACATGGTTCAACTCTCCATGACGTTGACTTCACAACAAGTTTCGTTATCTTTTTTTCAGTCCATGGTGTAACACGATGTTCCAATGTTCCTGAAAATTTAAATAAATAATACTTAGTAAAATATATGATAAGTTACGAATTTAAAGAAATAATACCTGCATGGTTTCTTTTATTATAGTACTATTGTTGAATAGATGCTCGAAAAAACTCCATTAACATAGTAATGGGTAATTTCCGGGAATGACGACTTAGAGCGTTAATTGATTCTGCACTATTAGACGTCATGAAACCATATCTTGCTCCAAGTTGATGTACTCTTGACCATCTTTCAAATCCGACATCTTCTAGTGTTTGAGCACACTGAGGCAAAACACGTCTTAAACAATTTATATGCTTATTAAAATCCACTTCCCGATAAGCTTTTACAGCCTTCCAGTATGTCCATTTGTGATTTTTTATACCACCAGACCTTGATTTTAGATTTCTATACAAATGAACACCACAAAGTCCATGAAAAGCATATGGGAAACACCTTCTAACAGCGTTGTCAATTGAGTTTGCCCTATCGGATATGATTGTCAGATTGCTAATAAGACCTATGCAATCCCTAAGATGCCCCATAAACCATGTCCATGAATCAGATGTTTCATATTTGCCAACCTCGTAAGCTATTGGCAGTATCCCATTATTAGCATCCATGGCTACTGCTAATAAGTTTACTCCAAGGTATCGACCTTTTAAATGTGCTCCGTCAACTATAATAACTGGGCGCATGCAAGTAATAAACGAACGAATCTACAAAATCATATACACAAGAAATATAATCATTTAAATGTGAAATGCATGTAACTAACAAAAATGAGTCAACAAAATTATATTGATTTACTAACCGCAACACCAATGGCGATAAACAGCAACTCAAAGCGTCCATCTCTATCTATTTTGATATGAGTTACCGACCTATGATTTTTCAGCTTTAAATTTTGACAATAAGCTGGCAGTTGAGCAAACGATGCTTCTGGCGACCCCCTCAACAATTTCAAGGCATAACATTTGGCTCTCCAAGCTTGAGAATATGAGATACTAATCTTGAACCGAGCATTCATGTCAGTCATAATTTCATGTCCCCGATATACCCTGCCATTCAAAAACATTAACTCAGCCAGAAAACCACCCAACGCCTTTTTGTTTGCTTGTCTATGGTGAGGAAAAACTTGGGTTCTTGAACATGTATGTTTATCAATAAAAGTCCTAACTTGAAACATTTCGCAATCTTTTATCCTCTTTGCAATCATACGCCACGTACAATTTTTTTCAATCATACACCTTGTTTCGAAACGATCTTTGCTTGATTTGTTAACTTTTAGTTGATAGCCATATTCCACACATTTCGTATACAAAGCTATCTTCAAGTCTTCCTTTTTATCAAAACAATCATCTTTCTTGATACGAATAATTTTTGTGTAACAATCAACTGCTATCTTTACCAACTCTTCTTCCGGTATCTGAAGTAATTCTGGCATATTCCAGTTATACTCCCGTGGTATTTTCTTCGGGGACTTTTCTTTGGGGATTTCATCTTCTTCTTTTTCTTCTTCAGGGTTATATGAATTACAGAATGAATGTTCAACATGTTCATTTACAGTCGTAACTTCCTCCTCATTATCATCAACAACATCTTCCTTGGCAACGGCTGTTTCATCATCAAATTTCGGGTATTGACCAATATCAAAATCATTACACGCAGGGTCTGTTTCTTCTTCTGAAAGATCATCAAAATCCGAGTATTGACCAAGATCAAAGTCCGGGTATTGACCAAGATCAAATTTCGAATACTGACTAGTACTCACAATTTTTTCTGTTGGCTCATCATCGTCTAACTGGTCAATACGAAAACCAGAATTTGGTGCTGAAAGTTGATTGGGATTTGGATTAGGGAAAGGTTGTGGGTTTTAAGATTGTGTTTGGTATTGGAAATGTGGTGAAACAATATTTGCTTGGTGATGAAATTGTGGTGGAACTATTAAATTTTGAGCACCATATACTGGGGTTGAAAAACTTAGTTGATTACTACCCGCTTCTGACCCAACTTCAATACTTCTAGGTTCAACAACATACAATGTAACATCATCACTTGAAACACTAATGTAAGCAATGAATCGTTCAACATCTTCATTGTCGGTTAACAAATAAACTTTACCATTTCTCTGATAAGATAGCCTAAATCCACTTGGGGGCTCTAAATTCAATTTATTTACAACACGTAACATTAGAGTTTCATAAGTTAACTTTTTTAATGACAGTTTTAGTTGAAGATTCATGGGTAAAGGCATATATTGTAAAACACCATGAACATTCTCCCATGACCCTCCAAAACACAAATCTATCCAAACATGATCAACATTAGATGATTTCATTATTGTAAATTAATTTACTAAACAAACGAGCTGCGAAACTAAAACCTGTTGCCGGATGGGGAAGGATGTCGTTGGATATAGGAACGGATGTCGCCGGAGAGAGTGATAGATGGAGATGGAATGAGTTGCGATTTAGGGATTTAGGTTATGAGTTGTTGTTGCTGCGTAGTTATATACCCAAAACATTTGTGTTGCGAAACTAAAACCTGTTGCGAATTCAGAAATCGAGTTGCGAATTTGAAATTCAGTATTGCGATAGTCAGAATCTCATTACGATAGTCAGAATCTCGTTGCGATAGTCAGATTCGCGTTGCGATTTACGTATTCGCATTGCGATTTACGTATTCGCATTGCGAATTAGGAAAATCGCAACGCGAATTTGGAAAATCGCAATGCGATAGTCAGAATCGCGTTGCGAATCTGGAAACTGATTTGCGATACCGGAGATCGCGTTGCGAATTATCGATCGCATTGCAATTTAGTTGGTTATTTTGGCAAATCCAAAAAAAGTTGGTTAAAATCGTATATTATAAGGCATTTTTGGCCACTGAGGTTATTTTCTAATTAAATAATATGTTTGTTGCACTCTAAATTATATATATATATATATATATATATATATATATATAATACTCGATCTAATTTCCTTGGAAGGGGATGCTCTTCAACCAGGTGAACAATGGACCATAATAGGGAAGTCCAAAAGTTCGGTGTCCCCCAGGCATTGTTGCAAGTCTAACATATCTCCTGTAGTAGCTATGAATGGGGTATTCTATTATTTCTTTGATCCATATTAAATCTGTTGGACTTGTGAAACTTTATATATACAACTTAAATGTTAGAATTTGACTCCAATTTGATTTAATTCAACTAATAAAGATATAAATTAAGAAAAAAAAATATAAAACCTAATTTGATTGAAAGTAGAAAACATATATATTTATCATTAACATAATTTCATAGGATATCACTATCAGTCTATCACAGCATACGGCTCAAGAATTTTGGGTTTCACTTTTATCAAAGTTTGGAAGCTTTAATGCTGGAGGTTAAGGAACAAAGAGTTCCAAAAACAAGGAGAGAAAGGGTTGGGTAAGCAGGCGCCAGGCAGGGCATGGGGAATTCCCGGGTCCCCCCTCCCCAAGTGTTGGACTAATGTCATGTCAGTCTGTTTAAAATATGGATTCATCAAAGCTTTCAGGGATTCTCTTTCAACCTCTACACCTCCATGTTGATATTTTATATATCTGAGTCGTTTCAGTTTCATCACACGATCAATATGCCCCCCCAGGCCACCATTGCATTGCTTCTGCCTGCCTGCACCTTGTACACCTACAAAACACAAACTCTCGCCAAATTCCAGACAGATTTCTGCATCAAAATCAGTTTCTTTTACTGTTGAACAACAGTTTTAGTCAGTCCTAATTGTTATCTATTTGTGTGATTCAACAATATTGAGTTTATATGTATAACACTTCGCTAAAGTTGAAGCTGGAGTTCTTCCTCCATTTCAGAGCAACCATAATGCTTGTAATCTAGTTTAAGACACTGTAGTTGATGGCAAATCCAGGTCTGAAAAACTGAATCCTTAAATCCTGGAGGAGAAGAAGAAAAAAGGGTATAGGGGTCCCCTGCATGTTTTTCTTTAGCATCTAATCCAAACCGGTCCTCTTAGTTTAGACTCTTCCTCATTCATTATTTGCATGTCTTGAGATGCTAATATTTATACCATTGTTTTATATTTAAAATTTACACGAACGAAACGACTTCGATGGTAAATAAATTATTGTTAGTATTTTCAAGTCTTACTTTTTAAGTCGAAATCGGAACAATAAAAAATCTAACTCGTGCCCATCTTTAATCAAGGCGTTGGCACACTATGTCCCAAGACATTGACCACAACAGTCAAGGGATTAAATCTTATTTTTTTGTGTTCCAACGGCAATGAAGAACAAATAGATTTTGAAGCTAAATATGTTATTGAGAATTATTTTTCAACTTGGGTTAAAAAGTAATTTTTAAAAGTTGAAGTTCATAACCTTTTAGCTTTTGTCAAAACATCTAAGTCAATTGCTTGCATATATATATATATATATATATATATATATATATATATATATATATATATTATGTTACAGCTTGAGTTTCATAAATGTTTTGCTTGTGACAGTTTCCAAAGGGTTGGTTTGGTCTAAAAGTTACAGGCAACAGCTACACCAAAAATAATTGGCAGTAAGCAAAAGCTAAGACCTACCACATTACTTCGGTTTGGGTCCTAACTAAAGTAGCATTCACAGTTGAACAATTCTTCAATGCTTGGTGATCATAATACCTGAAGCTGCTCCTTTTCTCTATTTCTCTTGAATGAGAGTAGGTCACATGTTTTCATTGGGATTCAATTCATTACATAGAGGTTTAATTAGATAATAAATGTTTAAATTATAATTTTCTTATTAGGGATTTATTTGTTTTTTTGAAGCAAATATTTAATGATTCATTTCGTAATCATTTTCAGGTAGTTCATTACAAAAATCGTTATTCTTCATTACTAAAATGATTGGCAGCACCAAAAAAAGATGGTGCACAGAAATCAAAAACATGTTTCTCTTTTTTCAAGCATCACATTACGATGAATTTTGTTTTCCAGAACCTGACATTGAGTAAAGGGCTTCCAACGGAATTTGGACAAGAACACTGCAACAACTTGTCTTGTAAATTATTGCTAATTGCTCATGGCTGCACTTTTTCCAGTTTGGCAGCTAGGAATTTGGTTTGTAGTATGCTGTGAACTTCTGGAGATGGGAATTATTGAAAATATACAACCTGCACCTGTTGCAATCGGAAAAAGTCATGTACAAAGTAATTTCAAAAATGAATTTCAAGTAAGAAACTACATCCGGATGGACTGACCATTCTCCAGATTGCGGCCAAAAGTATGTCGTCGTCGACGCCATGGTACAGAGTCCATATGGCATTTCCGCCTGTAACAATTGATGGGTAAGAAGAAGAATAAGCAGCAGATATTCTCAAGGGGGGGAAATACATGATTTACAGCAGCTGTACCTGACCGAGAGAAAAAAAAAATACATCCTTTATCATTTTCCTGAAGGGTGTAGCATAGAATATGGAATTGGTAGAGATCATCTCAAAAGAAACTGAGCTCCATGTGACCGCGGCAACAGTTCTTCGATCTCGATCTTCGCGCTGGAACAACTCGAGTTTTTCCGCATTCGTATACGGTTAATAGACTCAACCTCTGCTGAAAATACACTAAAAACAGGCCTATGATCCGAGAACTTCGACTCCCCACTAACATAAGATAACTGGTAGAGGCCTCTTCCGTACCACAGTATACGATCACACCTTCACAAAAACAAAAAACACATTGCTTTCTTGCTTGTATTATGATGATCAGATCAAACTAAACTTCATGATTCGAATTACCATGCGGGAGTTCTCTTCTCCCCGCTATATCGGTCTGAATTATTCAAATACTTGTATGTCGGAGGGAAATATATTCTTCCTTCACTCCATCCCTCGAAAACACGGCCTCGCCTCTGCTCTATCCGTAGCTGGAAAACCATCAATTTGTCAGACTCGTGTGAATTAAACTCAAAGCTGTAAAAAATGGACATGATACCTGGTCATTTTCTAACAGTGCTTTCCAATTGTGCATCTCAACCAGAGCCTTTGCAAGACCGTACGACAGAGCGATCCGATAATTCAAATCCCCAAGCCATATAATGCGACTGTGTCAGGACATTCAAAACTAATAATTTTATGCCAAAGGCTAAGATTTTGGAAAATAATGCAGTGACTTTACTGGAACAAGTATTGCTTACTCATGCTCTAGAATCGTTTGGGGAGAATTGTCATCTCCCATTGCATGAACCCTGGGAAATCTTGTCTTTCTGAGGATCTCCATAACATCAGAGTTTCGTCGCAGCTCATCGCCTTCCTTTTGCCCCGAGCTTAAATGACTACAGATGAAGCAAAAGTTGGTTTGATGCAAACACATGCTAATAGAAATGGAACCCTGGAAAAAGATTCGAAAAAAATGAGCATGCCTCTTTATTCCACATGAACAAATATTCTCAAATCAGAGGAAGTTTCATATGCAAAAATGTACCTTGTTTCCTAGATAACCCATCAATCCTCTGCCAACACACGACACTTTCATGTTGTGCACATCATCTCTAAGATCACTCTTCACCCACACTGTCAGAAATATCCCAACCATTTGCTTGCTGGCAACCAAACAGTACCTTGAATGCCCCATTTGTCGATTGCTTTCCTCCCTGGGAAAAGATCCACCATACGACATAGGAGAACACTGCGAATATCGAGTGTTACCTGGTGAATCTCCGAGTCCATTCTCGTCATCGGAGATGGAGGAACCCCATATGAAATTAGGGTCATAATCACCAGGTCTACGCCCAAAGATAACACGATCACACGAACTGAATCGACTAACAAGTCGGGGTTGTGACCTCTCAGGGTCATTATCCATTCTCATGCTACGACTTAAGGATTGAAATGATCGCCGGTGGAAGAACAACGAAGCTTTCTGCCTCGTTGATCCTTCGAAGTCAGCATCCAGTTCTACAAGGGGATCAGGTGTGCGGCAACCACCGCTGGTGCTGGGAAGACTATTCAGACTCTTCCTAATGAGAGCTAGCCATTTTCTGGCTGGTCCATTGTCTTCGGTACCCAAAACATTACCAGCATTTAAAGGAACAATTTCTTGAAACCTACAAGGCCAAATTAAAGGATATCAAACTTGTGTTTTCAAGAGAAGAAATCCAGACTAGTTTGGCATACCCGAGAACATAAATGTCAGCAGGAGGAGAGGTATGAAGCCAATCTTCGAGATTCAAATGATTTGGAGGAGTTTTTCCAGCCACATTCCATGTAGCTACAAAAATCCTGCGCCCATATGGAACCAAAAAAACCTCTAAAAACCCAATTCCGATTCAACGATACAACTCAGAACCAGAAACAAATTAACATCACAAGTTCACAACACATACCTATAATTACGCACATCTCTAACTAGTGAGCCATCAAGATCAATCTTACTCACTCGAACTCGATCGGAATACCTCTTGCTCAATCTCTCTAGCATCCATCCATTGATAAAACTAATTAGAAAGAGAATAAAAAAGGAATTGAATGTGCATGGTTCCGAACCTGTTTCACTTTTCTTGATAGTGCATGGTTCCCTCTCCAAGAAGCTGTGTCTCCAATCTTCATCAACATCGGAAAAACAGAAACCATAAACGAATCCAAAATCTAATCATTTTCACTTTCAGAAAAAGAATATCATCTCTGTTTTTATATAGAAGGCTAAAACAGAATAAAAAGGTTTAAAATGCCAATCAAACCTCCTCCATAATCAATATCGTCAGCATGAAAGTCCTCAGCTTTACTCTTGATATTCAACCACTTCTTGACCAATGTCTTGGACCATGAAATCTTCATCAGGGAAAATACACTTTCACATAAACAGCAATCTCGTAGTTCACATAACATGACAGAAGAATCAAAATGAGTTTCTGGCTTGTCTCATTGTGTCACACATTTCATATAGGCTATCCAGAAATATGAGCAGCAATAATTATGATTCAATGAAGTTGCTTCCTTTTTCTCAACTATGACTTGATATTACCCTTCTATGAAACATTAAGAAAAACAGGGCTTTAAAGTTTGAAGTTTTGATCTGAAATTAAATGAAGAAAAAATGGAGTATTTTTGAATGATAGCAAAAGAGATTGAAGACAAGGGCATCCCTTAGTTCCCTTTGGTAATGAAGAAAAAACAAGGGAGGGAACAAAGGGAGTTCTGGTGTTTCATCTGCATTACCATTTGATGTTTAAAAAGGAGAAATTGAAACCCAAAAATGTCCAGTTGGAGGTTCCCCCGGTACTTCTTTCTTTGGTCTTTCACTTATTAAGTATTTTCTGCTGGAGGAGTTGAAGAGAGAAAATGGAACAAGACAAAACAGAAGAAAGTGTGGGACTACAACTGAAGGTGGAAGACTATCAAGAGATCCCGGGGTTAGCCCAATCCATTTTTATTTATTATTTTTTACAACTTCATATTTAATGTATTACTTTTACTTAATTTTTAATAACTTTTAGGGTAAACTGCAGAGTTTGTCACTTTTATTTTATTTTTTAATATAAGATCACTCGATTCAAAAAAATTACTCGATTCAAAAAAATTAATTTGTAATCATTTTTATTTTGTTTTAATTAAAATGTGGTCATTGAAATATTAAATTTCGTTAATTTGATGATGTTACACGTTAGTAAAATGATTTAATTTATATTTTAACCCTTGAATTTTAGATAAAATATTAATGATGGATATTTTTGTAAACCCAAAATAATTTAGGAACAAAAAATTTAATTTACCCCTTTTTTTAATATGTTTTCTTCCCCTACCCCATCATCTTGTTAGATTTTTCACATTGCCACTCTCTGCAAAAACTTGGAGAAAATGGCGAGAACTGCTCTCTTACACCTGCTAAGATCTCAATCCAAGCCACTCATTTCGAGAAACATCCATTCAGGTTCTTTTTCTATCTTTATTTCGGGAAACCCGTTTTGTGTTTCTTGTTCATCTCCTTTAGATGTCGAGTTTGAATACTTAATTCTAATATCCCCGTTCGTCTAAAAGCTTAAAACCCATATTTGTTAATCCAATTTCTGATTCTATTGTTTGAAATTTAGTATTTTTCCTTCGATTTGGGAATTGGTTTTATTAACAAATTACACATACATAAATGGAAAAGGATTGGGTTTTTTGTTGTCGTTGAGGTTTGCCATCTTTCTTTTTTTTAGTTTAACTTTTCTGGGTTTTTTATTTGCAATTTTAGTGTTAAAAACACTCAGAAACCACAATGGGTTTTTGGTCATGGAAAGTGGGTTGAAGCTGTGATTTGCTTATCTAATGGAACATGTCCAGCGGCGCAAGAAGATGGTTTGGGGAAGAAAACATATTAAAAGAAGAGGTAAATTAAATATTTGTCCCTAAATTATTTTGGGTTTACAAAAATGTCCATTAGTAGTATCTTATCTAAAGTTCAGTGGTTAAAGTAGAAATTAAACCATTTTACTAACGTGACACGTCATCAAACTAACGAAAGTTAACGTTTCAGTGATCATACATTAATTAAAACAAACGAAAAATACTACAAATTAACTTTTATGAATCTAGTGATCATACGTTTAAAAAAAATAAAACAAAAGTGATCAAATATGTAATTTACCCTAACTTTTATTAATAGAAAATAGAGCATAGGTTTATGAAATGAGATTTACCCACTCATGAATTAGAACGATTGAAATAACCTTTGATGATGTATCTAGACACATATAATTAAACCAACATTTATAAATCATTACTCCCTACATTATGCAAAATCAACTTAAATGAAATGTTGCTTATAAATGTTTGAATTATTATCTTATAATCACTCTAAATTATTAAAAAAATAAAACAAAACTATTAATATCGGTATATGTCATTCATTATCGACCTTTAATATTATACGTCAGTTCTAAATATATCTGCTGGTTATCGTATTGATTAATTTTGATTATAATCATATAATTCTTTTTTCTTTTCTTAGCGAAGTAGTTGCTTTGTGTTCTCCCAGGATGAGGAATCCACGCCATTCAAATTCCCACCACTCTCTCTGGACAATATTAGTTAAGGTTCCACCATGCCTGCAACAATGTTGTAGCCATTTTTGTCCAAATCAAAACTTGTCAAAGTCGACGTGGCATCCATCTAGCGACGCAGAGGTTTAGGGTTTAGAGGAGTTGAGAGCATAGAGTTGGTGCAAGTTTAGGTTTTGTAATTGTTGACGATGACTGCCTATCTAATCAAAACCTAAACTACCATCCATATTTAGGGAACTAACCATACCATATTTCGGGAACAATAACGTTGAACAGACATAAATGATTAGTTGCATCGGAAATTTCAACTTGGCCGGTCCAATGAGATTTTCGTCAACTTTAATTAATTATAGCAAAAAAGAAAGCATTCGTTTCGGGGTTTTTTTTACCCAAATACTTATAAACCTCATTTAAAAATATTTTTTCATTATGACATCATCTCAAGATTATTTTCATGATTAACATCTTTTTATATTGTGTAGGATAAAGTTGTGTTATGTGAAAAGTTCTTTTAAAAGTGTGATATGTAAACTACATCTTCTACCTATACAGCGATAACACAAATATATATTGGATTAAAATAAAAGAAAAAAATTATACAAATTTCATCAAAAATATATAAATGGTGCGTGTCAAAGACGTATAAGTGGACGTGCACGCACGGCCTGAGTGATGATGGTAGCACGTGCGTATTAAACTTATGTTCAATCATCGAATAAATACATGTTTAAAGGGCTATGAATTTTTAAATCTCGTATTGTTCAAATATGTAATTTATCTTTTAAACATACATTTAATAAATTATTAAACATAAGATTAATACACATATTGTTTCTATGCTTGGATTGTGTGGGCCTTCAATGCACATATCATGTGTTTGTTTGTTTGTTTTTTTGGATAAAATTTATATATATTTTCATACTTTTAGCTCATTTTTTTTCTTTTTCTTTCATTTCAACCCAATTTCAAGAGTCCTAACTGTTTTTGCCACATCAACAGAAGGCGATTCGTGCAAAAAGTGTCTTCAGTTCACGTTGCATAAAAGGGTGTCAATTCAAAAAATAATCGAAATTGAGTGTTATATTAAAAAAAATGATTTTAAATAGATCATATTTGAGTAAGAAAGCCATCGCGTTCTTTTGATGAACAATTATATGCTTCCTAATTTATCGTTTTGAAAAAAATAGTATAAAATTTCAATCATGCCATATATATCGACAAATATGTCTAAATCTTGGGTTAATTAAGGGACATTAATTTGGTAATAATTATTAAAAGTGGTCATGAATAGAAAACAAAATAAGACATGGGTGGTAATAGATACATAGAATCATAAACATGGCAGGTGAAACTCGTATATATATCCCCACAATATATATGGTAGATATGCATGGAAATGGTCCCTAGTCCTCCCATTGGTCATTGGTAAGTGCACCATCCTGAATTCTATATTTGTAAAAAGACGGATTCTCCATGTTTTGAATTTTCCGGTATTCTTACAACAACTTCTGCTAATAAGCACCGACAGGATAAGCTTCCACTCTCATTTGATCACACCTTGATGTTAATGAACAGTTGGATTTTAAAATCATGGTGAAAACTTGTAAGTTATAGTCTTTGTTTTCAAGTTTATGGTTCCAAGACTAACATTGAAATCAGGGCTGGTTCCAGGACATACAAGTCAACAGCTTTGTCTTTTGGAACCGTTGATGTAAAGCTCAGACCAAAATCGATAAGGACCTAGCCCAATAGACCAGAAGCTAATGGAGCAAAATATATCAACTGACAAGCTGATTTCTTATAAACCCAGAAAACAAGAAAACAACGCATACAAATTCATGAACGTTCTTATAAACCAAAAATAAATAAATGTATACCTCAAAATTTCACAAGTTCAATCCACTTATATGATGTAAAACTGTTTTAGTGATTAAATTTAGAACCGTTGGATAAGTGAAAATAAACGACTGAGATTATTTCTTTTTTTTAGTGAATATGTTCTCATTCTAATGCTTGCCAATAAACTCGACAACATATCGAAATCTTGGGTAATACATTCTGCAAGTGACGATATTCAACTTAGTTAAGATTCGGTACAAATACATAATGAAGCCCCATTTTATGCAAAGATATGTGTTACCAGTGGTGATGTTTCATATTTTTCCATAATGCAGGTAGGGCTATTAAACTTACCAGTAAGATCACTATTAGTCAATAATGTAAGATAAAAATTATTATACCCGTCGTAAAACCGCCGATCAAACTTCAGCGAAACTAAGATTGGCAAAAGGCATGTACGTCACTGCAGTATATTTCCCATAAGCATATATAAAAGCTGTTGACATCACACTTCTTATTGTAAGGGTTCTATGATAGAACAATAAACAAATGAATATAAACTAAACAAGTGTGGAAATTGCATTCAATGTGAACCAAATATACTTATTTTCGGTGATCTCCACTAATAGACTTAAGTACATTTTCATGAATAAATTTTTCTTATTTTTAATGATTTGGCACGATAATCTTGATTAGATTATATATATTATGATTTAATTTTAGCGGGAGAGACTTGAACCGTGGATTTAATGTGAAAAGCGCCTTTCAGAGTCGTTGGTCCAAATTCCTAAAGGCTTTCCAATCCCCGTGAATCTGTATGCCAGCTCCCCGTCGGTGAAGTCGTTTCGAAGTGATGAGTGATCAATACAGAGTAGTCTTGTTTGGAGAGGGAATGGGCGAAACTTTTGGAGAGAGCATTGACGCCAATAACGACATTGTTTCAAAGGATGGAACTTGGCAGAAAAGCGAGAAGGAAGTGTTGATAAGCATCGATCACTATTATATAGTAATAATTTACTACAGTCTGGGTTTCGTCAATTTGAGCAGAGGACTTGGAGTTCGGGGTGCGTGTTGGTCGAGGAACAATTTCCAGCGTGCGCAATGGGCATGGATAATTTTTTTTCCTGCTGTTGTTTTATTCCACTTGAAATAGCTACTGGACCGTCTTTGGGCTTACTACTACCCGTACAATTTACATGCGGTGGAAGAGAGGTGGGCCACTTCATGATAATAGCTTCTAGAATCTTCCATGTTGTGGCTGAATCAAGTAGAGACCTTTCCAAATTCTTCTATTCTTGAGTGGTAGAGGGTGGTCCCGGATTAGCTGGATTACTTATTGATGCTCCCCATTAGGTTCCCAGGATTGCCCCCATTCTACCTTATCTGTATCACGTTGAAATTTTTTATCCAATTTAGTATATCCATTCATTGGATATAAATTTAATTGGAAATTATCAGATTATTTTAATAATATTTTATATATTTTTAAATTTGTTACTTAAAAAATGAGTACAAAAGTAACATATTTATACACAGATGCTGGTGCAGGACGCAGCTACACTAGCAATTGGCAAAGATGCTGTCAAAAGGTAAATTCTGTTTCAGTAATCGACTTCCATTCATGTGAAGGAAGCTTCACTCTATCAACTTTTCTTTTTTGAACAATTCTACCTAGGAGAGACGAAGGGGCACTTATGTTTAGAAACTGAAGCCTGGAACGTATAATATACGAGTCCTATGCACATTGCGACTATTAAACATATCGATTACATAGTTTTCTTCCTATTCCTGAAAGCAATACGAACATTCACTTGATATCCTATCACACGAGCAATTGATCCTCAAAATCTTTGTGATGAATATAAATTAAGTAGACTCTAAGAAGGTTGTAAGTTATTATACATCGACAATGTATTATAATCTTCGAGTCTTTTAATAATGTAGTGGACCCAAAATAGATAGTAAACTGAATCCCTCTTCCACAATAATGGATTCAGAAATATTTTTCAGAATGACCACACATATATTAATAATAGATATTTTTCATAGGAGTAGAGACAAATAAAATTTTAGAATAGACACTATCAGTGAAATGAACAATTAACATAAAGAAATTCGAATTTCAGGTGGACACGTGCCCATCCTAAACTACACTTACCTCTGCCACTGCTCATCCAAGCACCCCTTACATGTTTTAATCGAATATCAAGGGCATAGACGACCCGGATAATACCCTTCTTGGAAGCTTCACATAACATTTGACACCCAACTTTAATGCTTCTATAATACTTCCTAAAAGACATTAGCATACCCTCTAAGGCCATCTACAAGAACACATATTCCCTACGATCAAGAGGCAATAAATCATATACATAAAATTAAACGATCCTAAAAATGAATCTACTCATTGTAGTCTAACGAAAAATTTTGTAAATTGAACAAAATTATAATGAATCTATTAGAAAACTCGTGACATGTCGTTTTAAGATCTCATATAATAAATCATATACTAAGTTATCCAAAGATCTATAAGGAGTCATTAAAAAATAGATGAAATAAATAAAAATCCATATATGGAATAAAATGGAGCCTCATTTTCCTCTATGCCTTTATAGAACAACTCAATGACAGAGAATAGAAAAGTCAAAGGTCCAAGACCATCTACTCATCTCCTAAAGGTAAGGGTAATTTCGAAAATAAAGACCACCAAACTAGCAGCATTACATTTCGAATCGTGTTATTATATAGCGTTTATCAAACTAAACGGGGGACAAGCGTTTCGCCCTCCACCACGTCGGAGGAGTTCATATAACAACACATATTGAGTCACCTTCTAATAGTCCAATAATCAATAACTCGGATGGCTCGATAAATTCATATATTGGGTCAAAGAATGTGAGAAAGGGTGGCACTGTGAACATGAAAAAGAGATGAGCAGCAAGTAAGAAAGTATAACACTTGTATATTGATTGTGAAAAGAACTGTGTATGGAATACAAACTTCTGTTGTTTATATACAACTTATAATGTCTAATATAAGCCTAACAAACTTCACAACTGATACTAACAACCCTAACTGCCACTAACAGCTTCAAGAAGCTCCTAACTACTTTACTAACAACACCATGCAAGCTAAGCATTCATACGCAGGGCATACGCAGTACGAGCACCATTGTTGCTGACTCAATATGCTAACATTCCCTCTTCTTCTTCTTCTTCTTCTGCTCTTCTGAACTTGAACATCAATGAAATCCAATCTTCTCTCGAAAGTGCGCTTCTTGATGAAAAGACGAACACTTGAAATGAAAGTGCGCTACATCCTTCTGTTCGACTTGAATCGGAAGTGCCAATGCTTCATTCCGTTCGACTTGAATCGGAAGTGCCGATGCTTCCTTCCGTTCGACTTGAATCGGAAGTGCCGATGCCTCCTTCCGTTCCTCTTGAATCGGAAGTGCCGATGCCTCCTTCCGTTCGACTTGAATCGGAAGTGCCGATGCCTCATTCCATTCGACTTGAATCGGAAGTGCCGATGCCTCCTTCCGTTCGACTTGAATCGGACATGTAGATGAAATCACAAATGTCTCAGCTATAGAATTCAATACAAGTTCATGTTGATGACACCCCAATTTTGAAACTAAGGCATGAACCCACTACAATATCCTTAGTCGTCCAATGAAGGAACATGCATGTAAACTGCTCATAATTGTCACCTCTTTGGGTGCAACCCCATCTTCTTGCATCTTAAAGAAAGCCAGAAGCGCTTCATGCATGAATCCACATAGCACAGAACCTGAAATAATAGAAGTCCAAGAAACAACATCTCGGGAGCTTAATCTTTCAAGAAGCCGAGAAATGGTATTCCATATGGCTAATGACGATATGAGACCCGTCACATGGGGTAAGACGTCCATGCTCACAGTGGTTAAAATCCAAGAAGCTAACAGTTTGTCCTGTTGCCGAAAGAGCACAAACGCTGAATTTTCAACACGTTGGCCATCAGTAACAAATTCTCCTGGAACATCAGCAGTGTTGGAGATATACCGAAGTAGACCATAAGCATCAATCACCAGAGTAACCTGGTGTTTCCATAAAAGATACGTATGCTCAGTGAGCTTAACAATGTCTTGTTTAGGAATCTGTTGAACACCAATGGAATCCAGACCAACCATTGCAACCAAGCCAAGAAAAGGAACCAAGAAAAAACACTAAAACGCTCCCAAGGAAAACCCAAAAAAATAAAGAAACTAGAATGAAGGAGAGATGGGAAACAAGAAATCATACAAACCAAGAAAACAACCAGCAAGAGCCAAGAAAACAACGAAGGAAACTTCGAAGCGATTGAAGAACCCGATCAAAGAACAAAATGGAAACAACGGAAGAAAGATGACGTAAGGATCTTTGGCGAATGATACCATGTGAGAAAGGGGCCATGAATGGCACTGTGAACATGAAAAAGAGATGAGCAGCAAGTAAAAAAGTATAACACTTGTATATTGATTGTGAAAAGAATTGTGTATGGAATACAAACTTATGTTGTTTATATACAACTTATAATGTCTAATATAAGCCTAACAAACTTCACAATTGATACTAACAACCCTAACTGCCACTAACAGCTTCAAGAAGCTCCTAACTACTTTACTAACACCATGCAAGCTAAGCATTCATACGCAGTGCATACGCAGTACGGGCACCATTGTTGCCGACTCAATATGCTAACAAAGAATAAGCACAATAAGCATGTAATAACTTGCGTTCAACTTTCTAAGTACTATATCTCATCCTATGAATGAATGATTACATGATCATCAAACATTCGAATCCCTTCTCTCACTTTCAAAACCAACTTTCTCTCTCATATGAACTTCGACTTATCAATCATTTTCCATTCAAATTAGAAGGAATGAGCCACTAATTGTCAACTAAACATTTTTATTTTTTGCCATTCGAACCATAGTAAATTGTTACCCCGCTTATTTTCTATAAACAAAGCACACCAGTTAGAAGCAATAATTCGTGATGTTTGTAAGCCTCTTTGTTAATTGTTGATGAATGATGACCCCTTCTCTATTTATAATTTTTTTACCTAACGATCAAAGCAATTTTGAACCATGAGTTGGCCTTTATTTGGAGGCAAATCATTGTATCAATTAAGTATAATTTATTGATGTATGCTGAAGGCGTAATTGAATTATAACCATATAATCTCCCTCGTAATTAGACTTTTGAAAGCAATGGATTTAAAGACCACAAATTCTAGTTGATTAATCACCCCTCACACAAAAATCAAATTTGTATTTATTTATTCTACCAACCGCCATGACCTAATCATATTCTCAAATATATTCCTAATAAATCATAAACCAAATATTTAGCAAATTGATTGATTTCTAACATATATTCCATCACTATATTTTATTTCCTTCACAAATCAAATTTGATTTGATACTTACTAAACTTATTTTGAACAATTTATGTTAATAATAGAAAAAAGTAACTTAAAGTATTTTTAATTATGTATATATATTTTTAATGTTTTAATCTCAACGTATCTTAAGATGTCGAATTTCAATTTTTTAAATCAAAAAATAAAAAAAAATCATATAATTAGGATAGTGTCTTATAACCATTAACATAAAAAAACTAATCACTTAACATCATATAAGAATCATACGAGGAAAAAGTGAAAATTCATTAAAAAAACCCGGACAATAAGTAGAAAAGAATAGATCTTACTGCTACGACAAATAAACCACAACAAATGATTAAACTACTGAAAGACTATTGACAAATGTAAATTAGAGTCAAGTATAATGAGAAAACTATCTATGAACGTAGATTGTGTATCCAAATTTAATTCGAGGATCCAAAACAAGGAAGATTAATGAGAATAGTAAATGAGCATCATCTTAATCAGTCGTGACAATGCCAAATTCAATCATGAGAAAAATAAATAATAAGAACAAACGATCAAAAAATAAAATTAAAAAATTTACAAAAAAACGTCTATCAATCAAAGATGAAAATAAAGGAGCAAGCGGTAGTGTAGGAAAAAGAATAACCCGTTTATAATTATTGGTATATGTTTCATTGATTGATTAACCGAAATAGAACTTTTATAATAAAAACAATTATTCTATTTTTATTTATTTTATTTATAGTATTAAAATTTATTTTAAAAATCAAACTTCTCACGTTATTAGGCAAATTAATAATTAATACAGATAAAATTGATTAATTGTGGGGACTGTTGACTGTATCATAGAGACTATCATGTCAAAGCCTGCGGTGCACGACTCCTCCGATAAGAAGCAAAGTCCACGAGTCAAGGTGGAAGGTTGTATCCAATTGTTTCTATTTTCTTCAGCTGGAATTTGGCAAACCGCCCATTTGTTCGTGCCATTATCTTTTATTGGTATTTCCAGACCTACCTACTCAGATCACACTTGATGCTGAATTTCTTAAATTGTAATTTCTTAATTATAATATATATCAGCCGAAAAATGAATAAAAATAAAATCTCAAAATGGGATTGGATTACATGGCACATGAAGCAATAATAGCGAATGGTAAAGGGTGGCTTTTTCTTTCAGATGCCTATCCTGTCGTCATAATTTAAGCCATCTGCACCGTCCTTTTCCCATAGAAAGTGGGCCATTGGCAGCGGCTGTCACATTTTGGTTGCTCACTGCTGACTCATATATATATATATATATATATATATATTATATTATTTTTTGCACTGATAAAAATAATATTAAACTGATTGGTCTTTTCTTTTTCAATATAAATAATTTAAAATTACCATAGTAAATGCAGTAAGCTCATTTATCATGCAGGTGTGTAAAATACTAAAATGCTTTTAATCTTTCTACTTTGTACACGTGGTCATAATTTTATTAGTTATGTGAGGTAAGATTAGGGATGAAAAAAAAATTCGAACCGACAGGGAAAATCAAAAATCAAATTAAACGGGATGAGAAAAAATCGTTTATGCTAAACGGGGATGGGGACGTGTTTAGTAATCCCCGTCCCGATTATCCGCTCCGATAAATATTAAAAATAATAATTATATATATATATATAATATTAATAAATTTAAATTAAATTAATATATATATATATATATATTATTTTTATATTTAATTTAAATATATATATCCGGCCCGATACTCGTTTAAATAACCGTTTATGCTAAACGGGGATATCTGTTTCTCCGCGATTTCCCCGATTATCCGATTGGGATCATCATTTAAATCCTTGTTGTTTTTTAAGCGAAAACAGGTATGAGTTTTTTAAACGGAGATGGGACGGGAATCAATACCCGATTCAAACCCGACCCGTTGCCATCTCTTGGTAAGACGAGCGTCCTCGGGCAACCCACTGCCCAATGGATAAAAAAATTAATAAATATTTTCTGTCATAAAATATATTTTTAAATTTATACACATAATTGAGCCAATTAAATGATTTCCATATTTAATAGGGAGTTTTTTTTTCTAGAGGCATTAAATTTAAATAGTATATGTACGTTGTGAAAAGTTAAAAAATTTAAAATAGATATAACTTTATAATTACCTTAAAATATTTTAAAAGGTTATATGCATAATTCTAATTAAAACATAAAAATAAAAGATGATAGTATATGAACTTATTGAATAATTTTGACAATAAAAAATATTATTTTTTATAAAAGATATAAATTCTAACAATTATAATTTTAAGATATATATACATTATCAATAATTAAAAAATATTATAAATAGATACTATTTTATTAAAAAATTATAATATCTTAAATATTAGTAAACAATTCAAGATTATTTAGATTCTTTTATTATTTTCTAATTATGATAAAGTCACAATTTGGAAATAAATATTCAATTAGAGAAAAAGAAAAGAGTAATGGTTTTTACCTTTTAATTCTCCTACCCATTGCTTTATTTATTTATTTAAAATAACAACCTTTAAAATTATATTTAATATCTAATGTAAATCAAAATTATAATAACACATTCCGTTCCTGGATCGACATGAAATCCATGCAAAACGCAGGTTTTATTAAGATTTTATTCAAGATGAAGGAACACATTTTTTAAACTTTAAGCACAAAGGGACAACATCGTCATTTCCATTTCCCAAAAGAGTTGATTCTTTCTTGACTGCTAAGTTTCTGTGTTCGTAAACAAAACTGCAACGACGCACGAAGTGTTAATACAAATTCCTCTGTTTCTTTTGCTTAATACATAATTTTGGCCATCTTTTTCCTCATTCACAACCTTTTCAAATAGTACCAAAACCGCACCATAATAAAGTAGAGGAAGATCACTCGGAAAACGGGTTGAAAGAAAGCAGGGAAAAAAGCTCATCTTTTGCTCATCAACGGCTGCCTATAATAAAAAAACCCAGAAACCATTCTCTTCTAAATCAAGAAAATTGATCGTAAGCTTTTTTATTCTATTCTGCATTTCCTGTTTGCCGTTTTTAATGGTTTTGCATGTCAATTGTTCTTGCTTTATATAGTCGATGATTTTTGTTACTCTTTATCCTTCTACAGGTAATTTATTTTTTGAATTATGTTTAAGTTGATAAAATTCAATTAATTTCATGATGATCTTGTCGATGATTTATATGTCATGCTGCTGATTCTATATATGGAATTTATTTTTAAGCCTTTTTTTTGTTGATTTATCAGATTCTACCTTACCTTTTCAAGCCACCTATTTTAATTATGCGTTATCTTGATTAGGTAACTTTCTGGCGGCTTTGGATACAACAGTGATCGGTTGCTAGGCCTCTCCTTGACATACTTGGACCGTTGGGTCATTATGATCAGGTTATTTGTCTGCAGTTTTCTGCTTGATCATTTTAAGTTCCTGATCATGTGATCAAGTAATGTTTTTCCTTCATGTCAAAATTGATTTGTTTTGGTTTTTGTTTGTTGATACCAGGAAATAAGAAGCACAAAAGGGTGAGAGATTTCAGGACAACGTCAATATTAAGAGTTGTTATTTTCTATTCGAAAAGGCTTGTTCCTGGCTGATCCATCACCTAATTCTTTCAATTAAGATTCTAATCCTTGGCGAGAAACAGGAAGTGGTGTTGTTGAGGACTAAAGTCATGGCAACTGTGAAGCATACAGATTCTAAAGGCATGTACTCATGGTGGTGGAACAGCCACATAAGCCGAAAAAATTCTAAATGGCTCAAGGAGAATCTCACAGGTAATCTGATCATTGCTATTAGAATCTTGATAAGTAACAATATGATGAGCTATAAACAGTTGAGTAGCAACAGTTAAAGATTAGTTAAAATGTGTATAGGAACTTGGTTTAGAAGCTTGACATTTGATTCTTTATTGAGTTTGGTTGGTGGCTTTCATTAATCAAACCGAGTTTGAAAGAGCTAAATTGATTATGGAATCCAATGAAATTTTGCCTAGTGGTAATGAGATTCCTCTTTCTCTGGTTTCATAATTTTATTTGATTGCAGCAATGGAGTTTTCATTCTTTCTCTGTATACCTGTAATTTGACTCATCGGAATATCTTCTGCTTGGACAGATATGGATACGAAGGTCAAGCAAATGATCAAGCTCATTGAAGAAGATGCTGATTCCTTTGCTAGGCGAGCAGAGATGTATTACAAGAAGCGCCCAGAGTTAATGAAATTGGTAGAAGAGTTTTATCGAGCATACCGTGCTTTGGCTGAAAGATATGATCATGCAACCGGGGTGCTTCGTCAGGCTCATTGGACCATGGCAGAAGTATTTCCAAACCAAGTTCCCATGGTATTTGCAGATGACAAACCAGGTCCTGCTGCTGATGTAGATCCCCGTACACCTGAGATGACACCACTTGTGCGAGCATTTTTGGAGCCTGATGAGTTGCAGAAGGATGCTGTGGGAATTCCTTCTCTTTCTACCAAGAGGATTGCAACATTCACAGAAGAATCTGAACTTCCATTGGCCAGAAAGGGTCTGAAACATTTCTTCCATGGTGTAGATGAGAAAGAAAGAAGTCTGCAGGACAGTGGGGGTTCTGATATCAGGGTTCGAGTCCCATCTGAGTCCGAACGAGTGAGTAAAGCTGAGATGCAGATTTTAACCTTGAAGAATGCTCTTGCGAGATTAGAAGCTGAAAAAGAAGCTGGCCTGCTTGAGTACCAACAGAGTTTGGAGAGATTGTCCAATCTAGAGAAAGAAGTCTATCGTGCACAAGAAGATTCCAAGGGGCTTAATGAACGAGCAAATCAAGCTGAAGCTGAAGTTCAGACTTTGAAGTATGCCCTCACAAAATTAGAGGCCGAAAGAAAAGCTAATCTTTCTCAATACCAGCAATGCTTGGAGAAGATCAATAATCTTCAAAATAGTATTTCTCATGCTCTGAAAGATGCTGGAGAACTGAGTGAGCGAGCTAGTATAGCCGAGACAGAAACTCAAGCTTTAAAGCAGGACCTTGCTAGAGTAGAAGCTGAAAAGGACGATGCTCTTGCTCGATACAAGCAGTGTTCAGAGACAATAAGCAACCTGGAAGAACAAGTATTGAATGCTGAAGAAAGTGCCAGAAGGATGGAAGAAAGAGCAGTGAAGGCTGAAAGTGAAGTTGAAACTTTAAAGCAAGTAGTTGTTGAGCTGACCAAAGACAAAGAAACAGCTGCTCTTCAGTACCAGCAGTGCTTGGAGACAATTGCTATCCTGGAAAAAAGACTTAAATCTGCCGAGGAGGAGGCTCAAAGGCTCAAAAGCGAGTTGGATTATGGGGTTGCTAAGTTGAAAGGTGCTGAAGAAAGGTGTAGTCTGTTGGAGAGAACCAATCAGAGTTTGCATACCGAGGTGGAGTCTTTGGTGCAGAAGATGGGTGATCAAAGCCAAGAACTAACAGAGAAACAGAAGGAATTGGGGAGACTTTGGACCTCCATACAAGAGGAGCGCATGAGATTTATGGAGGCTGAAACAGCGTTTCAAACTCTGCAGCATTTACACTCTCAATCTCAGGAAGAACTCAGATCTCTGGCTATGGAGCTTCAGAACAGGACTCAAATTTTACAGAACTTTGAAACTCGTAATCAGGGTTTAGAGGATGAACTACAGAGGGCCAAGGAGAAGAACATGAGCCTGAACAAACTCAGTTTAAGTTCAGCTGTGTCCATCAAGAATTTGCAAGATGAGATCTTAAGCTTAAGGGTGACTATTGCAAAACTTGAAGCTGAAGTTGAACTTAGAGTGGACCAAAGAAATGCTCTTCAGCAAGAAATTTACTGTTTGAAAGAGGAACTCAATAACTTAAACAAGAGACACCAGGATATGACAGAGCAGCTGGAGTCAGTTAGCTTAAATCCAGAAAACTTTGCATCATCTGTAAAGAAATTGCAGGACGAGAACACAGAGCTTAAATATGTCTGCGAAAGAGAAAGAGATGAAAAGCTGGTCCTCCTTGAGAAGTTGAAAATCATGGAGAAACTTATTGAGAAGAATGCCCTTTTAGATAATTCAGTCTCGGATTTGAATGTCGAGCTAGAAGGTGTTCGGGGGAGAGTAAAGACGTTGGAAGAATCCTGCCAATCACTTTTGAGAGAGAAAACCGCCCTTGCTGCTAAGGAGGACACACTCATTTGTCAGTTACAAACTGCAACTGAGAATCTGGAGAAACTTTCTGAGAAGAATAACTTTCTGGAGAATACCCTTTCTGATGCTAATGCTGAACTTGAAGGATCGAGGGAAAAATTAAGGAGCTTAGAAAACTCATGCATGTTGCTTGGTGATGAGAAGTCTGGTTTGGTAACACAGAGAGAAGGTTTGATTTCTCAGTTGGATGTCAGTCAGAAAAGGCTGGAAGATTTAGAGGAGAGATACAAGGGACTAGAAGAAAAATATGTACGTCTGGAGAAAGAGAGAGGGTCAACAGTCCGTGAAGTGGAAGAGCTACAAAAGTCACTAGAGGCTGAAATGCAACAACATGCCAGTTTTGTGCAGTTGAGTAAAACCCGAGAAACTGTTATGGAATCTCAGATCCATTTTCTGCAAGGAGAAAGACTGTTCAGGAAGAAAGAATTTGAAGAGGAGCAGGAAAAGGCCATGGATACTCAGGTAGAAGTTTTCATCTTGCAGAAATGTGCACAAGATCTGGAAGAGAAGAATTTGTCCTTATTGCTCGAGTGTAAGAAACTCTTGGAGGCCTCCAAATTATCAGAAAAACTTATCTCTGAATTGGAGCTCGGGAATTGTGAAAAGCAGATGGAGATAAAATCCTTATTTGATCAAATTACCATACTGAGAATGGGGCTTTATCAGGTTTTGAGGAATCTTGATTGTAATGATATCCATGGTTATGATGATAAGATCAAACAAGACCAATCAGTTCTTGACCGTGTATGTGGCAGACTCCAAGAGGTGCAAAATTCACTTCTAAAGTCTCTGGATGAAAATCAGCAATTCATAATTGAGAATTCAGTTCTTATTGCATTGCTCGGACAACTGAAACTAGAGGCAGAAAATCTTGCCACAGTGAAAAATTCACTGCATGAAGAGTTGAATGTTCAGTCTGAGAAGTTTTTGAAGCTGCAGATCAGAGCTGAAAAACTTGCGGATATGAATGAAGTATTGAGATCAAAGGTGGTAGAGGGAGGCCAAAGAGAAGAAACTTTGCAGACTGAATTGATAAGTGTTCGTGGGCAACTGTTAGCCTTGCAAAGGCAGTATCAGACTTCACTGGAAGACAACTGCAAGGTGCTAAATGAGAAAAGATCTATGATGAAGGAAATCTTAGACTTGGACAAGCAGAAACATGATCTAGAAGAGGAAAACTCTGCTGTAATTTCTGAAGCGATATCACAAAGTAACATTTCTCTTATTTTTAAGGATATTATTGTTGATAATTTTGAGGATATAAAGTATCTCAGTGACAATCTGGATAAACTCAAATGTGTCAATAATGATCTCGAGGGAAAATTGAAGATGATTGAAAAGCAACTTGAAGAGATGCAAATGGAAAACTCAAATCTCAATGATTCAATGAAAAGATTGGAGAATGAACTGGTTTCAGTTAGATCTGTTGGTGATCAGTTAAACAGTGAAGTTGCAAAGGGGAAGGTTCTGTTGTGCCAGAAGGAGATTGTGCTATTGGAAGCAGAACAAATGCTCAGTGCAATTCAAGAGGAGAGAACTCAACTGCATAAAGTTTTGGAGGATCTGCAGACTAAATGTGAGGATGTCAAGCTGATAGGTGAAGATCAAAAGAAGCAAATTCTGAAACTATCTGGGGACTATGATCATCAAAGTAAGGAGACTGAAAGCATTCGCCAGGTTAATCAGAAACTTGAGGTTGAATTGTCAAAATTGAATGAGGAACTTAAAGAAATTAAACATAGGGAGGAGATTTTGAGCCTTGGATTACTAAAGGGAAGAAATGAAGTTGAAATTTGGGAAACTAAGGCTTCTGCATGGTATGGTGAGCTACAGACTTCATCTGTCCGTGAAGCAATTTTTGAAGAGAAGATTCATGAGCTCAGTAACGAATGTGAAGTCCTTAAATGTAGAAGAAATTCCAAAGCTGCGGAGGTAGAAGAGCTGGAAAGAAGTGTTAGAATCTTGGAAAGTGAGAATGAAGGACTTAAAGCTCAGTTTGAAGCATATGTTCCTGCAATTGTTTCTCTCATGGATAGCGTGACATCTTTGGAGAGTCGAACTCTCTTGCATCCTAAACTTCCCTCAGATCATAATGTAGTAAAGGTAATGTGTTCATATTTGTTTTTCAAGTTTTAATAAACCAAAGCAATATGGACTTAATCCTATTTGGTTGAATATAAAACTTAAGTTCTAAGCCAACCATATATATTTTTTTACCTGTGCGAGCATCTGGTGGTTTATTTACACAAGCAAATTTATGCCCCTAGTTCTCTGAGTTTGCACTAGTATATGTTGACTAACATTATCTTTTTTGAAACATCTTGTTTCCCGTGAGAAAGTTGTTTAGCATTTTTATTGAACTAATGCTTTGCACTTTTGTTCTGTTTGTTTTCTTGATCTTTGTGTTAACCTGATATGTGGTTTCTCGTTCTGTTTTACTTCTGCTAGGCCTAGATATTGCATGGCATTATCAAGTGGTTTTTCATTACTGAAAGTATGTCAGAACTTTGTCGAAGTGGAAGCTAGTTCTGCTTAGAATATAGATCTTAATAAGTTGGATGTAAATACGACTTTCAGTAAATTATCATTTATGTTAACAGTGCCGTGGATCTTGAATGATTATGAGCTTTGATTCTTCGGCTTACAATTGTCTTGTTTTCCAGTATGCCAATCTGGGAGCCGAATTGCATGCTGAAAACTGTCAACAAACAAGTGAAGGTCAGATTGCCTCCGTTCCCGGTGGTTTCTCCGACTTGCAGAGTATCCATATGAGAATTAAAGCCATTGAAGAGGCAGTCCTGGAAATGGAAAACTTAAATCTCAATTCCAAACTAGATAGTGCTACGAGACAGATAGAAGAGTTAAAATATGGAAGCAGCTCTAGTCAAGAAAGTGCTAGAGCAAAGAGGCGGATGAATACTAGAAAAGAAGGAGATGAACTTGTCCTTCGGTTCGGTAACAATGTCAACGTACAGAGACCAACTCCTGAAATATCTGAAGAAAATGAGATGACAAAAGATATCATACTTGATCAGATATCTGGGAGCTCATCCTATGGGTTAAGCAGGAGAGGAACTGTGGCAGAGGTTGATGCTCAGATGCTTGAGTCGTGGGAAACCACGGACTGTAATGCTGATATCAACTTGAATGTCAGGAAGGCCCAGAATATGACCAATGCACCAACTGACTACCAGCAGATTGGAACAGTAAAGGCACGCAAGAGCAGAACTCCTTCTACAGAATCTCTTGTGAAGGAGTTGGGTGTAGATCAAGAGAGTTCTAAGAGATTTTCAGAGCCCAACCATGACGGCAGCAAGAGGAAGATTTTACAAAGACTTGATTCTGATGCGCAAAAGTTGGCTAACCTTCAAATAACAGTGCAGGACCTGAAGAAGAAGGTAGAGATAACTGAGACAAACAATAAGAGGAAAGGAATTGAATATGGCACAGTGAAAGAGCAGCTAGAAGAAGCCGAGGAAGCCATCATGAAGCTAGTTGATGTCAATCACAAATTGATAACGCATGTTGAAGATGGTTCCTGGTCTCTTGATGGGAAATCTGCACTAGAACCAAATGAGAATGTGAGTGTAAGGAGACGGAGACTATCAGAACAAGCTCGAAGAGGGTCCGAAAAGATAGGCCGGTTGCAGCTGGAGGTGCAGAAGATACAGTTTCTCTTACTGAATCTTGATGATAAACAAAAAAGCAAAGCACAAACCAGAATCTCCGAGTATAAAAGAAGAGTTTTATTGCGGGACTATCTTTATGGTGGGGTAAAAACCAGCGTGAAGAAGAAATCACACTTCTGCTCATGCGTGCGATACCCAGCTAAAGAAAATTGAGGCAATTACTCATCAACGGCACAATACATTTTCAGTAGATTACCAGTAATGCGACTTTAGTTGCATTGTCCATAAATGTCTTACTATTTTTGTGTTGTGCATGTATTTATTTTCTTATACAGGCATTGTTCTTTTACTTTTAAGAGATTTCCTGCTGTATATTTAAAGGCACTTATGGTATAGCCTAAAAGTTCCCTTTTCTAGATGTTTGTCAGTTTGCCGTAAATATGGATTTCAATGGAAATTATTTTCTTCAAGGTCAATATATGTTGATCTTTTGTGTATTGCTTTCAGAGCTGTCTACGTATTTCATTCTGGAGTGGTGTTAGCCCATTTTTCTCCCTAATCCGACCCGAATCCCACATTTTAGTAAATATCTCAAATAGGGTGGATCGAAGATTTTTTATTCTAGATTTGATTCCGACTCGAACTTGAATTTTGTTTACACTAAATTCCTTTCGAACTCGATTTTTTTAAGAAAAACATATATTCTAATCAAAACTCGTCAAGTTAGAAAAAAATTGTCATTTCTACTCCGCTTTTTTCCAATTCGAATACAGCACGGCCGATAACTTGATTTGTTCAAAGTTTAAATTCAAGTTTTATTCTGAGTTTACAATGGGGTTGAGTTGAGAACTTATTCAGAAAAACAAAATACTAAAATTTGTCCATGTGGTTGCGTTGTTGTCAACAACATTTATTAATACTTTTTTTTATTTAAACTTCATTGGCATGATATGTATCACTCTACAACTTGCTTATTTTGGAAGAGGGAAAATAGACCTCCAACTTCCAATTGAAGCATCTAAAGCTTAATTTAGCTATGCATCCTGATTCTCGGATGCACAAGTCCTTTAATTTAAAGAAAAAGACCATGGACCTGGTACATCAAAAATCTATTAAGCTTTAGACATTGTTCCACGTCTGCAATTTCTCATTGGTGGTGTCTGGTTTGCATGTATGAAGCTTGTAATGGCAGGCTTCAACAGCTCCTCCTACTGTCAAATATACCCATTCTTCACCTACCGTTTCTATGAACTTAGATTTGTTCAGTTTCTTCATCACCTCGGCTCCAGGGTTAGCCAACACAAGCTTGATCCCCCTTCTGTCAGTGGTTTTCTTCACTTCTTCAAGCATGCTTATTCCACTGGTATCAATGTTGCCAACAGCTGTGAAACCAAAAATTGTAAACCCCTGTGAGATTCTCTATAGCTTTTTTGTTCTTTGATGTTGCAGATAATATGGCTGCAGTTCGAGCCGGATTGATAAATCACTCACCACTCATGTAAAGTATAACATACTGTAAGCTTGTTTCCCCTGCAGATTTCAGCCTGTCTTCCTCTTCATCAATCCACCTTGAGATCCTGATAAGATCAACAATCCATTTTGATCGAATTAAGATGTCAGATAATATTTAAGCAATCAAATTCTCAAGTACCTTTCTCTTAAGTAGCTTGCATTAGCAAAGTAAATTGGAGCATCAATCTCGAGTATAAGAATCCCAGGAACACTGTTTGTAGTTGGATATTGCTCAACGTTTCTGTAGATGGTGGAATTCGGAATGTTTCCGAGAAGAAAGGTCCTAGGTCTCGCGATAAACAGAAGCAATCTCAGCACAGATATTACAACCTGCATTTTATTACACAATGAATTATCAGATGAAGGAACTAAGTTCATGTTCTGTTGTGTTTTTGCTGATATAAGGATATCATCGTACCGCTATGACTAATCCAACTTCCACGCTTGCGAAAACAACACCGAGGAATGCGCCCGTACACACCACGAAATCGAATTTATCAACCTTCCAAAGATGAATTGCAGCCTCGTAATCGATGAGACCGAGCATTGCAGCCATGATAATAGCAGACAACACCACGAGGGGAGTGTAATGGAACAGTGGTGTTAGGAACAGCAATGTGAACATAACTGCAATCGCCATGACAACGTTCGACATTGCCGTTTTACACCCTGCATTGAAGTTGACAGCCGACCGAGAAAACGGCCCTGCAAATAGACCAACACCAATACCACGATTTGCAAATCATATAAAAGAAACCCTTCTTAGTTAGGCTTTAAGAATCGAGCAGCAAGATTCACCTGTTGTGAGATAGCAGGAGAAGCAAGAACCAACAATGTTCATGGTCCCAATAGCTACCATTTCTTTGTTCCCATCGATGTGGTAGTGTTTGTACATTGCGAAACTTCTTCCCACTGCTATTCCTTCCTGGAATTCACAGCAACCAACAAACACAATCAGCCTATTTCCTTAAACTAATGAAACCGATGGCATTCAAAGTTAGAACCGAGAAAGGGTAGCTTACGGCGAGAGCAATGATACCGGCGACGACGCCAGTCTTCACGGCTGTTGACAAATACGAAGATGTAAATACAAAATCCCCAAACGACGGTGGATTCAGCCCTTTCTTCAAGCTTCCTATCTACCATTGTCAAATCAATACGGTTGCAACAAAGTCAAGCTCTTCATGCTTTCACGAAATAGTGTGATAAGAAATATATTAATTTTTCTAGTTAATTACATTTTATGGTTTCTTTTAAAACAAGAAATATGTAAAATAATAGTCCAATCAGTGAGGTTGGTGGGAGCTCAGGCTAAGCAATTATTAGGATTGGCCCAACACAACTTATTTAAAAGGCTGGGAAATACATTTATCAATGACTTTTCTGGTGGTCCAATATGTCTGTTTTGTTCCTCTTCATCGTGGTAAATCTTTTTATATATATATATATATATATATATTATTGAAAAAGTTTTACGTATGCTAAAGCAATGCCATTTCTTTTCTTTTTTTATTTTAAAAAAAATAAGGGAAAATGATTATCTTAAATAAAAAATATAATGATAGAATTAGTCCCTAATATTTATTTAAATTATCATTTTGATTCTTATTTTTTCCGAGCATTTTAGCCTAAATATTTATTTTTAATCAAAATAATTTATATTTGATGAAAAGTATTAATTGATTAACTGTATACATATATCATTGATGTGATATTTTAAATTAAATTAGTGACATGACATATGTCATATCATCACTTATCATATCATTAATTTAACATACATATAAATATCACATTAGTAATATACGTTAACCATTAGACAATTAACGATTTTCATCGAACATAAGTTGTTTGATAAAAATTAAAATATTAAGAGAAAAAATTCTTAAAAGAAAAGAATATTATTTAGGGAAAAAAACGTAGGAAGCTAATTTTATTATTATAACAATAAGGGGAGAAATAGAGGGGTTTAGTTTACCACTTGAACGCCGTGTTTCTCGGCATGTGTGAGATAAACAAGAAGACTTCCAAGAATGACTGATGTCAAAGGTGCCATTGCTGATATCCAGAATAGCTTGGGTCGCCGTTTGCTCTGTTTGTCAACCGACAGTTCGAAACGATATATATTATAATGTGTTGTCTTTCTCGTATCAAATATAAAAAGACCTAAACAAATATCAGCCTCTTAATCTCTAGAATCAAAGCAAACCTTGACGCCATCAGACCCCATATTTCTAACTTCTTCTATTGAACTGCCAGCTGCTTTACTTAATTATTTGTTAAATGATAGGCCTTTCCTTTTATATTTGGTTTGTTTTTTGTTTGGTCCGAATAATATGATTTACTTACCACGTATCTGGTGCTGAGGAGGAAGAAGAGGAAACCAATGCCCAACACAGCACTCTCCCATCTCCACTGTCAAATTTAAACATGTTTGATTTCATGTGAGTGAAGAAATTAATTACAGAAAGAGATGCATTTTATATTCATTTTCAAAAGTAGGATTGACCTCATGGATTTGGGAGAAGACGGAGCGCAAGACGGAGATAATATCGGTAGATTGAGTGAAGTGCTCGAGTCCTAGAACTCCCTTTAGCTGCTGCAATATCACTACGGTGGCTGCTCCTGCCATGAACCCTACTATCGTCGCGTGTGAAAGAAAATCCACAATAAACCCTAGCCTGCACCAATAATTCAACTGATTTTTCATTTTTTTAACTTCAACAATATCTGCTCCTTTTCCTTATTTTACTGTCCCAAAATATTACTTCATGTATACACTATATGAAAAGGGTTTTTTTTTTCTTTACTTTTTTTGGCAATTTATATTGTTAAATTAATTATATCACGTTGGGTCTCCTATCCGACAACTATAAATGACAATGGCCATTGGGAAAGCAATGGTTCGATCGTATTCTGTGTAGATTCTCGCTGTTATATTAATATTCTCTTTCTTTCTAAATTCTTACTGGTATACTAATGTTAGCTTCATGAAGGCTTTTTTTAAACGCATCCATTCAGAATTTACCCTATACTTAGACTTTGTTTTTAAAACGTAATTTTCAATCTCTTTTTGACAAAAATCCTCAAACCTTTTGCAGAACCTGAAGAAAGGGAAAGAAGAAGAAAATTGTATATATATATATATATATATATATATGGGTGATCAATTTATGTACCTTAAGAGACCTAACGAAGCTTGAAGAAGACCGGCAAAAAAAGTTGCGGTGAAAGCAAGGTGAAGATAAAGCGTGGGATTCTCAGCAGCATTCACTTCATCCCCCAACATAGAACCCATGAGTAGTGATGCTACTGCAACTGTCCCTACTGCCAAATCTCTTGAACTTCCCATCATCGCATAAATCAGTGGTGGAATAAAGCTTGAATCTTTATTTCCCAACCCAAAAAAAAAAAAAAGTTGATCAGTACTTTTTAAAAGAACTACGTAATAATTTAGTTAATTAGTTAGGTTAGTAACATTTTTTGGAACTTACAAAGGCCGAGAATGGGTGGCAAGTTAGCAAGCTTCGCATAGCTAATGCCCTGAGGGATAGCAAGACTGGCGATGGTGATCCCCGAGATGAGGTCAGATTTCAAGAACTCGAAGCTGTAACGAGGACCCCATTCGAGAATGGGCAAGAAATATTGCAGGCCGAGTAAGAGCTTCCGAGAAGGTGGTTTGTTCTTGAATTGCCGTAGCGGGTCATCTGGGAAGAACGTCTCCTTGAGAGAGTTCTTGAATGACTTAAAAAACGGTTGCGGCGGAGGAACCGCCACTGGGTGAGGAGGTTGACGATCAAGGTAGGCATAATCAGAGTTGTCCATCAAAGTAATGGTGTGCTTAGTTTATGTGGAGGAGATTCAAAGGAAGATAGAGAAAGCGGATATGGTGCAAGGAGAGGGTATATGGGAGGGACATGGGTGACCTTGGGGTGGCTTTATAGAAGGGGAACGATGCATCTTCATTCACTCGGTTGAGTGGGGTAAGGGGCCCGCCTCTTCTCTCCCTCTCTCAGATTTTCAACGAGTACGTGTAGATGGAAAATATAAGATAATATATATTTAGAATTTTTTAATTATTAATAATTTTTTTATTATAATAATATAATTTATAATTATTATTGTTATTTAATAAATTTCATTAAAATAATTAAATAACATAAAATATATATATTTTTTTTAAAAATAACTGTTCCTATGAACTCTCCTCGATCTATTGTGTATGTTTTTATTATATTATTCGGCTGCCCACCTCGTGCAGTTTTCTCAATCAGTTTTAGATAGAACAGGGAGCAGATTCCTGAAAGTTCACGTTAATTTCATTTTCAAAATTCTATTTTGTAATGGGCGACGTGGCTTGTCATGCTACGTGTTTAATTCTCATTGGATAGTCCGAGAAAACGACTTTTCCATTGACAGGTAAACAAATAGCAGTTTTATTTCTGTTGATTTTTGTTTTACGAACCTACCCTTCTAGCAGTTTTATTAATTATGAGTGGTTTGACCTTTGTCTTCTCCTACATTAACTGACGTTCGCAGTTTTTGACTTTGCCATTTCATATTCTCTCTTCTTTTTTTTGTCGGAATTGTTTGTTTGTTTCTTCTTGTTTTACATATCCCATAACAAACACGAGTCCAAAAAAAGTTATTTTCCAATAAAAATAAATCAATAATCAAGGAAAAAAATCAATGCATGTTTACACATTTGCAGCCCTCCTTAATCCATCACTGATAAATATTATCTCTAATATTTTTTTGGAAACGAATTTGACCTGTAATGTTTTTTTGTTGATCTCTCAATTTTCAAGGTATTATTTTGATTAATCTGGATTGACTTGAGTTGTAACTTGGCATTGGTAAGTGAGTATCCCAACAGATATTTTATGCATACACAAAAACTTTAACTCAAGACTTTGGTGGCTTTTGTTGATATTTAATATTTTATAAGGTGCTAATAAATATTAGCTTATATTAATTATTAGTGTGTAACTATATTAAACATTTACACATTAAAAAGATTGTTACTTTAGTTTGTGGAGCTAAATTCATTAATTCGGGAATTCATTATCATTTCAAATGAAAGGATAAATATGTCTTGTGGTACAAAGATAGGTCAAAGATGACTGATGCTAAGGCTAAGTTGGGTCAAATGTTGAATTAGAGACAAGTTATATATTTTTCTGTTTTGAGCAAGGCTGCTGCACACGTGCGGTTGCTTTTCTATTCGTCCTATTTGAAGGAAATCGAAGGCTATAACTATAACCCAAGGAGTCATCCCACGTGTCAACACCTTGAGGACTGAGATGGGACCAATTAAACTTCCTTTTAACATGAGCATGTTTACCTAAACATCACCATAAAAAAATTAATTCTCAAATTAACATATTTTTATATTAGTTACTGGATTAACATATTAACATCCTTTTATGTTATGTGACGTTACCTTCAAAAATGTACATTGCTTTGTCTATACGGTAATACGAATATACGATTGCAAAGTTTATAAAAAAATAGCTAAAATGAAAAAAATAGAAAATATAAATATAAAAGATATACCAATTTTGTTAAAAAAATTAAGAATACGCTTGATATTTAAATATTTGAATAAATCAGTATTTAAATAACGTTCAAATCACTTAATGGGTATACATTTAAAAAATTATATTTTAATATTTAAAGAAATTATCATCTAAACAATTTGATATTTGTATTTCACCGCTCAAAATCAACTATTTTACCCTCAAAATTCTCAAAAATATGAATTGTTTAGATATTAATAGTTTTAAGTATTTAAATATAATTTTAAACATACATTTATTAAATATAAGATTAATATATATATATATATATTGCTACATGTCTCGTGTTTGTACAATAATTCAGACCAACAGTAATAACATTTGTGCTTTGAACATTAGGAACATAAAATTTTGTGGGTGAACAATATTTTCCTGGTTTGATACAATACAATTATTGGTGGGCCAATAAGATGAATATAGAGCAGCAGTGCGCAGTGACTTCAGCTAATGCCTACCTCTCCGACCACATGAACTTCGTGTTTCGACAGCTTAAGTGTCAGCGATGACGGTTTAATACGAGTTCCACATCACCTAATATTCCGTTCATATCTAACTTCATGATTACTCAATTGAATTTATTCCTACATGTAAGAAGGATTTGAATCCAAAATTTATTTATTTATTTATTTTGAATATGCTTTAATCCTATTAATCTAAAACTAATCTACATGTAGGAATAATCTGTAGTTATTTTATTTTCAAAACCAATGAACATGAGCAGTCCACACCAACTTGACAATAAAGGTAATAAAATATTTATCTTGAAGTTAGTAATCAACTAAGTCTACTCCTACTCCTATCTATGTCTGAATTGAGGGATTTATGTTTGACTATATATGGTAGAAAAACGACAAATTAATTAAATATTCATATATAATTTTAGCGTTAAAAATGAATATTTTTTTAAAAAAAATTTAAACTCAAACAGTTATGTCTATAAGATATGTGTTGTCAATAAATTATTAAAAAAACATATGAACATGCTGTACTCCTAAATAAAGATTGCTCATTCAGGAAATTCAACTAACCCGCCCTACTTATAGACCATATCTTAATGTCTGTTCATATTATCTCTTAATTAAGTGATCGAAAACTAAATTTTATGAAAATTAATTGCTCTAATTAATAATATATCCTAATTTTGAAAAATAAAAAGATAGCATATCTGAAATATGAGATACAGTGTGTTCTTAGGGGTGTTTAAAATCTGTTTTAATGCAGGACAGTCGTTATATAAGGCTAAAACCACTGTATGTATATGTATGCAGCATGCAGGCAAAATGCAATTTTGCTTTTGCTAGCATCTATCCACAAAGTTGATGGGACAATATGTTTGTATCTTTGGATTGAGATATCGTTCGTCATACTAAGTAAACATAGGCAAAAAGTGCATTATATAGGTAAATTATACATTTAGTGTTACTATTATTTTGTTTTGATACTTAACTTTTAATTTAGGGTTTATTTTGATATTCCGCTGTTAAAAACTTAATGGTAATGTTGACGTGTCACTAAAAGGTAATGTCATGTCATCATTGAAAAAATTATAAAAAAATACAATGTGAGCAATTTTGTTACTCTTTTAACAGTGTGACATCAGATTGAAACTTAAGCTAAACGTTAGTTGCGATTTTAAAAAAATAAAGTTTGAGAACAATAAGGGAATAAAGGTAATAATATAGGTGCTATACATGTAGTTTACCCTATTTATAAACTAAATGCAGAACACCATTTTGAAGTTGACTCCAAAAAAAAGTATGATGCAAGCACGCAACATATAATGCCTTCAACCAAAAGGTATTTGTCATTATATTTTGGGCATCCTATTATTAATGCTGCAATATCTCTGTGTTGCTGTAGCAGCCAGCAGCATCGTGGTGGGGAACTTGGCCTTTGGGAGAGGCTGATATAGTACCGACCACCATTTGTGGTTGAATTCTCTGCTGCCCGCTACAAGGATGGCTCAGTCCTGTCATTATCGCTGCGTATACCTAACACGTGGGTTGGTCCCGAATAGTGGGTTTTGTAGATGATGATTACAAGGTCAATGGTGAGGGGAAAAAAGAGAGAAAGGATTCATGGTCGATCAGGTGTACAGAACTCCCTTCTAATTCTGTTGTTGCTGCTGCTAGCTAGGCCCGACTTGTTTGTGATGATGACAAAGCAAACCATTTTTACCTTGTTTACCTCACAACTCGTTTTCAAAAAAGCAAACGATATTTAAGCATTAAATATATAAGCCTAGTCTGTCAAGGGACTAGAAGAGATTAGAAGATGATTAGAGAATAGTTATTCTGTTATAATATGTTAAAGACCTGTAATTATGTTAATTGTGTATGTTATTATGAAGCTTTTCTTTTAGATAAATGTGTTTTGTATGTTCTAATGGAAAAGTATTATGATATTATACATTTTATGCTTCTTGTTCTTTCTTTCTTGCATAATTAATGACATGATCATGGTTCCTCCCGAGAATCCAAAGCAACGAATACGGTAGGCGCTTCTACTATTTTTTTTTTCTCTTTGTGATGGCTGCAACTTTAGATGATATAAATGGATCAGGTGTTGGTACTTTTTTTCTTCAAGCCTTTACTAATAAAACCGTTGCTATTATTAGGCTAGATGGAACACTTTTTTGTTGTTGTGGAGGCAGCAGGTCTTACTTTCTATTGGTGGTAGTCTTGCATCATAGAGATGGTACGATTGTTATTCCTTGTCAATATGTTTATGATGAAGAAGGTAATGAAGTTGTAAATCCATAATTTCTGGCGTATAAACAGCAAGACAGTGCTGTAGCTTCATGGCTTCTATAAGACTATAAGTTCTTACCTGGAAAAGTGATTAAGTAGGTGGAGATGCAGGGAATCGAAACCTATACCTCTCACATGCAAAAGCAAGTGCTCCACCATTTGAAATACATCCCCAATTATAATTTTAGTGATTTAATATAATAATTTCTTGTAATATATTGGGGAGGGGGGTGAGATTGAAAATCTAAATTTGATTTTGTTAGCAACTACACATTCGGCCTTTCTTAAAACACCAGAAATATCAAAGGCAATGGTAAGTGTTATTAGTAATTGGAGGGATGGAAAATGAAAGGAAAATATAATTTGAATACATCTTATATCAAAGTCTTGAACTTTTCTTTTTATTCTATGAACAAGAAGGTAGCATTTCAACACGCTCATCAAACAATGAGGAGGTACCTTGCACAAATAGAAACTGAACTAGTTCTGGCCTAGGTTGTCAGAGGTATAGATCTCTCTACTTCTGGACTTTTCATATCAGAGTTCGACATTCATTTCCATAATAATGTTCCTAAAAGTGAAGGAGAGTATATGTATACAAACTGTAGTTAATCGCTTCCTGGAACTGGGGGTGTATGAGCCATGGAGGCCTGGCTTAGTTCAGGGTTGAATATGCTTTTGTTTTTATTTTGTCTCATGAATTCCTGTTGTATAGTATCTTGGAATGTAAGGGGGCTAGGCAAGCTGGAAAAGAAGTGGGATTGATAAGGCATGCGAATAGGTGTAAAGCTTGCATGCTTTAAGTTCAGGAAACCAAACTTCCAACCTTGGATCTTAGGCTACTTCAAAAGGTCTGGACCCCTAAGGCTGCTAAGGTGGCTTTCTTTTCGTCTTCGGGATCTTCAGGGGGCTTGTTATCGCTTTGGGAACATGTTTTCTTTAACCTTGAAGTCCAGATTATCCATCCTCCATTTATAAGTTTATTCCTACAACATTTTTGACATGTGGTTGTGAGGATGTCTGTGCTCCTGACGACTATGTAACACTATATTCGATTAGGATGATTCGATCTAAATATCAAATGTCACATTAATCATCAAAGTGATTCAATATAGATTCTTATTTAGAAGTTATTTTTTAACATGATTAAGCAAAAAAATTCATTCATTAGAACAACAGAAACATACAACGAAGGAACATACATTATCATTAACCGATGATAGTCGATAGACTAGGAATATATAAAAAGTTTCACGAAAACGACTAAACAAGCATAGGGATAATTTCAACTTTTCATATTCAACATACTTAATCATACAGAAATGAAATTTTAAGCAACCATTATCCAATACAAATTTCATACAGGCATCATGTGAATAACTTGATTAAAGCAAGCATAGTATTCATTTGATAATTCATAGCAATACATGACATCAGTCATATATAAAGACTATACATGATCACAACAAAGCAATTGTTTATATAGCTAGATTGGTTTAATAACAATGGATCTCATTTTCTCGTCAAATATTGATATGATATAAATACAATAGTCATCCCTCGTCTCTTCGAGACCTACAGTCCTAATAATCAACATTCCTTCACCTCATCAAGAATGAAGTCTTTAAATAACTCGTACACAAACGTTATGAATCCTATGACATTTCAATTGTATCAAGAACTAAAATAATAACCAATGACTCGTTTTAGTACATTATTGAATATCGAAGAATTGTCATTTATATTATTAAATTAACATATAACTCATTATCAATATGCAATGGAGCATTTAGCTTGGTTTTACGCTTCAAGCATGGCCAATCATCACATTCATGCATCAATGTCAATTATCATTTAACAAATGCATACCTTAGAATGCTTAATCATAAAAATGCATATCAAAACACATGACATCCTTAGCATGGTTCATGTTATCCAATAGATTGGTTTTAAAACCGAATATTCAATTTAACAATCTAAACCGAACACATCAAACAACACATATATACTAAAATATATTGTCAGATTTGATCTTGTCTACACACCTAATTCGAGTTTAGGATATTTCTCGAATTGACGAATTACTCGATTAATTTAACTTTTCCCTTAATCTTGGAGCATCCTACCAAAACTTCTTAAGCTGGAAGAAAAATCATACATCTCATCAACACATACATCGCTAAAAATCATAATCAAAGATGGAAACTAATATGTTTTATCCTAGACTTCAATTTAGGGTTTAGGGTTCCTTTATCTTGCTTGAATCCACAAATTAGTATCATGGATTTAAAGCTTAGAACACTAGCTTTCTGTAACTATCCTTGGAATTCACCTGCACTCGTCTACCGAGGGTTCTGTTAAGCTAAATGTTGATGCTGTTGTTGGCAAAGGACGAGGCGAGAGTTGATTTTGGGGCTGTTGTGCGCGATGCTCATGGTGTCTTGGGTGCTACCTGAACTTGGTTATGCGATTTCACTCCATCTTGCTGACTAGATATTACTTTCATGGAGGCGAGGGTTGTTCTTTGTGCTGTGCGTTGGCTTCTTTTCGTCATGTAGAGGTGGAAACAAATTGCTTGCTGGTGGTTAAGTTTCTTTCAGTCCCGTTCCCCACTTGATTCATGTTGCTTTGTTACTTGTTAGTTTATTTGTTTGTTTAGTCTTGGGGGTCCGAGCTGAGCTTCTGTTATTCATTGTTATTGTTTTGTATGGCAATTTTAATGGATAAATTAATTTTTAATCACTAAAATTACAAATTGTATAAAAATATTAGTCGCACCATTCCCTCAGCCTTGAAGTTCCGGAACATTCCACTGACCACACAACATCCCTATTTTGCTTCCCCAAATTCTTTTTTTAATAGATAAATTAATTTTAGTCATTTTAAGTAAATTAAAATAAAAGGTTCTAGAACTTTCATATGTTTTCCTAATAATCTTTTATTATTTAATTTTTTTACAAATTATTTTAAAATATTATAATAATATGTGAATGAGAATAAGTTGATCTGACTGACCGTTCATGATTCACTCCTTTTAATATGAGCAGAGAGTCACAATTGAAAAAGTTATTAATAGATATTTTTGATAAGAGAAACGGATGTATAAAAAGAAATAATAATGAAATGAAAGAATGAAAAATAGTAAAGGGTGATTTGGGGGTAATTATAATAATTCAACGTGATAGAGCTAGTCATATGATCATTATAGTTACTAGTAAATAAGCAGATTAAATAAATCTAATCGTAAAATCCTAAATCTTATGATGATAGATTATATGGGTTTGTTAAGGATCTTTTCTATACATTATAGTTGATTTAGAAGATATAAATTTTTTTAAAAATTTTGTTTAATACAAATATTTCAAAGATTTTATCTTAAAAAAATTATAATTTTCAAAAATCACCTCAACGATATAACATAACTTATTATAAAAATAATTCTTTTGATTTAATTTACTCGGTTGAGAATATTAAAATTTAAACTCCTATCTTTATTATATCTATTTTAAACACACCTCCACTGGCCATCTTTTCCTTATATGACTACCACACTCGACTATAACGGCAAAAACTACCTTCCCAAAAAGGATTCTCCCCAGCAAAGCGTTTTGCCCTTTTTTTCCATTTCTTTTTGTTTCATTCTCAACTTATATTTCTCTTGTTTGTTTTCGTGTTCATCTTCAAATTTTTCTCCCTGAAGCGTCATCCCCTGTTCCGAAATTCCCATTCTTTTGTTCCCAGTTTTGATCTTCCTTTCGGCAACTCTGCGTTTGATCGAAACGAATCTTCAGCAATAAACTCAGGAGTCGTCAAAGGAAGAAATTAAATTAAGAATTACTATATCAATTCGTAACATTTGAAGGAGAAAAGCAGAGTTTTTGAACCATGAATCCATATTTTCGGGTAAAGGAAGAGTACCCGAGTTCAATTTATTCACGGTCCGAAGATGATGCGCCAGTGATGGTGAGGCCGCCGCAGCAGATAGAGGGTCTTCACGATGCAGGGCCGCCGGCATTCCTTACCAAGACCTTTGACATGGTGGATGACCCCGGTACCAACCACATAGTTTCTTGGAGCAGAGGAGGTAGCAGCTTTATTGTATGCGATCCTCACCTTTTCTCCACTAATTTGCTCCCTAGATATTTCAAGCACAATAATTTTTCTAGTTTTGTTAGGCAGCTCAATACTTATGTAAGTGCTCTTAGCCCTTGATTTCTATTTTTAAATTTCAAAATTTCTGTTTCAAAATGTTCTTCTGGGGATTTGTTCTTCCAAAATTCACTGTTTCAGCTTTTTTGTTTTTTCATTTTATGCTAGTTTACTCCATATCTGCATACACGGTTTGGAGCAAAATTAGTTGTTCACTTGTTTTACATTGATTTTTCACAAATCGTTATCTTCTTTATCTTCGTTTTTATTAGATGCTATGAAGAAATGCCCTCATAATATGTTTGTTTAATTAATTCTTGAGATTGTTCTTCGATTATCTGTAATCCCACATGACTCCATGAAACAATTCTGTTCGAGTTATTTCTTGAATGCCTATTTTGCTAGAATGTTCTTTGAAGGCTTTCTGGTCAGTTTCACTTGGTGTCCCGGTGGTTCTTTCTGGTAGTGGGACCTTGTTCAACGATTCTTGGATGGAAAACTCGTAAATAGAAGAATATTGCTTAGTCCGTCTCCATCATCAATGAAATTGAAAAAACAAGCTTTCAGTCTTTCTTTCTAAAGTTTTGAAATTTTCATTCTCCTGCAGGGTTTCAGAAAGATTGATCCAGACAAATGGGAGTTTAAGAATGAAGGGTTTCTCAGGGGCCAAAAGGATCTTCTAAAGAGCATTCGGAGAAGAAAGACCCCATCTCAGCCCCCACCTTCTCAAGAAGCGCTCGGTCCTTGTGTTGAAGTTGGCAGGTTTGGACTAGAAGGAGAAGTCAACCGTTTGAAGCGTGATAAACAGGTTCTAATGATGGAATTGGTGAAGCTAAGACAGCAGCAACTGAAAACTCGAGCCTATCTTCAGGCCACGGAAGAAAGGCTGCAAACCACAGAAAAGAAACAGCAGCAAATGATGTCTTTCTTGGCTAGAGCGATGCAGAATCCGGCTTTTCTCCAGCAGCTAATGCAACAAAATGAGAAAAGAAAGGAGCTTGAAGAAGCCATATCTAGGAAAAGGAGGCGGCCGATTGATCAACGACCCGGTGTTGTTGATGTAGGTGAATCTAGTCGAAGTAGCGGTGGAATGGATCCTGTTAAAACTGAACCTTTAGAATATGGTGATTATGGGTATCATGTAACAGAATTGGAAGCGCTTGCACTGGAAATCCAAGGCTATGGTAGAGCAAGAAAGGAGCAAGAACAAACTCAAGATGAGGTCGAACATCGAGAGAGTCATGACAACGAACTCGATGAAGGATTTTGGGAAGAATTATTGAATGAGAGATTTGAAGGAGAGTTGGATATACCAGGAAGCGAAGATGAAGATGTGAAAGTGTTGGCTGACCGTTTGGGTTATTTGGGTTCAAGTCCAAAGTACAGAAAATGAACATCTAGATTCCATATCATAGCTACATCCAGCACGTTTTCATATCTCTAATATTTCTGCAAATGAGTCTTCAAACAAATAGATTAGACCATAATCTTCACATTGCTTTAATGCTTTCTTGTTTTTGACAGGCTAGGGGGGATTGCTTAGAGCTGTATCAGTGGAAGATCTCTCTTCTTGTCACTGGTGTTTCTAACCTTGTTTTATCGTTTTTAATTTTTCATCTTATCTGTCTCCGTCTATGGTTGGGATTGCAGCTGTAGATCAGAATCTGTGGTGGTCATCGTCATGACTTGTTTCAAGGTTCTTGATTTTTTTTTCTTTTACCCCTTGAAAGAAACCCTTTTTTTCCTTTCAAAAGGTGTCTTTCGAGGGGTAAAAGTTAATAAAATAAAATAAAATAAAATGGAGGACCTTGAATGAGTGTAGATTGTTCTTCCTGAAGCAGTTGAAAAACGACAAAATGTAGCAGCAAGTTGCAAGAAAACACAGCCAATGATCACTTGGTAGTTTCTATTGAACTTTTCTTTTGTCCGTTTAATGTATTTAAGAGTAGTGGTAGGTGATAATTGAAGATCATGGTGTCTTGAGTCTTGGCATTTGTACCAAGGAAGATATTTTGATGGACATGGCAATTGGATTCTCTCATTTGTTGCTTTCAAATGTTTTCCGCAATTTACAAAGCTCTCAACCGGTAATGTACGTACGTGTCTGCAAAAAACAAACAAATGGTCACGTTGCTTGTTTCTTGCTAGTCTTGTGTTTACTGTCGTCTTCCAGCTGACGAATTCCACCTGAGGATTTTTTTTAATGGTGTGGCTGTTGTCTGTTTCTTCTAAAGTTGAGATTTGCAGAGCGAACAACATGATCAGAAGTGACAAGCGTAGTTGTCCTCATTTTTGTGGCTGGAAATTGCGCAGAGGCGGATATGTCGGTTACCAATCAATGTTACCGCCTCCCATTAATGTTCTTATATTTTTAGCCATTGGTTTCGAAATTCTATTCTGAAAATTGCCTATAACTTGAAAACAACAGCTTCTTCCAATAAACAGCAAAAACATAACGGCCATGACTTGAGCTCATGATTTTCGCTTGTATCCGAGCTCAAGTCATGTCACCCTACAGCATAAACTCTTCATCTAGGAAACAACCCATTTTGGATAAAGCATCGGCACAAAAGTTCCCTTCTCTATAAGTATGTTGGAAACGTAGAATCCAATTACAGTTTTTGAAACGTTTAATATCTTCGATTAAACTACCCAAGGGGTGCAGCGAAGTCTCACCTTCTTCGATGAGTTGATGGACTACTTTGGCGTCGATTTCACAAACAATATAATTGAACCCAAACTTTCAAGCAAGAGATAGGCCAAATCGGATAGCATATAACTCAGCTGCCACACTGGAACAGACTCCTAGATGAGCCGCAAAGCCTAGAATCCATGCGTCTGCTTCACTTCGAAATAATCCACCTACACGGGCAACACCAGGATTTCCTTGGCAAGCCCCCATCAGTATTTAGTTTTACTATTCTTTTACACAGTTGAAAATGAACTCATTTTCACCTTACCCCAATACAAAGGTTGGGGTCCCGTCGAAGACACTCGTGAGTCGTGACTTAGTGAATTGCCAGCAGAAATAGGAATGTAAATAAATACAATGTTAGATGAATAATTTATGAATTTTATGTATTGCATTTGTATATGTTAGTTCCTTAAATTACGTAAATGAGTATAAATAAATTTTATATGTTTAATTAATAAATGACTAAACATGAATAAATATGTTTTCGATTTGTTTATATCTATAAACAAACTCGTTATTGATTCTTTTATTAATATCGTTTATGTTCATTTATCTGTATTTTTTTCTTTTTCTTTTTTATATGTTAAATAAAATAAAAAATTAAATTAAATAAAGATAAATTTTAAAGTTAAAAATGTGAGACTATAATATATATATATAAAGGGTGATGTACGAGAAAAATGACTAAATAATTTCTTTAGCTTTCTCGTGAGAAACCCGACTCAATTCATAATACTTAAACGTCGTGGGCCCAACCTTTGGTACCCGCTCTCCGCTTGCAGTCCGAGTTGAGCTTAGCTCTGGCCCACGCTCTCCGCCATGCAAAAAGCCTAGTCCTACGAGGGTCAGCTTTGGAACACCTTTTCATCGAACAAGCCTATTATTGCACTCCAACCCAACATTACCACTATGTGCCTTAACCCTAACCATGATTGAGGTTATTAAATACTAAAATAAAATAGTTCCAATTACCTATCCACTCTTAATTTTATTGATATTTTTAGAGATTTTAAATTTGAATATATTCTCTCCTCGATTTAATGATATAAAAAATCAAATCATAAGAGGACATCAACAGAGAGATAAACCCTAAAATTTGGCCCACCAATAGGAGAAGAGGGGAAGAAGGGAAAAAAAAACACCCTTTTGTGCACTTGCGGGGCAAGTGAGGCAAAACTGCACGAGAGAATCTGGTAATAGAAGAACCCGTGAATAAGGGAATGGACTCCCCACTTGGTAGCCTTTGCAATTCTCAGTTCTACACATCCAAAACAGAGCAGTATATGTTTGTTTGTATTTATAATAGTAAATCAGAATAAAAATATAATTTTGAATAGCCAAAAGAAAAAAAGACTATAGCTCTGCATGAGTCATTGAATAGGTTGGAAAACTCAAAAACAATCTCTTATTTGTGTTCTTTGGAGGCCATCCTGGACCGAGGGATGGACCTAATGAAGTCATCCCTTAAAAATTTTAAATTATTACATATTTTAATTTTTTATTTTTTTATTAAAAATATGTTATCATTCTCTAAAATTTTATAAATTTTCTATTTAAAATTTTATAAATTCATCCGCTTGACATAAAATTTTGAGTTCATACTTATCTATACCCTAATTCTTAGATTTTTCCCCTATTAAAAGAAAGAAGAAAATCCCAACTTTGAGCATTGGTGGTTTTAGGCACTTGTTTGTAGTCAATATTGAAAAAGAAAAAATAAGATCGGGTTGCAAAAAGTCTAGCAGACTAACATATTAGATCAAAGACCACACTATTTCAACTTTGTATTCTACCACTACAACACCTTTTAACGAGTCTGACAAATCAGGCTTCCTCTTCGCTGACCAATGGATATATGCCCTTTGGGGGGGACTTGTTTGCATGGGTTTGCTCCTCTGTTTCTTCCTCATTGTTGGGATCAAAGATCAGCTGCCACTGCCATGTTTAGCCGGGGCAAGACCTCCAAGAAAGAGAATCCCCCTTACATTTTACGTGCTATATATCCATTAAAGCAAAATGAAAGGTGATGGAATATCTGACCAATTTGATGCTATATTCGCATGCTTTACATTTAGGTTTGGAATAACTAAAGTTTTGTAAAGAAAGAAGAAGAAGAAAGGCCTTTCAAATTCCCATTGGTGGGGTTTGCTTGAACACTTTATATCAAACACATACATTGTGAAAGATATTCATTAAAGTTTACAATTTTTGAGTATCAATGTGGACATGATGCAACAAGAGATCTAGCTTCAATATTTATACAAGTAAAAATGTTCTAAAAGGTTTAGTAACATAAGCCAAAAATATTTGTTGTACAAGTAAAAACCATCAAATAATGTATTGGAAAATATGAGTTTGCTTTTACATTATCAAATAATTTAGTGTCTGGTTAACAAGCCGATAAGAGTCAATCATGTTAATTGTGGGGTATGAGAAAAAATGTTGAAACTGTCGAGGGAAAGGGATAGACCTCAAAATAGCCCTTTGCCTTTAGTAATTGTATTTTGAAAGTAGATACACATATATTAGTAATACAAAATTTTCGTATTGGTGGGCATAATCAATAAAATAAATAATTAATCGAATAAAATTTAAATTTTTGGATGAATCCGCCACTGGATTTTAACACCCCCTCAAAGCTTTTTAAGTTTATGATTTATATTCTAATTGATCTAGCAGTATTCAAAATTAATCCTTATCTTTAATATAACATTCCTTTTAGGGTTTGGGTGTTTTATAACAGGAACAAAGGAAAAGACAGAAAGTGCCAACGTCTGAGTTCACAAGACAAAAGTATTAGCATTAAAATAATAATGGAGATAATTTTATTACCAAAAAGTATCTGAAACCAAGTGGTGTAAGAGGTACTTCCAGTTCTTGCTTTGAGCTGCCTCTTCTCTTTTCCCTTAGTAGAATTCTAAACCTTTTTTAATTTCGCTTTGGCTTACTTTTCCTTCCCTGGAAATTTAATTATCTAATTTTACCAACCCTTCTCTAATCTCTTCTTAGTCTGCCACTTTAATCATCACCTTCTGCACTCTACCCTACTACTGAAACTCTCTTTTTTACTCTCTCTCGGTCTATACATCTGTGAGTCTTTATATACACATAAATGGATAGAAAGGGGAGGGATATTGAGCAGTAGATGTAATTAGAGAGAAAAGAAACCCATTTATTGTTTGTATTTCCTCATGTTTTGATTGCATTGTGAGAGCAATTCTCAGCTCTGGTTGGTTTGCTAAGAAATAGATAGATATATATTATTATATATATATGTAATATGGATTGCGTTGGCAGGTTGTTCAGAGCAATCCATGGCTAGATAGCGGCTTGGAGAATAACCCATCATCATCTTCACGAGATTGTGCTTTTGCCCCCCAATGAATGATGTCTTTCTGTATGTACATGTCACTGCCACCTGTTCATTAACAAGCTGTATGTGTTTAGTTTGTGTCCAGAGCTAGGGGATTCTATTCTATATTATGACCGACCCTTTGCGGTTCTCTTTTGGACTGTCTTGGTTGTTTCTTTCAAAGGTGCAAAGTGGTCACTTTTTGAAACAACTTATATCAGATAAAACAAAAAGAGGGGCATCGGACTAGTCTTCTGGGGTTTCCTTCTTGTTTTTCTTTCTTGGAGTTTTCTTCTTTCTCAGGCATGATGTTTCCTCCAACTATGTCCAATTCCACTTCTTTGTCTGATGAAGCTAGTGTTTGTTCTGGCTTAAATCCTATTGTTTCAACCCTTTCTCCTCAGCAGCTGCCTCAAAAAATTAAGAAGAAGAGAGGCCTACCTGGGAACCCCGGTAAGACTTTTGTTCTTTTATATCTTTCGAAATTTCTTTTAGATTTTGTCTTAAATTGTTTGATGCTAATTACAGACCCAGATGCTGAAGTGATTGCTTTATCTCCAAAGACGCTATTGGCTACCAACAGATTCATATGTGAGATCTGTAACAAAGGTTTCCAGAGAGATCAGAACCTCCAGCTTCACAGAAGAGGCCATAACCTTCCATGGAAGCTGAAGCAAAGGAACATCAAAGATGTAAAAAAGAAAGCCTATGTTTGTCCTGAGCCAACATGCGTCCACCACCATCCTTCGAGGGCTTTAGGTGATCTTACTGGCATCAAGAAACACTTTTGCAGAAAACACGGTGAGAAGAAATGGAAGTGTGAGAAATGTTCAAAGATCTATGCTGTTCAATCAGATTGTAAGGCTCATTCTAAGACCTGTGGAACCAGAGAATATAGATGTGATTGTGGAACCCTTTTCTCAAGGTATTTCTTTTCTTAAATCTATTTCTAGCTTCCTATGTCGTCTCGTTATTGGAGGATTCATAAAATTCTTGGTCTTTATAGTTTCCAAGTGGGAAGTATTTTGTGTGTTTATGGCCGTTTTTGTTTTCTTGCTTAAATGGGGGCCGAGGTTTTTGTTTTCTTGTAGTCGTTTCTCTTACACAAGAGTTGGTAAGCTTATGCATGAAACATATCTGGAACTTAAATGCAGTGCCAGTCTTCATTTCATCGAAGTGGATATCATCGATATACAAGTGATCTGTTACTGGGTAACCCTTGCTAGGGAAAACTAAAGCAATCTCTCTGAAATCTTAACCAGCTGCCTTGTTCTTATCTCTTTTCATTTATAATCTATAGTATTTTATATAATAATTTCTCCTTTGATACCTTGTAATTGTTTAGACTGTAGTCTAAACAATAATGATGAATACCCAAAGAAAAAAAAAAGCAAAAGAAAGCTTAATTGTTGCTTTTGGGATTTCATAGTTTGAGAAATCCGTGACAAAATTTTCATGTAGTATGCCATTATTTACTTGCAGAAAACACTGAAACTCTGAATTTTCTCATCATGATGTAGAACTGAAATCTGCAACAATATCTGCTGTTGATTTTGGCTTTTTTCTTTTTCCTTGCCCTCATCAATTAGATTTATGTTTCAATTGCACATCTTTGTTTACACATGCATGGAAGAGCTATAGTTTCAAATACCAACACTTTCCATCATGATTTTTACCATATTCTTGAAAATTTAACCCATCACTGCCCCCATGCATATTTCTTCTCTCTTAGTCTTAGATTTCATATTTGACTAACAAAGGTAGTTTTCTCCTTTATTTTTTTCTGTATAACTTTATGACATAAGTCTATCCAATGCGCATGCACGGTCGTACGCTTATACCTTTTCTATTTTTTTTATTTTTTTAATGTAGAAACAAGAACATGCATCCTGTCTTCTGTCAAAATCCCAAAATCACTTTCACTTTGTTTCACAACTGTTTGATTTATTTCCTCAAATTTATTGCTTGTTAGTTGTTAATGCAATTATTAACTATAATGGATGTGTAAGCTTTGTTGTGAAACCTCCTACAGGAAGGATAGCTTCATTACTCACAGAGCGTTTTGCGATGCATTGGCTGAGGAAAGTGCTAGGCTCTCGGTCAACCAACTTGCCGCCGCCGGCGGCACAAATCCAACTCCCAACCCATCTTTCCCTTTCCAGAACCCTATTTCTCTTAACCCATGGGACCCTACTCAAACCTCTAACCCTAACCCTAATAACCGACTTGATGTCAAGCCGGAGTCTCAACATTTCGCGCCATACTTCCAAGAACCGCCGCCTCCTCCAAAGGTCCTGATCACGTCTCCCCTCCAAACCCTCCGTGTGAGCAACAATCCTCCCTCCAATGCTGCCATGTCAGCCACTGCACTCCTTCAAAAGGCGACCACCCTTGGTGCATGCACCGCCACGCAGATAAATAACAACAACAATTATCATTACGGCATGGCGAGTCATGTATCGCCGGATTTCTCGGGTTTCACGGCAGCAGACTTGGCCACGTGGCAAAAGAACAGCGACTGTTTCACCAGGGACTTTCTTGGTTTGACTAGAGACCATCACCAGCAGGAGCATCATGGTGGTGGGCCTGGTGGCAATTCCAATGGGAATGTTAACTTTAGCATAAACGCGAGAGATGTGTTAACGTGCACTGTCGGAGTGGAGTTGCAGCACTTTGAGACAGGCCATCCGCTGTTGAAACCCCAAGGTTTTGGATTCGCCGAGCCCTACTCCCCAGCCTCGGAAGCCTGGGGTGGTTGTTGACAAAAATGGGAAAATAATAATTTTGTGATATCCCTTTCAGAATGAAAACAACGCCCTTATCTGGTGTAATGTTTGCTAAGTATGAAAGCAAGAACATCGAAGATAAGATTTATATCGACTGTACTTTCTATATTTTCTTTGATCATAAGAAACACAGTCTAATATAATTATGGAATTTGGATATAAACCAGAAGAAAGGAGCAAATTAAAGGAATGGAAAGGGAGGTAAGGTTAAGCAGGTCAGAGATTCAATTCTTGATGTTTGTGAACGAGCAAATTGAGTTGGAAGAATTACCTTCGTCTCTGTAATATCTGATCTGAATTAATCGGTCAATAGATCAATACATTAATTATAAAAATAAAAAAAATGGAAAGGGAAAGAATATTCTTCAGTCTTGCTGTTTCATGCATGTGATAATGCCGACTATTCTCTGTCAATGATGACGACCCTACACGTTTCATGGAAATTGTCATACTTGTCATGCATTGCAATTACCATTCTACCCTTAATTTATTACAATTATATATATATATATATATATATATATATATATATATATATATATATTCTGGGTATAACTAAATATGTATAATACAATAGAGCTGAGATAATTAAGCTAGCGGGAGCACATACGTAGGATTAGAGGGGCAGTAGGTAGAGCGAAACCACATTTTTCTCTCCTTTTTTTATTCCTTAAAATTATTACTTATACCCATGGTTCAACACAATACTCGTACGAATCCACAAGGATAATTTATAACACCAATCGAACATAAAATAAATAGAACCAAATTTAAGTATCCCATCTATTGATTATTATTGCAGAGCAGCAGTAACTAAATTAATTAGTAATGCAGGTTGTGTGACCTCTTCTTCCAGAGGTTACAAAAGGCTGATACAATGGCAAAGATGGAAAGAAAAATGAAGTCTGAAATGCAACCTGCAGCCTGTATAAATAATAGATCATTACCCGAATCTCTTGACTAACCCAAGTCAAAAGATGGTATCCAATTTGAACATCGTTTACGTCCAAGTTAAACATTACAATAATTGAATTGCACCAGCACCATAGTTCAAGGTTAACTAATCCACAACGAGATTCACTTCATTTTTTTTTTCAAACCAAACTTCAACACAATTATTCTGTATATACATAACACACAAATATTCGTTATGATGTTTAAATTAACATGTAATTGTTAACTGTAATCATTAATCGATATAATCACATATTCAAAGATTAATTAATAATTACGGTTAATTTAACACTTAATGGCAGATCTAGAAATTTAATAATGGGATTTAGAAATTTTAATATTATTTTCTTAAAAATAATGGTTATGCAAACTTTTTTCCCTTTATGCATTAAATTAAATTTAATCATTTTCTAAAATAATGAGGATGCACTTGACCCCTAAGGGGCTTAGTACATCCACCCTTGCTAATACTAAGATTATAATTAATTAATTAATTATATTTTTTTAGAGAAAATAGAATTAGAAATAAAATCAAAATGATTCCTCTTTATTTTTTTGTTATCATGTTTATCTTATATTGGAGCACATTAAATTAAACATAGATGAAAGAAATGTCTTACTTTAATCTGTAAAATATAAATATGCACGTAAGATTTTAAACTGTAAAAAAAGAATATACCTCATAATATATTTATTTCTATAAAAAAATACATATGCAAATAAATAAGATTTTTACAAATATATTTTCCTACTATCGTAAATTTTATGAAACTTTAAAACTTTCATGTTATGTTATGTGTTTGATATAACCGAATCGTTAATAACGGCTAATAGTTAATAATTAATTATTTTTAATGATTAAATTACAATTAATACAATTTAATAATTATTACAACGAATAATTGACTATTTAAACTAAATAATAGTGTTAACCGATCATGAGCATTTCTAATCCAAAACCTTTTGTAAGCTTTTGTTGTAAAGATGTAGGGAGCGGCTGCTGTGGAAACCTTTTGTAAGCGTGGCGAGTGAAAAAGGTTTGCCAAGTTGATTGCTGCTCTGTATGTGAGACTGTGCTGTTGGTGTGTTGGTGGTCCGGCTCTTGTATAGTAGTGGTACTAATCCAAAACGAAGAAACAAATGTCAACGGTTATGAAAAAGATGCTGCCTAAAACATTGAAAGTTTATATCAACAATCAGTCCTTTTTGTTTTCCTTGATGACCCTTTCTCAATTTCTGTGCACGTCCCCATTTCTACAGCTTTTGGCTGCCAGCTTAACCTTCATTAAATTATGTTCATATAACTTGCTTTGACTGAATGACACACAAATCTAATCCATTTGCTTCGCTTCAACGAATTACACAACACTTGTGCTATCGAACAAATTGGAATATTCATGGTTACCATAACTTGAGAACAAATAATTGAGTATGATGATAGAACCATAATAATCTAATAAAAAAACCTAATAATCCACTGACAAATGAAACTCAAACTGAACTACTACTAATGCCTAACTGAGTTAAACTATTGCTATCAAATGGCTTATGAGGCATTTTTTTGGGAATCACTGGAATTCAATACCACATTACTCTTTAACAACTTTAACCAGCTATTAAAAGAAAAAGGATTCTGATAATCCATGTTATAATATTCAGCCACTTTTTTTTTAATTTAAAATCTCTCCCTATGGTACACAATCAGACAAACCAAAAGCTTCTCTTCTGTTCTCCTTTTCCTCTCAATACCACTTGCATATGACACCTCCCATAAGAATCTCATCTCTAAAAGAGAAAGAAAGGCCAAGGGAAGGGAGCCTTGGGATTAATGAAAGTATAAGTGCAGTGCTTATGGGTATATCCCCCAAGCTTTTAGAAAGTATATGTGAAAGTTGCAGGCTTAAGGTACAATATACATCCCATTTGCCTACTAAAAAGACTGCCACTTTTTTTTTTTAATTTAAAATCTCTCCCTATGGTACACAATCAGACAAACCAAAAGCTTCTCTTCTATTCTCCTTTTCCTCTCTCAATACCACTTGCATATGACACCTCCCATAAGGAATCTCATCTCTAACAAACCTTACTTTTGCCCTTCCAGTCCTAATAATTACCAGCCCTCTTTTTTATGCTTTTCTTTTCTTTTTTCCTCCTTTCCTTTCACCATCTGCTGTAAAATCCCCTCTTCCCTCGGTATTAACATTTGCACTACAAATGAACACATGAAGCTGATACTTGCATGGCTTCTTTATCCAAATATATATTATAGTGAAAAACATCTTTTTAACCAGCCATTAACTGTAAAAACCCATTTTCATTAAGATTTTTCTTTTTGTTTTCATCCATAGAAACTTTTAGAGTTTAGCTAACAGAAGCTTAGCTAAAGACCGTTATGAGAGGCATCTAAATCAAAGAAATATTAATAAAATGAACTCGTAAAGGAAAGTTCCCAGCATCATGGCAATCTCAATAAGCATTTCAAACAAAAAATAAGACAGGTCGGTTTCATTGTGTGTGTGGGTGATTAACTTATAGGAAGACTGCTCTCCCTTTACTTGCTTTTCCTCAATTCAATTCAGGGATCAATTAAGAACGTGTTTATCTCAAGTTAATTAACAGACCCCTCAGTGTGCATACCATTTTCATCAAGTTTATGTATGACAGATTTCCCCCCAAAACTGCTGTTTATGCAAACTATACAATCTTAATGGAACATTCAGATAGGGAAACCTAAAGAGCTTTGTAATCTAAATCATATAGCATCTAAGCATAACAGAGATATGCTACACTATTCAAGGTTTGTAATTATTTATATTCTATAAAATTGTTGATGACTCACATGTGAAAGTACTGATTGCGACAGAAAAGTTCTGTGATGAAGTATGCATCAATCTACAATCTCGATATCACCGCGGGACCAATTCTTTAAAGAAGAATGTGTCACTAGATGTCTTGCCCAAGTCACAGTTTTAATACCTCCAAATCAACCCTCCAAAGTATTTAGCCAATACAATTTCTGAATGCCTGCAATATAAAAGCGTTATACTAAGAATGCAAAGTTAATAAATTTAATATATATTGTGGGTAGATGCATCAAGTTTCAGCAAAATTTACTATTTTTGGATCATCAATTTTCTCAGAATAAGATTCCACTAAAATATCATTTGACCACCCTGGAAGAATTTTACAGTCAACCTGCATGATGTTGATCTGTGCCCTTGTGGAAGCATAACCATTGTAGAAAATGCTAAAGAAATGAGCACATAGCTGCTGAGGAAACAATGATGGAAAAGAATAAAGAACAAGATGAAAGAAGTGCAGCCATAAGGAGAGATAAAGACTCCTCTTTTTCTCTTCTTGTTCTTCTTTTGTTTTGTTTTTTTATGTTTTCCCTCTCTTTTCTTTGGGTGGTGTGGGGCTTTACGGTTCAAAACAAAATGAATTTGTTCTGCAAGGCTGAAAGAAGGGAGAGACATGGCTCAAATAGTAACTAATAGAGTCAAAATTCTGATGACTAAGCATGAATATAAACATAACATGATTAGGCACAATGGTCCAAGAGTAACATCATTTGAAATAATCTATCTAGAGCTGTACGGTTAGAATCAAATGATGATCACCTTTTAATTGCTGTGAAGGATTTTAATCCAAATTGTGGGGACCCTGCCTACACTGTTGGGATCGTGGACTTGCTACTTGAATGTGTGGAATTGTCCTACAGGCCAGGTAATTGGTTTGTGAATTTCTATTCTTGAATTGTTTTAGAAAACTTTGTCTATTGTTGGACTTTCGTAAGCTCTGTGGTCTTAGGCTCTTAGCTATTGAAAGAAGTAATCTATTAACTGCTCTTTTTTTGATTGCTATTTGAGATTTTTCCTTGTTTTTGTTATGGCTGATGTCATGCAACTTCGATTTGTAGAGGCCAGCAGTGTCAGGCTTAGGAAAGATATACATAATGCCCATGGTTATCACTTCCTTGTCAAGTTTGTTCTAGTTGTATCTTCGATGCCACAGAATCAGGGTGTTCAATCTATTTATATGAAGCCTCAGGTTGACAACGATAGAGGTCATGCTTTTGATGAAGCACCCAAAATAGATATCGTTGGAAAAGAAGACCCTTCCTCTGAACATCTCTCACCCACTTTGACTAGGCTACTTGATATTCTTGTTAACCTAGCTCAAACAGGTCCTGCTGAAAACAAAACATCTAAACATTCTCGCACCAAGGCCAGCGGCCATAGCATAAGTCAAACATCATCTAGTGATAGGCTAGGTTATAAAAAATGGGAACAGGACAATAATAAAGACCTTGAAGCTGTTCAGATGTTGCAGGACATTTTCCTCAAGGCTGAAAGCAGAGATTTGCACGCAGAAGTGTTAAACAGAATGTTCAAAATATTTTCAAGTGATCTTGAAAATTATAACTTGTGTCAGGAACTGACTGTTCCTCTCTTGATCTTAAATATGGCTGGATTTCCTCCATCGTTGCAGGAGATAATTCTGAAAATTCTTGAATATGCCGTGAATGTGGTGAATTGTGTTCCTGAGCAAGAGCTGCTTTCTCTATGTTGCTTATTGCAGCAACCAATTGCATCAGAATTAAAGCTCACCATCCTTTCCTTCTTTGTAAAGCTCCTATCCTTTGATCAACAATACAAGAAATTCCTAAGAGAAGTAGGTGTGCTGGAAGTCCTCTTAGATGATCTGAAGCAACATAAGTTCCTTTTGGGTTCAGAGGAACATGGTAGTAGTGCTAGTCACTTGGAGAGAAAATTCAGCTCCAGCAGTTTCCAGGAACACTTGGACAGTAAGGATGTTATTATTACTTCAAATACCAGTGGAACAGGAGGATTAGATTGGGATAAGCCTCCAGAATACAGATTTGTGCTAAAAAAAGTCCTGAAGTTCCATAAGCAACCACTTACTGCTTTTCACTTAAGCAATGACTTGAAGCAGCTGTTGAGTGGTGATTCTGGTGGGCATTTGTTGTCTTGGATGCTATCAGATTAGAGCTTGAAGTCTTCTTTCAATCAAGGGTAATCATGTTAAATCGACATTTGTGCGATTGGATATTCTCCTGGTTGTGTTATGAACCCTAATCTGGTCTGGGTGAAGCTTTTGTGAGCGGAATTGATTCTTTGTTCATTATAACATTAAAAAGGAAAAGCAAGACAGGGCTAGGTGGACAAGCTGGATATGTTATAGAGTTGTGGTGGGGAAAATTTCTAACCTAGCGTAATATAAATATATATATATATATTATTATATAATAAATTTTAATTTTATTAATTTTTAAATATTTTTATATAAAAATTTTCCAAAATTTTTGGAGCGTCATATGACACCCTCATTGTACCCTGGCTCCGCCAGTGTTAATTGCGCCAGTTTAAAATTTTATATTATATGTATTTCGCTTGATTCAGTCTAAGTTATCGTTTAGATTCATTAACAATCTAATTTTAAAAATAAAAATATTATTAAATATCAAATTACATTCCCATGCTTGAACTGTTTGTGAATATGTGGAATTTGTATATTCATTCTTCGTCAATGCTTACAGTTATTTGCAGTATATGGCACAAGGTGCCGATGTAGGGGAAGAAGAAGAAGAAGAATCTCCATTCCCCAACAAAGAAAAATAAAAGGAAGTTAACAATAATTCCGATTTGAGTTAGATGTTTTTTCAAAAGGCCATCATCCCTTGCAAACTCCTCATAGCTGACTAGTCCATCACCATCTAAGTCGGCCTCTCTGATCATCTGTTCTGCTTCTTCCATTGTTAGTCTTTCTCCCAAATTCATCATCACTTGTCTCAACTGCAGCCCAAAAATGGGATTTTATCAAACATTAATTTCCTCAAATTTAAATGAAGATTCAAATGAATTATGGGAATGTTGTTTTTTTTTTACCTCGTTTGCTGATATGAATCCATCTTGATCTCTGTCAAATACTTTGAAAGCTTCTTGTAGTTCATCGATCACATTTTCCTGTGAGATTTATGTACATGCATCATTCTCCGTTTTATAAGCTAAAAGAAATGGCCTACACTTGAAAATAAACTGGTTTAATTACCTTCATTTTTCTTGCCATAATGTTTAAGAAATCATCGAAATCGATGGTCCCCTTTCCTTGAACATCAACCTCACTAATCATGCCTTGAACTTCTTCTTTTGTAGGGTTTACATCTAATGCCTGGATCACTACTGCCAATTCTTCCATGGTTATGGATCCTTCAATACAACAACATAGATGTAAGGGAAAAAGTGTAACCGGTAAACTTAACCTTTATCAATCAAGCTAATTATTAAGGTATAAATACCATCTGAATCTTTATCAATCAAGCTAAAAGCTTCGTGAAACTGGGAAATTTGATCTTCTGTCATTGCGTCTGCCATGGGTTTCTTCAGCTGAATTTGGTAGCAAAAGCTGATGAACACTGGTTGAAATATGAACAGAGGAATAAGGTGCCAAGTTCATATGTCAGGTCACATAAAATGGGGAGTTTGTAAAGGAATCGGAAATAGTCAAACGCTCGAGTTTTGAATTCAATTCAAAGCATTAAATTTTCTAGAAAATTAATGGAGCCTTGAATAAACTCCCAGAAAAAGGTTTAAAATCTCAATGAAAAATCTTTGTGCTCGGCTTGGCATTCCCTCTAAAAAGTCAGCTACACCCTGACTTTATCTTAATTAGTATTATTTTTAATTCGAGTGGATTGACTTTGTAATCTTTGATTAATTGAGTACAATACATATGAAAATCTTATTCAATACCCGACTCTTTTCATTTGTTTATTCAATTATTCTAAATTACATTTAAAAGTCAAAAGGAAAGAAAGGAATTCAACTAATTCTGGTCATAGAGATTATTGTAACATGAAGTTTTTTTCTTGGCATATGATTCAGGTTTCACACGGATGCAAATCCTTGTTAAAATATAATTTATTACCGACAACAATCAGTTGGTTTAATCGGATCTTAACGTTATGAATGGAGCAAATTAAATTACGAGGATAAGTACATAATAGACCTTTATAGTACTCGATTCGAATTAATCGATTAATAGATCTGATAGCGGTTGTTAAGAAAACACAAAAAACTATCATAGCTACAAGATGGTCATACATTACATATGATATAAAGAAATATATGCAGCTTGGAGGGGTGGCAGTAGCCCTGGTCGCTGGCTGTTTAGATTGGTTGACCTTCTGGTACGACTTGGTCCTTCAACCACGTATAGATAGGGACCAATACATAATACGTTGCTGCCATGGTACCCAGTACAAAGCGTAAGAGAAATGTAAATGGGTTTACCGGCTTCGATACATCCTCCGTCTTCGGCCCGAGTTGAAATGAACGACAAATAAAAACGGATGAGTTCAGTAACACGATAAAATGTGGGCGGTGGTTGAGAATTAATGCTGGCAACAGCAAAGGCATAACCACATTCAACAATCTGGCAGACAATGAAATCGAGGCTGTTCCGACGTGTAATCGTAGCTTATGATTACAATTAATTGTATCGAACAAAATCTGAGGGAACCTATGTACAATACCCTTATCCTAGAATTAAATCCTTTGCTCATAACATTGGATGCATGAGATACATGATACTGCAGTGAGACAGTGATCACATACAAAAGTGAATAAGTGATTACCTGCAAAGGAGAGTCCCCATATGCAGGTTTAACACAGGTTACGGAGCACCCCATGATGTAGGATAAGGGTTTGAATAAGTGGTTTGATCATGTACAAGAGTCCTCATTACCATTTAGGGCCAATCCTTTTGAGTTGGACATCCTTAAATCCAGCCTTTTCAAACCACTCAATGTACTCTTCCTCCTTGGGAAAAGCATTCTAACATCCGCAAAGAAACAAGACAACCAAAAAGTAGGGTACACAGGACCAATTAGACAAGCTTTTCCTCCTAGTTTCAACACCCTGTATGCTTCCTTGATGCCACGCTGTGGGTCTGGCCAGTACTCTATGCTGAAAAAACATAACCAAGTTATCATCTCCTCCATATCATCCATGCCAACTGGCCAATTTTACCATCATGCATGACAATTAACAAAGGCAAATCCAACCATAAGAAATTAGAAGTTACATCTTATTGTGAAGACATATGTTGTTCATTTCAAACAGACAAATAGTTCCCTATAACACCAGAAGAGTTTGGGAAAACTTACCTGCCAGCAGAGACATATCTATCAGCATAATCAGTAGGAAAGGCAACAAAATGGTGCGAGGACATCTGCTCAGTCACATGTCAAATAAATTATTTGATATGTCCTTAGAGAAAGGAGTGCCAAGACAATATGGGATACTCTCGATAAAAAGTATGGTGCGGACGATGCTGGAATCAAGAAGTACGTTGTCGGCGAATGGCTCAAATTCCAAATGACTGATGACAAGTCGATAATGGATCAAGTCCATGACTATGAGAACCTAGTCGCTGCCATCATCGCCGAAGGATGCAAATGTGCGAGGTGCTACAAGCCAATATTCTCATTGAGAAGCTGCCCAAGTCCTGGTCCGACTACCGTAACTCTCTTAAGCATAAGAAGAGAGAAATTTCACTTGAAGAGCTCGTGGGCCATATGAAGATTGAAGAAGCCAACCGTTTAAAAGATAAGCTTACTAATTCTATGAGTAATTTATCTTTTAGAGCTAACCTGGTTGAGTCTAAATTTAAGAAGATCATGAAACGGGAATCAAGACAAGAAGACGAAACCTCAGAAGGCTGCCAACTTCAAAAAGTCAGGAAAGGCCAAACCTGAAGGAAAGACGCTCAAGTGTTATGTCTACGGTTTACCTGGCCACAAAGCTTACCAATGCCAACACCGCTCAGATCGCTAGAATGACAAGCCACGGATGCACATTATAGAAGAAGATGATGAGATCATTGCTGCGGTGGTCTCAGAAGTTAATCTGGTGGAAACAGTTCGGAATGGGTTGTTGACACTGGCGCTTCAACGCATTTCTGCGCAAGGAATGAGTTTTTTCACGGAATTCGAGGATGGGAACAAAGGGGAACGTGTGTACATGGGGAACTCTAGCAGCTCTGAAGTGCTAGGTAAAGGCAAGGTTTTACTCAAGCTGGCCTATGGTAAAACTCTGGCTTTAAATAATGTTCTGTTGTACCTGCCTTGCGTAGAAATTTGATAAGTGGTGGGCTTCTGAATAAGGCAAGCATTAAGTTAGTTTTTGAGGCAGATAAACTTGTACTTTCCCGAAATGGTGATTATGTTGGGAAAGGGTTTTTAAGCAATGGCTTATGTCATAGAAACTCAATTTAATAAAAATAAAGCTACCACTTCTACTTATTGTTGAATCCATTGATATGTGACATGCTAGATTAGGACACGAATATTCATGCTTTAAAGAAATTGATAAATATGAATGTTCTGCCTAAACTAGACACAACTAGCTTTAACAAATGTGAAATTTGTGTATAAGCTAAGCATACTAGACCTCACTTTAAGATTGTTTCTAATAGAAAGACTGAGCTGTTAGAACTTATTCATACCGATCTAGCAGATTTTAGAAACACTGAAAGTAAAGGAGGAAAACACTACTACATAAATTTTGTAGATGATTATTCAAGATATACAAAAGTTTATCTCCTAAGGACAAAGATGAAGCTGAAAACTTCTTTCTTATTTAAGGCAGAAGTTGAAAATCAGTCAGATAGGAGAATCAAACGGGTTAGATCTGATAGAGGTGGTGAATATGGATCTAATTTCTTAAAAGATATTTGTGAAAAGAATGGCATAATTCATGAAACTTCAGCCCCTTTTTTTCCTCAACAGAATGGTATAGCCGAAAGGAAAAATAGAACTTTAAAAGAGATGATGAATTCTTTACTAAGTTCAGGGTTATGATAACATGTGGGGAAATCCATTCTATCGTCAACTCATATCTTGAACCGAGTTCCTTATAAGAAATTAGATTCTACCCCATATGAATTGTGAAAAGGATACGCTCCTAATTATAATATTTGAAAGTGTGGGGGTGTCTGGCTAAAGTGGGTTTGCCAGACTTTAAGAAGTCCACCATTGGACCTAAAACCGTTGATGCAGTGTTTTAGGGTATGCTACGAATAGTGTTGCATACAGATTCATGCTTTTACAAGATTATTCTATTTGTGAGTCAAGAGATGCTGTTTTCTTTAAAAATACCTTTCCTTTAAAGGAACCAAGATTAATGCCGAAACACAAAAGAATATATTCCATCAACTTCTTCTAGTAATCCTGCTAGGTCTTCTGAACAAATTGATTTTGAGCCTAGAAGAAGTAAAAGGCAAGAGTTGAAACCTCTTTTGGACCAGACTTTATTACTTCATTTATTTCTAAGATAAATGATTTAGACTCCATTTCAGATCCTATAGCTCAAATTTTCTTATTAGATGAGGATCCTAAAACTTTTGAAGAAGCTATAAGGTCTATCGATGCTAGTTTTTGGAAAAGCGCTGTTAATGATGAACTAGATCGATAATGTCTAATCATACTTGGGAATTAGTTGACTTGCCTAAGGGATTCAAACCAATCTCCAACAAAGGGTCTTCAGAAGAAACTAAGGCCAGATGGTTTGATTCAGCGGTATAAGGCAAGGTTATTCGTCAAAAGGTTTACTCAAAGGTTTGGTTTAGACTACTTTGATATACTCTCCAGTTACGAAAATCTCAACGATTCGTGCATTATTTGCGCTAGCCTCTATTCATAAGTTACAGGTACATCAAATGGATGTTAAGACTGCTTTCTTGAATGGGGATCTAGATGAGGAGATTTGCATGGAGCAGCCACTAGGTTTTGAAGCACCTGGTATGGAAGGGAAAGTCTGTAGACTTAAAAAGTCACTTATGGACTTAAGCAGGTCCTAAACAGTGGTATGAGAAATTCCAATAAACTATTCTTAGTTTTGGTTTTGTTGTGAATGGTTCGGATGCTTGTGTGTATTCGAAGATGTTTGACACTAAATGTGTCATCATAAGCCTGTATGTTGATGACATGTTGATTTTCAGTTCTAACATCGAGTCCATTAACAAAGTTAAGAGTTTCTTGTCCACTAAGTTTGAGATGACAGATTTGGGAGAAGTTGATGTAATCTTAGGAGTCAAGTTACCAAAACTGAAAAGGGATTTTCTTTAAGTCAAGCACATTATATAGAGAAAGTGCTAAAGAAATTTAACAGTTTTGATGGCGTCCTTGTTCGAACTCCTTATGACCCTAGCATGCATCTTGTTAAGAATAAAGGATGTAGCGTTTCCCAAACTGAATATGCTAAATTAATCGGAAGCTTAATGTTCTTAATGAACTATACTCGGCCTGATATTGCTTATTCTGTGAGTAGACTGAGTAGATATACTCATAATCCGAGTGGTGAACACTGGATTGCTCTTAAACGCTTACTGAAGTATCTTAAGGGTACTTTGGATTGGAAACTTGAGTTCGTTGGCTTTCCTGTGGTACTGGAAGGATATTGTGATGCCAAGTGGGTTTCTGATAATGATGAGGTAAGCTCTACGAGCGGGTATGTTTTTACTTTGGGGGAGCAGCAATCTGGAAGTCATCAAAGCATACTTGTATTACTCGTTCTACCATGGAGTCAGAGTTTAGCTCTTGACCTAGCTGGGCAAGAAGCCGAGTGGCTCAGAAGCTTGTTAGCAGATATTCCGTTGTGGGGAAGACCGACTCCTCCGGTTTCATTATTGTGTGATTCACAAGCTGCGATATGTATGGCTAAGAACCAAGCTTACAATGGTAAGAAAATACACATTAGCATAAGACATGAATATGTTAGACACTTAATAAAGAATGGAGTGCTCTCTTTAGTGTATGAAGTCGGAAAGGAACCTAGCAGATCCACTTACCAAAGGGTTAAGTCGGAAACTGGTCCTAGATTCGTCGAGGGGGATGGGTCTAAAGCCCATTGGTTGAGGAATTCATGGTGGATACCCAACTTAGTTATCTAAGTTCCATGTGGTCAAACGAAACCATGGAAAGACTCATAGTGCACATCCTACTGCCTATCCCTATGATGAATAATGTGCATGCCCAGGATGAGCTTAACTGCTCTTAATAAATTCATAGCCCAGGCTTTGGGTGGTCTTAGTGAGAAAGACTTGATGAATTTACCGATTTTGGTTGAATATCTATTCTTAATAAGTTCATAACCCAGAGTGAGTGGGTAGGAAATGATGAACTTACCGACAGAAGGTTGAGTTTGTTAAACTCTTAATAAACTCAAATCCAAGTATTTGGATGGTTCTAGTGAGAAGGACTTATTGAATTACCAATAAATGAGGTTGAATATTTATTCTTAATGACTTCTTAGCCCAGAGTTTGGGTGGTTCATTTATAATGAACTTGAAGAAAGTCACCATACCCTTTGTGAGGTTGAGCTATTATAAAGCTCTTAATTATTTCATATCCCTTTTAAGGGTGGTTTATGTTGAGATAAACTTGATGAAATAAACTATGTAAGTGAGAAGGGTTAGCCGCCTTCTATGAAAATGTTGGGCCATTTTTCTAGCCACTTACTAGAATCCTGAGGTAAGATGGCCAAATATATACTTTTGTATATATATATCTTACATCGATGACTCAGGTGGATGAAGGTTAGTTATGTGTTATGAGTTTACCCCCATCTTAGAAAGTTCCAGACTAGTTTCACTTATCTAAGAAGGATTGCTCATCATCATTATGTACTAGTTCCAGTTACGTTCACTAGTGCATAAGCAAGTAATCTCGCTATTGCTCTTCTGGAAAGTTTGTTTTCGAGTTTCAGAAGAATTCTTTCGCATTTGGGGAATGTTGGTAATGCTCAATCCCACATAGTATTGGAAACACTATTGGGAATGGTATTTATAGTATGAAATTACTACTTCCTGTTGAGTGAAAGAGACAAGGGGGACTCTCGAGCACCGCCGCCGCCGTCGTCCATCTTGGCTCGACACGGCTCGGCTCGGCTCGTGGTCGTGGTCGTAGTAATACGTGTCTTCGACATGTCCGCGCGGATATTATTTTTAGAGAAAATTCTTGAGGATTTTTTCTTTGAAAAGAAACAAATGGAAAAATGTGAAAGATTTCAACTGATATTTATAGGTGCTGAGGACTGCTTAATTTCAAATGATAACAGCTGGTTTATGAGAGTTATCAGAAATTAAACAGCTTTTCCTAAATTAATCAAAAACGTTAAGATGTATCTGGATTGATTTCCAGCTTTGTACAGAGGAGACAAGTTGTTAATATCAGGAGTTACATGAGTTATTTGATTTAATTCCATGGTTACATGATATAATTTCGGAGTTATAATAGCTGAACAATGATGCAATGAACCTGGACTATTTTTGAGTCATGTTCATCTAGACGTTTCAGCTGTTACAAAAGAAGAGATTTAATCCTAAAAATTTTATGGACGATTTTAACCCTATTTCTAGCCTATAAATAGAGGGTTATATTCAACTTCTCAACTCACTCTCATCATTCACAATTCACTCTCAAAGTGTTTTCTGCAATTATTCTTTCTATGCTTTCCGATAAGAAGAGCAACCACCGCAGTCTACTCCGATTTCGGGTGTACGGAATTCGAAGCGTGTTAACCTCGGGGGACAGTCCACCTACTGCAGCGATTACACACATCGGAGCGAATTCGTTTCTAAGGCAGTGGTTATACCACGACGGTTTACGAATCAGTTCCTTTTAATTACTGTTTATATTTTCAGTCAATGCTAACGGTGTAGTTTGCAGTTCATATATCCAATAGTTGAGATCAGTCGGCTCAAGTGCATCATCCCTCATATCTTCTATCTAATGACCAGGGTTTATCACACAATCATATATAATTGAGAGGAACCTGTAGAACCAAAAAGCCTCCTTTTTGTGTTGTATGAATCTTGGTTGTGAAGCTGCATTTGGGGCCATCGTTGTTACTGGCCTGGAGACCCTAGCACTAGAGATAAAACCCAAATTGGATAAGTGTTTCCCGTGAAAATTTGACCCTAAAAAATCAGTCCTTTTTGGGGTTACCCCTCTGATGAAAGTGAATCTGTCAGCTCCCCTGAGCATGGAGGAAGGCAAGAAGCCATTGAAAACTTTGTGCTAGTGGATTCTAAGACATTTTTTTCCTGTAATTTTTTGTTTGTTTGTTACTTTGCTTGAATTCTGTGTTTATGTCTGTGATTAGAAATTAATGGCTAAAACGTTCAGAAATAAGAAATGCAAATCAGCTGAAGTTGATTGAGTAGGTAGATTTTTTTTGTATAACTATTGATATTCAATCTATTGATCGACTAATCTAGGTAGGGAATTGCAGAGGCAATAGCAACTCTCCTAATGTAATTTGCTCTATTTGCAAACATCAAGATTTGAACACTCGACCTTGTTTAAAGGATCTAATGTCTCATCCCACTAAACCAACTGGTTGTTAGTGATTGAATAGTTAGATTTTAATATTTTTTCAAAGATTTGAAGTTCAAATCCCTAAATACAATCTTTAAATTTTTATTAAGTAAAAGTACGTTGTTTTGGTGTGACAGTTATGTTATCGTATCGTTAGTGATAGTATAAATAAATTAACGGTATTTGGAGTAGTTTTCTCTTATATCTATGATCATGTAGCTTGAAACTCAAACCGACATCGTGATGTAGTCCATGGTCATGTGTATAGAGGTGTTCAATACAATCACCGAATCGATTAAATTTCCATTGATCGAATTAATTAATTTTTTCTTTAATCATTAATTGAATTGAATTATATATTGAAAATATTAATCATATTGAACAAAGTTTGGTTAGTTCGGTCATCGGTCGAATTAACTAATTTTTTTATAAATTTTTTAGTTAGATTAATTTGAGTTTAATATATATATATATATATTGTTTGAGTTAAAATTTAATTAGGTCTTGATAATTGACGAGTCTAGTGTGGTTAAAAACAGTTAAGTCTTAATTATTATGAGTTTGAGTTTAAAATGTATTTATTTTATATAATATATTAATATGTTATATTTTTAGTTAATTTTGTTAATAATTAATTAATTAATTTCGAACCGAATTAACCGTTGATCGAATATTAAAAAAATACCATTCTTTAACCGAACTAATTCAATTTAATCAATTAATTCGATTAATTTCAAGATGTGTACATCTCTACATGTGCATCACAAGAATCACATCCCTCTAATTTACTAGCCCTTGAATGATTCAATATAGGATGTGACTCGAGTCGCATATGCAATTGCATCAGAAATATATACTCAGTTAATCAACTCGTTTAAAGTATACGAATGAGTTGCGAACCTTTAAATATCTCGAAACAACTATTAGAATAACTGAATAACATTACGCATAGTTACTCTAAGTCCTCCACGGTATCATCCGTTATATTCCTCCATTAGCATTTATTGCATTATCATGTAAGTACTAAAGAATTTACGATAAAGCTACCTCATGCACGGCGATGATGGTGAAAACAGAAGGAAAAAAATGAATGGGTTGGCTATTGAGATAGACAAGAGAGTGAGACGAAGGGAATGAAAAAAGGGGCTGAATGCAGAGGATAATAGAAATAGACAGCAGTGAAAGAGGAATTTGCCAAACAGAGATGGACCCATTTTGCCTATCATGAACAAACAACGAAAGGGAATCTTTCTGGGTTGGCCGCCTAGGCGCCTACTACGATTTCTCGACGTGTTCATACAATAGAAAGCATAGTTCAATGTTTGGGTATTAGGGGGGAATAGGAATGATTGAATTATTAAAGTGGGTTTCTAGGACTAAGAAAAGGAAAGGGAAATATATTTTATTTATAGTTTTTTTTTAGGAAATCAGAACAGCTTTCCTAAGGAAGAAAAGTCGTTTAGTCGTTTACTCGTTTCCGTTTCCGTTTCCGTTTCCGAAAGGTAATAATAAAAACAGAGAGGAAGCAATTAAAAGATCACAGCTTTGTAACAACTAACAGATCTGGAGATATAAAGGAGTTGCTTGCCCTTTGCTTTAGTGCAATTGAAATTCGAAATGAAATGAGCAAGCGGCATTGATTTTGAATCTCTCAAGCTGGGTCAGGTGAGTAGCGATGGAGTCAGAAACGGCTTCGTCAGCGGATGAACAGAAACCATCTGCTTCTGCAGCTGATACCAGAGGGAAGCATCGGATTCTAGCTCAACTCAAGCGTGTCGAACAAGAATCCAGGCTTCTCCAGGTTAGCTTTTTCTTTTTCATTTTTCCTTTTCCACTTATATTCTGGTTTCCTCAATTTAATGGGAGGAAAATAGTTCATGGTAGAGTCGAAGTCCAAATAAACTTCACAATAAAATACTATACGCTCAAGTCTGCTACAAGGTGCAAGTGTTCAACTCCATATGACCTTTAAGTACTTTCATTGTGGGATCCAAGTCTCCTACCTTGCAATTAGTACCATAAGTGGTTAAGTTCTCTTACCACTTACATGAGATCCCAATTCAATAGCTTCTGATCTTTTTTTTTTTTGGATGCTTTTTTGTACTATTAACTTTTTTTTCGCAGAACTGTAATTTTCTTGAACTTGCAAAAATCTGCCAGGGATGTTGCAGATATGATCTTCATCAGGTTATACTGATGTTTAGGAAGGCTTTATTGGAGGCAGGATGAAGTTCTGGATGTTGCTAAACTTTTTCTTTTTCCTTTTCTCTTGAATTCAGTGATGAATAGTTTTGAGTTAGTGTTTTTGGCACCATAAGATGAACTTTGTAGTCTTGATTGCTGCTCATATTTCATTTTGAAGAATTAAGGCGATACGCTGCATTGAAAGGGCTGGTTGGATCCCTGTGTTATGGCAAAGAGCTTTTTGCATTAGTATTTGACTTGCTGCTCTTGCTAAGCCTCACCTTGATTAGTCATATGCCTAGCATCAGTTAAATAAACAAGCTTTTAGCAATGCATAAAACCTATATAGAGTGCTGCTATATTCCTCAAGTTATCTTATCCATTCGCACTTCATAGACTAGCCGATTGGTACGGATGGAGTTCTTGGTCTTCAGCTCACAGATGTAGCTTTTTCGCGTCCCATTTTTGCCTATCTTACTGCTTCTTAGGCAGATCATGATTTTAGTACTTGAATCAACAAGATTTGTTTTACTTTGAGGAATGTCATACTTTAGTGATTCAAAAAGTTGCTGTGTGCTGAAAATGTACCATTTTGCAGTTTAGTATGTCTTATTCTTTCTCTTTTCATGTATTCTTCTTTTTCCAGGACGAGATGGAAGAGCTCGAGAGAACTGACAATGTTTCGACAGTGTCTGAGGAGTAAGTATAAGAATTAAGTTCTCTTTCCAATGAAGTTGCAAAAGTAGAGTAGTAGGAGGGGAAGGAGCAAGGGGAAACTGGAATATAAACTATTATCATTTATCATTACATGATAAGTTTATCTCACAAAAATTGTATGGTAACTGGTTCGATTGGAATTAATCTCTCCTTTTCCCCCTCAGGTTGCTGCTTAGCTTGGAGACAAGACCAGATCCACTACTCCCAGTGTAATTACAACAACTTGAATTATTTTTGTACCTTTTGTTTTAGATAAAGTGTTTTTTCCTCTAATGCTTGTGTTTATTCTGATCACAGAACGCATGGTCCTATAAACCCATCATGGGTTTTGAAGGGCCCCCAGCTCCAAAGGTTGCACATGCCAGATTCTATGATTTGAGGCAATCTAGCATTTTTGCCAAGACATGTTAAAATGTTACAGCTTAGTTAGTTGTTATCTTAACAGTGTGCATACTCATTTTATGTGGCTTTGTATAATTTACTTTTTCCGATCCAGATGAAATTTGTATATCAGATACATCTACTGCAGATTTGAGCTTCTAAACGGATCGTTCTTGTCTTCATTCTGCCCCTTCCCAAAGTTATTTCCATATTTTACGGACTATAATTCTATGAACTTGTTTCAGGACAATAAGAGATTAATTAATGAAGGGCCACAAGAAGACACCATTTTTTTTGGGTGCAAAATCACTGCAAGAGATTCAGCTGCAACAGCTTTGATTACACAAAGAAGGGAATGCTGACTCAGCTCGGAATTATCAGGTGGGACATATGAAGCGAGACTGTCCGAAGTTGAAAAAAGCAGACTGATGAGAAGCGTGATGGCTCATCCAAGTCTGTGAACGTGGTCGAGGATACTTCTGATTGCAGTGAGGGTGATATGCTTTCTATTTCAACGACACAATTGACGGATGCTTGGATTCTTGATTCTGGATGTTCTTATCACATCACGCCAAATAGGGAATGGTTTTCGACATACAGGCCGGTTAATTCTGGTTCGGTTTATTTGGGTGATGATCGATGTTGCAATATTGTTGGTATTGGTGATGTCAGAATTAAGATGCACGATGGCTCCGTTCGGACGTTGAGTGGTGTTCGACATATCCCAGACTTGAAGAAGAATTGATTTCCTTGGGCACTTTGCACAAGAATGGTTTTATCCCTAAGGCTGACGAGGATAGGGAAACCATTCGGATTGTTAAAGGAGCATTGACTGTGATGAAAGGCAAGATGACTGCAGGGAATATCTACAGATTGTTAGGGAGTACCGTTGCAGGTGGAGTTCACTCTGTTGAGTCCTGTGATGATACGACAAAATTGTGGCATATGCGCCTTGCTCATCTTAGTGAACGTGGTATGACAGAATTACACAAGAAAACTTGTTGCATGGTGTCAAAAGCTGTAAGCTCGACTTTTGCAAGTATTGTGTTCTTGGTAAACAGACTAAAGTCCGTTTCAAGACTGCGAAGCACACAACTCAAGGGATTCTTGATTATGTGCATTCTGATGTATGGGGGCCTTCCACGACATCGTCTTTGGGTGGATCTATGTACTATGTTACTTTTATTGATGATTTTTCATGGAAAGTTTGGGTGTATTTTTGAAACAGAAATCTGAAGTTTTGAGAAGTTCAAGCTGTGGAAAGCTGAGGTAGAAAACCAAACAGGACGAAAAATCAAGTGTTTGCGGTCTGACAATGGTACGGAGTACACAGATTCACAGTTCCTACAATTCTGTAAGGAACATGGGATTCAGAGGCATTTTACAGTGCGCAAGACACCACAACAGAATGGTGTTGCGGAACGAATGAACAGGTCGTTGAATGAAAGAGCCAGATGTTTGCGGTTGAATGCGGGGCTTCCCAAACACTTCTGGGCTGAGGCTGTTAACATGGCGTGTTACCTTATCAACAGATCGCCAAGGGCATCGCTGGCTGGGAAAGTTGCAGAAGAGGTATGGACTGGTCATGATGTTAGTTTTGATAACTTACGGATTTTTGGTTGTCCTGCTTATGTGCATGTACCTACTGATGAGAGATCCAAACTTGATGCAAAATCGAAGGAGTGCATTTTTTGGGTTACAAGAAAGGTGTCAAAGGATTCAAGTTCTGGGATCCAGTTGCGAAGAAAGTTGTGATTAGTAGAGATGTCGTTTTTGATGAACAATCCATGTTGCAGCAGAAGCAAGACACGACAGTGGTGGATTTCGAGCAGTTTCCAGTTGAGAAACCAGAAACTTCTCAACCGACTTCTGGTGGTTCCACTACGGATGATTTGCAGGATTATAGTCTCGCCAGAGACAGGGTGAGACGGACGAATATAAAGCCTCCGAACAGATTGGGTTTTGAAGACTTGGTATCTTTTGCACTTATTGTTAGCAGTGATGATCCGGTTACTTTTCATGATGCCGTTACTAGTCAGGAAAACGACTAGTGGATGACAGCCATGGTTGAGGAGATGGAGTCTTTGAATCACAATCGCACATGGGAGTTAGTTCCCCTTCCTGAGGGTAAGAAGCCGATTGGTTGCAAATGGGTGTATAAGAAGAAACCAGTAGTAACAGAAAAAGAGGGGGAGAAGTTCAAGGCTCGTTTGGTAGCGAAGGGTTTTTCACAGCAGAAAGGAGTTGATTATGATGAAATCTTTTCTCCTGTGGTCAGGCACACTTCAATCCGAGCAGTACTTGCATTGGTGGCTAGTTGGGATTTGCATTTAGAGCAGATGGATGTTAAAACTGCTTTTTTGCATGGTGATTTAGAGGAGCAGATCTACATGCGGCAACCTGAAGGTTTCACTCAACCTGGAAACGAGCATTTAGTTTGCAGATTGAAGAAATCTTTGTACGGGTTGAAACAGTCTCCGAGACAATGGTATAAACGGTTTGACTCATATATGATCAAGATTGGCTACAACCGATGTGAGTATGATTGTTGTGTCTATGTTAAGAGCCTTGATGATGATTCTTTTATTTTTCTATTACTGTATGTTGATGATATGTTGATTGCTGCGAAGAACATGGATGATGTTATCGGTTTGAAAACTTTATTGAGTCAGGAATTTGATATGAAAGATTTAGGTGCTGCAAAGAAAATTCTTGGAATGGAAATTTGCAGGGACAGAGACTCAAGGAAACTGCGGCTATCTCAACGGGGTTATGTTGAGAAAATGCTAGAAAGGTTTGCGATGAGCAGCGCGAAACCAGTTAGCACTCCATTGGCGAATCACTTTAAGCTCTCATCAGAACAGTGCCCTAAGACAGATAAGGAAGCTGAAAATATGGCAAAGGTTCCGTATTCTAATGCTGTTGGCTGCTTGATGTATGCGATGGTATGTACTCGTCCTGATTTAGCTCATGCTGTTAGTCAAGTTTGTAAGTACATGTCTAAACCTGGTAAGCAACATTGGGATGCAGTCAAGTGGATCTTTCGGTACTTAAAGGGTACTGTGGGACATGGAATTGTTTTTGGGAGTCAGCGGGATAATCCTTTGGTTGTAGGATATGTGGATTCAGATTATGCAGGTGACTTGGATAATAGAAGATCTACGACAGGGTATGTGTTTACTCTTGGTGGAGGGCCTATTTGCTGGAAGTCTACTGTTCAATCTGTCGTGGCACTATCTACAACTGAAGCTGAATACATGGCAGCGGCTGAAGCTGCAAAAGAAGCTTTATGGCTTATGGTTTAGTGAAGGAGTTGGGTGTTCAACAAGGTGGAGTTCAGTTGCTTTGTGATAATCAAAGTGCTATTCACTTGGCTAAGAATCAGGTATCGTGCTAGAACTAAACATATTGATGTAAGGTTCCACAAGATCAGAGAGTTGGTTGCATCTGGAGAGGTTTTGTTTCAGAAGGTACATACTGATGAGAATGCCGCTGATATGTTCACCAAGCCAGTTACGACAGACAAGTTCAAGCATTGCTTGGACTTGTTGAATGTTTCGAGTTGTTAAGAAGCAAGGTAACCCAACCCACATTGAAGTTTCCAAGGGGTAGGATATTCGCCAAGGTGGAGATTTGTTAGGTATGGCTCATAAATATACCAGTAAAGAGGACAGGAGATGGAGCGGAGTGAGCGAAGCGAACATCAACTGTCCTTACAAAGAAAGTCTCGTTGTGGGGTTACAAATTATGTGGGTTGGGGGTGCGGGGGCGTAGCCCCCGCGGTACGGTACATGGTTGATTTTGTAATTATGTACCAGGGTTTTCTATTATAAATAGAGATGTAACCTAGACCTAAAATATCATTGAATAAAAACTTCTAGCGCCGCCTAGGCACCGAGGACGTAAGCACATTGCCGAACCTCGTAAAATTCTCGTGTTCTTTTGTTTTCTTTACCCGTTTTCGTCAACATGCTATATTCCTCAAGTTATCTTATCCATTCGCACTTCATAGACTAGCCGATTTGGTACGGATGGAGTTCTTGGTCTTCAGCTCACAGATGTAGCTTTTTCGCGTCCCATTTTTGCCTATCTTTACTGCTTTCTTAGGCAGATCATGATTTTAGTACTTGAATCAACAAGATTTGTTTTACTTTGAGGAATGTCATACTTTAGTGATTCAAAAAGTTGCTGTGTGCTGAAAATGTACCATTTTGCAGTTTAGTATGTCTTATTCTTTCTCTTTTCATGTATTCTTCTTTTTCCAGGACGAGATGGAAGAGCTCGAGAGAACTGACAATGTTTCGACAGTGTCTGAGGAGTAAGTATAAGAATTAAGTTCTCTTTCCAATGAAGTTGCAAAAGTAGAGAGTAGGAGGGGAAGGAGCAAGGGGAAACTGGAATATAAACTATTATCATTTATCATTACATGATAAGTTTATCTCACAAAAATTGTATGGTAACCGGTTCGATTGGAATTAATCTCTCCTTTTCCCCTCTCAGTGTAATTACAAACAACTTGAATTATTTTGTACCTTTTGTTTTAGATAAAGTTGTTTTTTCCCTCTAATGCTTGTGTTTATTCTGATCACAGAACGCATGGTCCTATAAACCCATCATGGGATAGATGGTTTGAAGGGCCCCCAGACTCCAAAGGTTGCACATGCCAGATTCTATGATTTGAGGCAATCTAGCATTTGTTGCCAAGACATGTTAAAATGTTACAGCTTAGTTAGTTGTTATCTTAACAGTGTGCACTACTCAAGATTTTAGGTGGCTTTGTATAATTTACTTTTTCCGATCCAGATGAAATTTGTATATCAGATACATCTACTGCAGATTTGAGCTTCTAAACGGATCGTTCTTGTCTTCATTCTGCCCCTTCCCAAAGTTATTTCCATATTTTACCTGACTATAATTCTATGAACTTGTTTCAGGACAATAAGAGATTAATTTAATGAAGGGCCACAAGAAGACACCATTTTTTTTTGGTGCAAAATCATTCTGCAAGAGATTCAGCTGCAACAGCTTTGATTACACAAAGAAGGGAATGCTGACTCAGCATCGGAATTATCAGGTGTGTTGTCCATCGGTTTATGAGAGATTTGGCCAACTAGTCAAAAATTACATATCAAAGTCAAAGTTAAGAGTAAAAAAATGAAAAATCTATATTTTTATTTGAAATTCTGTCCAATCTGAGTTTAAAGTGTCCTCATTCAACCGAAACTTAATTTGTATTTTGAGGTAAAATATGATATATATATATATATATATAAGTTTTAAATTTTATTCGATAAAATAGAGATATAATTGAAAAAAAAAATATAGAGGGATATCATTGTAATTATCTTTAAATATATAGAGTATAATTATATTATTGTTCGAATCAGGTTGGGTCAGATATTTTCAATCTATACCTAAACTCGAACGAAAGACAAATTATATTCTAAAAAACTTAACCCGACTAACTTAAACTCATGTAAAGAAAATCAACCAATAAAATCAGATCAAATTAAGACTCATCATATTTGAGTCTCATGCTTATCCTATTTCTCCGCCCTTCATTCTAATTCCAGGAGCCGGTCGACGCACAGTGGCCAGTGGGCTTTCCATCCTCGGCTTATAAAATGCCCATTTTCAGTTTTAAGGTTGGACAGACCCCTTATTGGCCCAACAATAGAAAACACATCCTTTGGTTGAGCAATTTAGCCTGATAACTTGATGGCAGAGGGCTGGGGACCTGGGGTTGATCATAAATTAAGTTTAAATTCAATAACTTTTTAAAAATAAAAATACCATATGATTTAAATAAATGTATCGAATTTTTTATCTTTAAATTTAAGGATAAAGTACAAAAATGGTCCCTTGTCTGTAGGATACTATTTGATGAGTCCCTCAACTATTAAAAATTACAAAATGGTCACATGACTATTTATTATGTTCCAAATTTGTCATTTTCCATTAAAAATAATAGTCATCTGAGCTAGACGTTAACATATTGGCTGAGATATGATATTCATTTAAGATTATGATATTAAATTTTATCATACCTCATCCAACATGTTAACCTCTAGTTCATACGATCATTTTTTATCGGAAAATGAAGAGTTCGAAATATAATAAATAGTCGAGTGAGCATTTTGTAACTTTTAATAGTCGAATGACTCAATAAAACAACTTCCTATATTTGAGGGACTATTTTGTGACTTTAATAATCAATGGACAAGACAAAACAAAACAATACCTATAGTTGGGGGACTATTTGTGTGTTTTATCATAAAATTAAACACATACATTTAAAATTAATCATAATTCCCTTCAAGTCGTACTTTGCTGGATGATTGATATAGGCAATGAAACGTAATGACTATAGATTGGGGGCGTAAGAAATGAGATGAAGCATTTTTTGAACCCCCAGGACCAAAGTGTTGAGTATAAAAAAGATTATAGCTTATCTCAAAACACAAGTTCCTATATAATAATGGAGTTCCAATACATATTATATACTTCATTATCATATCTGTGTCTATCAAAAGAAAGTGATTACTCAGTACTTCCATTGGATTTTAAGATGAAGTCACCGAACTCAAGTTTCGGAACTTGGTTTCTCTTATCATCCTTTGAGTAAGTAGCTTATCCAAAAATATTTTTTCATGTATATCAACCATATAATTTTTTTATATGAGATGAATACAATAAAAATTTTAAAAAGACATCATAAGTAAAATACATAACAACCCGAAATAAATTCGAATTCCATAATGAGCATTTACCCACCATGAAACATACCTACATCCGCCATGTTTTGAGTCCAAAGTAATGGTTTAGTATAAATATCATAGAAAACTAATTAAAAGCAAACAATAAACTTCACTGCTAGAATAATACAAACATCTAGGGGAACCAACAAAGATCACAAGCTCAAAGGAACAAGACTAGAGAACTACAACATATATACTTGAGTCACTGACCAAATGTCCTAAACACATTAAATGAATCCTACAATAAAACGCAGTCATTAAACAGATAATAGATTAAAAAAGAGTACTCAAAAGTCATACCATCTAGTTACAATCAGAAATACCTAATCCTTGGTAGTTTTGTTGATTAGGGACTTGTGGATGTGTGGGATGACACCACCTCCAGCAATGGTACCCTTGATAAGGGTGTCCAGCTCTTCATCACCCCTAATGGCAAGCTGCAGATGTCTTGGAGTGATTCTCTTTACTTTCAGATCCTTGCTCGCATTTCCAGCCAACTCTAGAACCTCCGCAGTTAGGTACTCCAGGATGGAGGCCAAGTAAACGGCAGCTGTGGCACCAACTCTTCCATTTGCAGATGTCCTAGTCTTGAGGTGACGGTGGACACGACCCACCGGGAACTGAAATCAAAAGGAAAAATGAAACAACGGATGGGATTAAATCAAAGGTAAGAAACCAGGCAACAAGTATAATGAGAAATACCTGAATTCCGGCGCGAGATGACCGAGAAACCGGACGCTTCTTGTCCTTATCTTTGTCCTTGTCCTTATTAGCCGCTGTTGTTTTCGCCGCCAAAAGCCCCTTTCCACCTTTTCCTGCCATCTTTCTCCACCTGAAAAAATAAAAAACACAGTATTTAATTTCCAATTTGTACAAAAGAATGGAACTAATAAATACCAGTAAAGAAAATCCAGATCTGCTAAACGTTTACCAGATCTAGTCAAAGAAATTGTCCGAGTTAATGAATTCAGAAAAGAAAAAACATAACAAACAAATTTGGTTTTTATTTTTAAGAAATAGTGATGGCAAGGGAAAGAGACCTGATAAGTTTCGGAAGCTGGAGATCGAGCAGTGGAAATAAGGGAAGATGATGATACACAACAGATTAGGGGCAGGGTTTTTTATTTGACTTCACTTTAAGTGCCGGAAAACGTAACGGCGCTTAATTTTAGGTGGGAAAAAACTTATTTTTCACCTTTTTGAAAAGTTTCGCCTCAATTTACCCAACTACCCTCTCTTTTTCCCCAAAATTCCATACAACACTACCACCTTTGACCAAACATGTGCCCCTAGACTACTTGGCCACGTGTAACTCAAGTATTAAAAGGATAGGTAAACTATGAGATTTTAGTTGACTCATCCAAATATAAAATGTTACAAACTAGTCCTTTGAGTTATTTAAAGTTATCTAATGATCATCAACTGTTGATTTTTGAACGAAAAGTCAATATTGCGGGTAATAAAATTAACATAATACTAATAAATGTCTTTAACGTTTAATCATTGTTTTATTTTTAGCATAATTCTAAAATCTCATGTTTTATTTCTGAGCACCGTCCTATATCATAGAATCACCGATCTCCTTGTGCTGCTGTGGAGAATTTGGAATCGTCGAAATCTCTTCTGTCATGAGAGTCGGCTCCTACCAGGTTGTCACATTCTAACCGACGACTGGGCCCTGCAATTGACGTATTCAGCAGCCTCCACTCTTGGTCACAGTTTGCCGCAGTCCAGGTCCCCGATTCACTGGTGTAAATCTCTTCCGAACACCATCACTGTCAATGTTGACGGAGCTTGACTACGCGACATTGGGGCCTCGGCTGTTGGGGTTGTTGCTCGTGAGTCCAATGGCTTGGTAGTTCCAACTCTAAATACATATTGTATCTATCTATCTATCTATCTATCTATCTATCCATATGTATATATACCACACACAGAGGGTCTTGTTTTTGGTAGCACTGCCACTTCCAGTGATTTGCAGTTGCAGATCATGGGCTCTATTGTAGAGAAATATGCTTTGATAATCTATGGAGACTACATGGAAAACTACGAAGTGATGGTGCCTTTCTGGGTGCCGCAAGCCTTTGGAGTTCGAGTTGATTGTGTCTCTCCCAACAAGTTACCTGGTCAATAATGCATCACTGCCATCCTTGATTTCTTAGGGTTTGAGGTAAAAAAAACAAAGAGAAATGCTTCGCTATTTTCATCATCATATATGGCTGCTTAATTCTAAACCTTTCTTTCTTTTTTCTAGCTTTACTCAAAATTGCCAGGCTATTTATTTACGCTGATTTCGAACTTCGATGAAGTGAAGGCCAAATACTACGACGCCCTGACTATTCCTAGAGGCCGGTTCACCGAACTTCTCAGTGTTGACGATAAGGTCTTGGGTATTGTTAAAGGGTTTGCCAATTCGCCTATTGCCACGAGTTGCCACAGCCAACTCCTTCTGGCGGCGGCGGGGCTTTTGAAAGGCAAGAAATGCACTGCATTTGCAAGCATGAAACCAGTGATTGAACTGGCCGGTAGTATTTGGTGGGAGCAACGAAATACCACATCAGGTTTTGACATTACTGCTTGTCTCAAAGATGGAAACATATTGAGTTCAATAGGATGGCCGGCGTACGCTGAATATCTCAAAACTTTGTTTGAATCCATGGGAGCCCGAGTTCATGCAACCAAGACTAACTCGGTGCTTTCCTATGTGGGGTAAGATAAGCCCTTTGCACTAGGAATATAGATAGTTACACTGATAAAATTAATCACGACCCTCTTGTATTTTGTGCTTTCCAATGGACTATGTAAAAGATTACGAATTCAATGTCCCATTCCGTGCGCCCAAGCATTAGGCTGCAAGGTCGATACAGCTACCCCGAGAAGGAAAAAAGGAGAAACCTGTGTCACTGCTACCACGACGACGAAGGAGCCCAAGTTTTCAGCGAGAAACGTGGTCATAACCTGTTTATCGCAGCCAATTGGAATGATATCAGTGTTTATGACTATGATTGCATTGTCGTGCCGGGGGAGGTCTCCCAAGTTGCTCGTAATGAACGACAATGCAGTCAATCTAGTAAAGGAATTCGCCGAGAAAAACGGGGCCCTTGCTGGTATTGGGCAAGGGCAATGGCTCCTAGCTGTTGCTGGTGTTCTAAAGGCGATTTCTCACTAATTCACTATTTGTTTATACAATACCTTGTTGATTAATTACATATATGTATACATATATATGGGTTTTGAACATTAATGAATCGTGTAAATCAGTGGAAGAGATGTGCATGCGGCCATGGAATGAAGGTAATGGTGAAGATGGGTGGAGGAGACGTTGAAGAATCTAAAGGGTGTGTGTCTGATGGGAAGCCGGTGACTGCCATTGGATGGTCTGCCCTCCCTTCCTTCATATCTCAATTATCAAGGCTACTGGGATTATCTTTCGAGTTTTGAATGTGACAAAGTTTGTCTTTAGTCCAAAAGTAACATAAAAAGAAATGTATGCACTATGCACTGTGAATAAAGTTGGTTTATCTTTTATGTTTTAGATGTGACAAAGTTTGTGTTTTTAGTCCAAAAATAGCATAAAAAGAAATGTATGCACTATGCACCATGAATAAAGTTGGATTTGTCATCCTTGTAGTTATAAATTATTAGAAGTCGAGATGTCATCTTTTTCTAAAATCATGCCATTTAAGATACTAAGCAATTAGGAAAGTGAAGACAAGGTTTTTATCGGGTCGACAGAAGGAAAATGATGACGGTGGCGGTGAGAGTCACAGTGATGCTGATGAGACTCCGACGAAGTGAAAAACGAGAGACAAGAAGTTTAAGAGAGAAATTTGAAAGGGAAAAAAATAGAGGGAACAAATCTCCACATACCGGAAAAGGGGTTTATAAACCCCAAACTTAGGGTTACACTTTAAAAAAAGTGGTTCCATACATTGGCATAGTTATTCGTATTTTATATGTCGAAAGAGACGGCTAATAATGCGGAGGGCATGTGTTCGAGCTTGTCATGCATGTAAACAAAGGCCTTTTTGCCATTTTTCATATTATCAAGGCAAGAGAAATGGGTTAATTACACCAAAAATCCCTGAATCTCCCAGAATTTACGAAAATATTACAAATTTTCTTCCAATGATTACATGTTGGTGACCAGATTTATAAATTATTCAATTTGGTTCTCAAAAAGTCAGATTTTCAGTCTATTTTACCTTTTTAACTTCGTATTTCTTGCAATCGAGTTCCAAATTCAAAAGCTAAATATTCTAAAGTTTGATTTATTTAGTCAGAACTTTAAGATCAAATTTCGAAGTGCTATATTATCCTATTTTAATTTTAAATATATAGTTAAACTCAATGATAATAAATTTAAAACCATATTAGAAAAATACCTCTTTTATATGATTATTGGAGCACATAAAATAAAACCTTGAAACACCATTTACTTAACTAGTAAAAAAGAATGCTTCCAGCAACATTAAAATTCTTCAATGATAGTAAGCAAAATCATATATTGAGAGAACATAACAACATTTGTCCTATTTTGGTATTGTGAGAATCATCTGTTACATTTTTTCTATTTTAGTCACTAAATTTAAAGTAAAATTTCTTTTACAATAACAAGCCATATGTAAAATTTAAACTAAAACCTTTAGTGCAAGCAGGTGGGGCTCGCATCCCCAAGGATAAAAACACTGCCCAAAAAGCCTCATATGTGCATTTAATGCCTTTGCACATTATCTCAAAGTAAATTTTTGTATGCAGTGTTGATTTGATTTGATCGATATCTATTTATACATTAATATTTTTTTATCTGATATTTGTTTTATTAATCATTCATTTAACACGTGATAGATAATTAATTTAACAAATAAAAGATACATGACGTATGAGAATAACACGACAAATATGACAACTTATGAGAATAACACACCAAATATGACAAGTTTTTGTTTGTGAATAAATTAGAATATTTTTGTCAAATTTAAATCAATTGATAGTTATTTTGATACGTATATATATATATATATATATATATATATATATATATATATATATATATATATATATATGATGTTCGCAGACAACACGACAAAATAATGATGGAGTAGTTTATATGACTTGATTAAGATATATTGTTCATACAAGGCATCAATGTTTACATACATTCCTTGATAATTCATGAGATATTTCAAACCTTACAATAAAATTTTGTAATGCAGTATCAAACCAAGTGGAGAGCAGCTTATTGAATGAAGCTACAAAGCCCGAGTCAAAATCAACCGGAGGGCCATAGGGTTCCGATCCATCCGAGAAGATACTCATCGGCAACTTTGCCGTCGACGGTGGAACCCAAAAAGTGAAAAAACAAGAAAGAAACCGGCACTAGTGCCGCTGCTTCGCGCCCTGCCTACATACCGCTGGCATTTAGAGAGACAGAGATGCCTATATTTTTATTAAGTTAGATTTAGGTGGTTCGTTAAGTATGACAATCATATCGTATCCTAATAATTTGCAACTTTGCAACTCGCTGGATGGCTAGCTTGTGTTGATTATCTTATTTTGGGTTTTTGGATTTTGAAGTTTCTCTTATGCTTTGACATTGATGAAAACTATAAGATCATCGTTTTTCTTTGATTTCTAAATGTTTTAAATTGCATGTGTTTGATTGGCATAACGTAAAATATTTAGTATTGTGATCAAGGAAACAGGCTTCCTTTCGCTTTCATTTTGAGCCCAAAATGGAGGTCCTTTAATATTGATTTTAAAGGGCCGAATCTATGTTTTAGGGTTTCAATATCATTAAAAATGGAATGGAGATATAATTATTGACCCCACGTTTTGGGCTCAATCCTAACTACGAGTTACAAACCCAAAAAAAGGGAGAATCGACGCCGCCGAAGAGAGCAGACATCGACACCGCCAAGTTTGGAACTACTCTGCACAACCCTACCGTCACTGAGAATATCTGAAGTGGAAAAGAACCTTAATCGGCATCGAGTTGACTCAAATCCTAGTTTGCGGGAGATGGACTCCCACTTAACCGCACCGAACCGCTCTCGCGGCTCCCAGACCCCCTCCCCATCTCACTCTGCCTCCGCCTCTGCTACTTCCTCCCTCCACAAGCGTAAACTCGCTGCTGCTGCGTCCGAAGACCACGTGCCTCCTTCGTCGTTCCATCCGTCGTCTTTCTCTGCCGACACTCGAGACGGCGCTTTGACCTCCAATGACGACCTCGAGAGCATCTCCGCACGCGGTGCTGACTCTGATTCTGATGCTGGCGACTCAGAGAACGCCGTCGTGGACGACGATGAGGACGACTTTGACAACAACAACGATTCCTCCATCCGAACTTTCACCACTGCTCGCCTTGGGTCTGGAGGTGGCAGCTCTGGTTCTGTTCGGAACACGAATTTTAAGACTGAAAATTCCACAGTTAAGATTGAGAATACCGATGTAGTAAAGACGGGGCTACCGCAGCAGTTGGGAGCACAATGGCGGGGATTCCGAGGAAGGAAGACGTTAAGATATTTACTGAGAATATACAGACTAGTGGAGCTTATAGTGCTAGACAAGAGAACTTGAAAAGAGAGGTAAAGTTTTCAACTTTTTTATGTTGCAATGATAAAAAAGAAATGTGTCTTCGTTATAATAGTTTGTTTCTCTTGTGAATTACAAAACATTTTTAAAAAAATCAATTTGCAGGAAGAAGAGGGAAGACTCAAGTTTGTTTTCCATTCAAACGATGGTGTTGATGAGCATATGGTTGGTATCTAATTCTAATTGCCTTAAGCATTCATGTTACGTTTTTTCTTGGATTATGCACGGTTTATTTATTTATTAGTAGCCATTGATGACCATGGTTTATCTCGTAACTCACCATACTCCCTTCGTGAACTGGTGATGGAAAATTTAGCTTTTGTTTTTTTTCTCAGGTTGATTGGATTGAAGAATATATTTGGAAGACAACTACCCAATATGCCAAAAGAGTACATTGTTCGCCTTGTTATGGACAGGTATCAGGATAGAAAATTTTGAAGCTACACTTTAAGATGGAAAACCTCTTTTCTGTATGGATCTCTTTGTTGGGTCAAACATTCATCATCTTACATATCCGTGGTGGTTGACATTGTTAATCTTTGTTAATTCCCCTGCTGTTTCTAGCCAGGATATTGTACTTCTTTAATGTAACGATTTTGGATTTTGTAGAACCCATAAGTCTGTGATGATTATCAGACGGAATCAGGTTGTTGGTGGCATCACGTATCGCCCATATGTCAGGTAAGATTTGCCTGCATATTATTTACATTCCTGGGCTTATTTAATAGTGAGTCATATCAAAATCTTCTCCTGATGATGTGCATTTTCCTCTTTTGGCTTTGTTCTTTGCTAAATTTTGTTTAGCTTGTCTTCCCTATTATTAAGTTCTACTTCATAGTGTAATACAAAATTTTGAGATTCTTAAGAGAAACAAACATAATCGCAGTGTGGTTCATCTTTCAACAGTTCAGGACAATTCTTATTATCTGTTATTTATATATTCTGCGGCACTTCTATTGTATGTTTTGTGATAACCTTAGATTTTTCTTTTTATGATGTGAATGCTTTATTTATCCTCTTCACTGATACTTGTTTTGGTGGCAAATATCAGCCAAAAGTTTGGGGAAATAGCTTTTTGTGCAATCACAGCAAATGAACAAGACAAAGGTTATGGCACCAGACTGATGAATCATTTAAAACAGCATGCTCGTGACGTTGATGGACTAACTCATTTTCTGACGTATGCTGACAATAATGCTGTTGGTTATTTTGTCAAACAGGTCTGATATAGACACATCTTTTGTGTGTGGTTGCCCTGCTGTATTGTTTTGCATGCTTTATGTATCATAAATTTACAGATGTAAACATCCCCACCCCCAAGTCTATGAATCATATAATTGAATTTGGCAGGCTTCTTTTTGTAGAAAATTAGGTTAAATTTTTTTAAAAGGAAAGTTTTTAAGGCGCTTCCAAGAAGATGGACCATTCCTGTTCAATTAAATCGAGTGCATTAAATATGAATTTGCTGAAGGCATTTATGATTCTTTGTCACTTAGACCTGCAAGATATATAGCTAAAGAATTATTGTTCTTTATAGTCACTTCTTTTGTCTAATAATTTGCATCATCTGATTCAATAAATCTAGTCTTAAGGGACTTGTCAATTTTTATCTACTTGCAGGGCTTTACCAAAGAGATTCACTTGGAGAGGAATCGATGGCAAGGGTATGGTTAACATGCTAGCATACCATTTTAATTTTATTTTTCCCTCCCCATCCTTAGGGCTCAAGGGCCACTTATTTTGTGTTATTACTAAGAAATCAAGGAGTGGAAGAAACCCTTACCCTCTTATATGTATTATTGAGTGTTGGAATGCTGAGGATGCATGCATTTCTTTTAAAAATGGAAATATGGGGTATCTAGAACTAAAATGAAATTATCCTTTGTGGAATACTTTTGTTTTTCTTTTGAGGCAGGGTTTTGTGTTAACCTTTTAACGAGACCTGTTTTCTTTTTTTTTTTTGTTAGCTATGTCCTTATTATCTTTGTAGGTTGTGTTTAACTTTTCTTCACTTTCTAGGTATATTAAAGACTATGATGGAGGTGTCCTCATGGAATGTAAATCGACCCCAAGCTTCCGTATACCGATTTATCAAACATGATTCGTTGTCAGCGACAGGTCAGATTATTATTCACTCTATCAATGAAACCTTTTATCTTGGGGGGTTGGGGGGTGTTCTTAAACTCTCTGTAAGGATCAATTCAACTTGTGAGTGTTGAGGTATTGTTTCAATTTGGCCATTGGGTTTATTGATTTTCTTCTCAAAATTCACCTGAAAAGTTGGGTTCAAGATCCATCATAAACTAAGACTGGATTCCCTACTGTCTATCTGATGCGGGATACTTTTAGGGTTGATATCTCCTATGTCATCCTGTTGTCTTCACCAGGAAGCCATTTTGTGGAGTCCTGCAACACTGATTACTATCCAAAGTGTTGTACTCCCCTTATCTGACCTGCAGAAGTTCATTGGACGCATAAGGATCAATTGAACTTGGGAGTTCTGATTTATTGATTCAATTTGTCCATTGGATTTCATGAGTTTCTTCTCAAAATTCATCTGAAAAGTTGGGTTCAAGGTCCATAAAATAAGACTGGACTCCCTACTGCGTATCTGATGTGGGACTGTTTAAGGTTGGAGTCTCCTATGGCATACTCTGCTGTCTTCACCAGGAAGCCACTTTGTGGGGCCTGCAACACTGATTACCATACAAATTGTTGTACTCCACTTATTTGACCTGCGGTAGTTCATTGGATGCATATTAGGTTCAAGTGTAACGCTGATTACTATCCAAAGTGTTGTACTCCCCATATTTGACCTGCGGTAGTTGCATATTAGGTCCCAGCATAGCACCTTTTCTGATTTCCTTGTGAATTGATTGCTGAACAATTGACTTTTATCAAAAGCTAATGGGGACATATGTAATCAAAATTTAATGTATACAGTTTCAGTGGTGGGTAAAGAAATTGAGTAGCCAATCTGCAATAAACCAAGAACCTTTAATCCATTTTCTTTCCATCAATTACTCCGATTGTTTCCTTCTCGCTATTGCATGTGTATTCCGACTATTTCTTCAAACTTCTACCAACATGTGCTTTCTTTTTTTTGATAAGAACCAACATGTGCTTTCTTATTTGGGATTAACAGGCAATTGATGAAAAAATTAGGGAGCTCTCAAACTGTCAAATTGTTTATCCTGGAATCGATTTTCTGAAGGTACATGCAGATTCATTCTCTGTGCATTCTTTTAGTAAATTACATTTCTGCAAGAGTCTTTGGGCTTTGAGCCATGTTCAATATCACATATAGAATATTGAGTTTCTCATGTTGATTTGGTTCTTCAATTTAATCAAGGCATCATATTTTTGTTGAAAAGGTACTTATTTTCCAAGTGTTCTAGGTTTGTGTTTTGTTTTGTGTATGTGTATTGCATCATATTGGTGCTTGTTCTTAAATGGCATTCCTATTCAATGGACTCTGTGTTCTGATCACTGAATTTGTTAATCTTTCTTTGTGTTCTAATCCGCTAGTGAAACTGGTCGTCTTAAGTTGGGTCTGGTGAAGTGCACAATCTTTTCCCACTTCAGTTGTTGGTCTTTAATTATTTTACCTGCTGTAGCTTCCTTTGTTGTAGTTTTATGGTTTAGCCTTCGCATATTAAGCATAAATATTTCAAACATAGCAGTAATGAAAGATTCATTTGATTCAGAAAGAAGCTGGTATTCCTAAAAGAGTCATCAAAGTTGAGGATATTCCTGGTTTGAGTAAGTTCTTGGCCTTTTATTGTGTTTGGCTGTTGTTGGCAATTATATAGATACTGTTTCTATTTTCCATGTTATATCTGTATTGCAATTACGTGCATCAATATTCATAACTTGACAAATTTGTGTGAATATATCTTGAGTTCATCTTTTGTCTTTTAAGTAACTGAATCCTGAATTTGTATTATTTTGGTAACAGGGGAAGCTGGATGGACTCCTGATCAGTGGGGTCATACACGATTTAGATCCTTAGTTGTGTCTGCGGACAACACCACAAATCAGAAACATTTAACTGGTTTCATGCGCTCACTTCTGAAGGCAACTTTCTGAACTTTAATTGGTCCTCATCTGCTGCATTTATCTTCATTATTGCACTTGTAATTATGTTTAGTTGATGCTTAATTTCCTATCAATGAATGTTGGGTATAACTCTAAGTAATCATATTCCTGTTTTCTTATGTTGCAAATGAATTTGGTTAAGAGGCTTGTGTAAAAGCATCCATGTGCCCTTCTAGCAACCGAACACCTTGTACCATAGGGACTCAATGGATCAATGTCTAAGATGCAGGGGAAGCTTTTTTCCGCTAACTTTAAGGATTCTTGCAATGGCTTAATTACTGGATAACTATAAATGTTCATTAATCATCACCCTTTTCATTTACTCATGTTAACTTGATTCTCTCCAAGTGTTTGGTTGAAATCAGATGTCTAAATGATCAACCCCTTCTATAATTTTTCTTGGATTCTGAGCAAAGTGATGTTGTTCAAGCAGTCATGCACGACCATGCCGATGCTTGGCCATTCAAAGATCCAGTTGATGCTCGTGACGTACCTGATTATTATGATATCATCAAGATCCCATGGGTAAGGTTCATATAAACAACTGTGATAAATGGTGTAGCTGTCAAGTGGGTTTAGGTTTGAGTGGGAAAGTTGTTTAGAATTTTTCACTTAGCAACTACAAGTGGCTGCAGGCAAGGCCAAATCTCATGGAAAACTATAAATCTACGAAAGTGTTGCTTGATATTTAGTTCTACATTTTTGGCTTTGAGAAATAATTTGACGTTAAATTTTCATTGTTAATTTGGAAATCAGATATTGAATCAAGTACCATGAAGGTTTGTCTAATAACCTGACTGAAATTTCTAGTTTTATTATGAGTATTTACAGCTCAGCGAGTCACGCAAACCCTTTCTATTCAATAATAAACCACCAACCAATCATAGTACAGCTTCAGGTTATAGAATACCATCATCAATTATATCTCATGCTAAGTTATGCTGCTGTTTATAAAGAAGCTCCGACCAGAACATTTACAGGCAGCAGTTATCGTTATGCTTGACTGTATATTCGTGGTATGCAGATCTAAAGACTATGTCAAAAGAGTTGATTCGGAGCAATACTATGTAACACTCGAGATGTTTGTGGCTGATGTCAAGAGGATGTTTGCTAATGCACGCACATATAATTCTCCTGATACTATATACTATAAATGCGCAACCAGGCAAGATCACTTCCTTGTTGCTTATGTGTGTGTGTGTTTGCTGCTTTCATCAGTTCTCTTTATTTATTTGTCTTCCGTTGTTGATTGCAGGTTGGAAACACATTTCCAGAGCAAAGTTCAATCAGGTCTCCAATCTAACAGCAAAATTCGTAAGAGGACTCAAATGCATATACATGCTCTGGTCTTATTTTGATCCCAGGAGATCAGATTTCAGAGATTCCAACCGTCCCGTTTGAGCAATATCTGTATCATTAGTGGTTGTATGCTTATCTATAATGTCTCGGGGGAATTCGGACATATTCCCCTGTAATGTGATGTATGGATGAATAAGCTCGTGATAATTTAAATTCCTTAATTTATATATATGCTAATTTTGGCTTTGTTGAGTAGGTCAGGAAAACGACTCCCAATTCTCAACCTACCCATATTGAGATTGAGTTCATAATGACATGACTCAATGATCATTCCAACTATTGATCAATGTATATTACAGGATGGACCGAGGTGGGTGACAGTCACCTCTTAAAAATTTTAAATTAGCATTAGATCTTGCGTATGTGTCACCTTTTTCAACAAGTGGAAGTATGGGTTTGCAACATTGCCAACTCCTGCGGTAGTACTCATTCTCCAAGATCCACCTTTAATTCCTAAAATGGGTAACCTTAGCAGTAGATTTAGCACCTTGAACTGATGAGAATTTGAAAAGAATTGTTTATGAAATAAGTTTATTTAAGAAGCCGATTAGTACAGCCATTATATGATACAGATATAATAGTCTCACTGAAGATGTTACAACCAAAAAGCAGTGAGAGTCAATACCCGTCAATAGAATTAGCCATAATTGACCTTCTAAAAAACCAAAACAAGAGGGGTGCTTAATATTCAACTTTGATTGAGGTTCCCGTCGGCATGACAAGGTTCCCAACCAGGCATGGGTCCATGTGCATTGACACCAGGGCAATCTGATCTTAAACACACTCCAAGCAGGGTCTACACTGTAATGTAGATGTTTCATTGACATTCTTTACTCCTACTTTAGCTTGTAAATTCATATCTGGAGGAACAAAGGTGTTGCCCTTGAAACTGTTGTCCACTGTGTGATGATGCGTGGGTGCAAACATGCTAGGAACTGGGTGGTGAAAAAACTGGTTAGCGTTTGACTGCAATGGTAGAGGAGCAACTGAAGATGCTTCCAATGGGCTGCTAAGAAAAGGATGCCTAGGTATATTGGGTCTAGATATAAGACCAGGGTTGATCCCTGTCACCCGCTTAACTGTTTCTTCAGCCATTTTCACCTAAAAATTCTAATTGAATGATTAACCTAACAACCCAGAACTTAAGTTGCACTAATTATAATCAATAGTAATTTATAACAAGTAAATAGTTGAAAGAACTATAGTCATTCCTGCAACAGTTTCCACCATAAAGTGCTTGATTATGTTTCTGATTTGGCACAGTCTAACACTGGAATTTGCATCTGACATCCAAAAGGGTAATTTCAGTGCATCAACTAACACAATAGACCATGTCTATCCATGTGTAAACTTAGAGAGACACACAAGAAGTAAATAATTTTAATTAGATGAACAGTTGAACACTCCATAGAAGTGACAGCACATAAGTAGTAGACACGTTAATATAGTATGCAAGCATGTTTACCAATTAAAGCCTTTAACTCTTAGATGAAGGAAAATGAATTGCCCATGGCTTTTCAAAGTTTTACAAAAGACCAAAAACGCTTTGGTGTCAGGATAATAATTCTCGGGGGATATACCTGGAAGTAAGTTTTCGTCAGGAGAACCCTGCATCAACTAACAGCAGGATAATTAGATCATGTTAAGTAAAACGCAAAATTAGGAATGGTAATGGTTTACCTTTGCTCTTAAAGTCTCAATGTCAGCCTTCATAATTCTATTGTCAACAGCAGCTCCATCATACTCGTGATTCATGTCAGTTAGACGCTGAAGTAATGTGAAATGTTCAACTCTTAGTTGACCGACCTAGAAAACCACTTCGAGGATCAAATAAGACATAGAAAAGAATGCATGAGACCCATCAAGGGGAAGGTGAACAATGCGGAAAAACCTGTGCTTCAAGTCCATTCATTTGTACTTGTTTTCTTCTTCTAGAATATCTAGCCTATTCTCGATTGGATCGCATTCTGATCCATCATTAACTCGCTAATTAGTAGAGGGTAATTTGTGATTGCATCAGCAAATTAGAAATTTAGTTCAGTGTGAATTTAGTAGTTTACACATCGTGTAATGACACAGGTGGAAACTGATTGGAACTATTGTTTTTAAACAAATATACCGGTTTTCTAAAATAGAATAGAAAACACAAAAAGGAAAAGGAAAATACATATTCCTACCAAGAGCTGGAATTAAGTTTGAGAAGATAATAACATTTTTTTTAATTAAATCTATAGGATCATCAAGCTCAAGTTCTATTTGCGAAATATATATTTGATTCGGTTCAAGAAAGGAAATTAATTCTTATAACTATTACATAATATAGAAGAAAACTCTTATTAATTTGGGAAGAAAAAAGAGGAAGGAAAGGAAATATGTGAAGAAAAAAACCCAGAAGATATAGCATTTCACCCCCCCAACCCAAAAACCAATCACTAAACCAGGCCAACGTTAAAACATGGCTACCTCCTCGCACGTTTTGCATCAGCCGGATCCATGTCGGCTGTTTCAGTATCTCCTTCAAGTTCATCACTGTCTGAGTCTTCTCTTGATGATCCACTGGTGGCTTGCCTCACTTGCACCCCTGATTTTTTTTGTGTAGTTAACTCGGCCAGAATTCCACAAGGTGTGACATCAGTTTCACCCTGTCCTTGTACCTTTGAGGAACCTAGAATTGTTGAAGAAATTTATCATTTGAAGTAGTTATAGAAAAAGGTATAACAAATTAATGCATTAAGAGCTATAAAGTTCCCCAGCAAATTGCTAATTGTTTAAATCTTAAGACAATTTTGAAGAAGCAGAAGTCGGATTGTTTGACTGCCTAGTGAAGTTTACTGTTAACTACGAAAAATTATCAAATCTAGTAAAGCCGTTTAATTCCATTTTTTTTCTATGCTCCATCTTTCTTATTGTTTTCCTTCCCTACTCTTCAGCACTAGCATAAATGGGAAACAAAATCACATGACACTCCATGAAAATATGCACTATTAAATTATTATGCATAGTCATATATAAGGATGGATGGAGGGGAGCCGGTTCCCTAAATTTTAAATTATCGTATATTTTAAATATTTTCTTTTTATTTTCTATTGCTAATATTTTTCTCCCCTAACATAAAATGATAGGTAGTCCCTGACATACATGATATGCAGAAAGACTCCAATGCCAGCAATACCGAAATTAAAAAAAGAGTCTTTCCAAGCAACCGAAAAATCATTGTCGGGGTAACCTAGAAGGACAAATATTCATGATTCGTCATGCCACTACGTGACCCCAAAAGACTTGATGACAGCATTCAGCTCACACCGTAGCTTGTTCCATACTAAAGATGCCACATATAGAAATAACGTAAAACTCAAAGATCAACGTTAATGGTTGCAACCATCCATTATAACAAACAATCTAAGTAAACCACTGCTAATCACCCAAAATTGAAGCTCATGATTTTCAAATCAAATAAGCTGCATGAAAAGCAGAAGCTTGCCTTGAACTTTTGATCCCGATTGAAGCGAGTGATTTTCAGCTTGGGCAGACAAAAATATTCTGCATTCACAGCTAACGCCTGAATTTTTGTTTGTTAAAAGAAGGGAAACAAAAATTTACTAGTATTAATAATAGTAAATAATAATAACTCAAAACGGAGATTATCGAGAAACAGAAGAATACACGAGAAAAGAGCACCGCGGCACATTCTAGTTCGAGCTTGCTCTCGAGGATCGCGCGGAAATTATCCGAATAATCGGGACTGTCGGTGTTAGATCAGAAAGCGGAGGCTTGTGATTCTGTTGTTAGGCCTTTCGATCTCCACCGGTCAGTATCTCCATCACTTCTTCAGCTTTCGAAATGGACGGCTGAGATGGCTCCAAGGACGGACAAATCACATTCTCTCCCGCACAGGAAAATTCATCCAGAAACCTTTCCAAACCCTCAGAATGGCTTCGGCTCATCCCAGCTGCAGTGTCGGAAGCCGGAGCCTCCAGAAGCAGTAGGAGAAATCGTCAACCGAGAACACAGGATTCATCGTTTCAGTGGAATGTTTCCTTCTCTCTCCCTTTGCCTTCTGCTTTATCATTTATGCGGGAACAAACATGAAATATTCTCTATCCGCCTCTTTCGTACGGGCGTTGCGGGTAGTGAGTGTTGCCTGTGAAGCTAGGTGTGCTCTATCCGGGGCTATGCCGGTGTGGTCCAAATACTAGGTTTTATTATATTTGAATGTGATTATTTTACAAAATAATATATATTAAATCATGTTTATATTATATAATTATAATTTCTTTAAGCTATTTTAATGAATATTATAGTAGGTGAAATTTCTTATCAAAACGAGCGGAAAACCCACTGTTAGGCCTAACTGGAACTTGAGTTACCTTTAAATTAAAGTATTTCAGAAATTGTTGAATTAAGTCAATCTGATTTTATTAATATCATTTAAATATTATTAGACAAAAATAATAACCTTTTTTATTAAGATAAGAAAAAAATTGTTTATATATATATATATATATATATATATATATATATAATATATATATATATATTGATGTTTAAGTAAGTTTTAGGGATTTTTGATGTTTTAAGAAAATTGAATTTATATTTTAGAGTACTAAATTTTAAAAAATTATCTATTCGTTTTATACCAAATTCTAGTAATTTCTTATATCGAAACTGGACATTGGAAACCATAAGGCATGTCGAAACAGCCCAGTTGATTTCTATATTGCACAATTTGAAAAATATATATTTTAAATCCCTTTTAATGAATTATATTGATTGTATCCTTTCAGTTTAATCAATATGACAAATTAATCCTTATTTGATAAATAATAGTTGTGTGATTGTCTATTAATTTGATTTAACTTAGCTTTTAATTTGTTTAAGTTTCGATATGTGAAACCTCTAATTTAATTTATGATTAAATAATTTATAATCAATTACATGCTTATTTTTGTGTGATAAATACCCATTTTCCTTTTAAAAGGACTATTATTTTCAGCATTTAATGGGTAAATTCTCCATAAACAAATCTCGTTGTTTAGAAAGCTTAGCCCGGCCTGCTGAATCAGCAACCGCGAAGGCCCAAACGTGAAGGAAAATTCATTTCTGAAGAATCGATTCTTTCCCTTCCGAGAAACTCCAATTTAGGGCTTCGAAACCCTAACTGTACTCCGATACGTTATCGTCTCCTTCCCCTTCATTTTGACTAGTGGCTTTTAATTAAGATTTTATATCTACAAATATTCTGCCATTGTGTTTTGTTCCTGATTTCCTTGCACCGACAATGGCGGAACACTTGGCTCAATCTTCGGCACCGAGAAGGACCGCGTGAATTGTCCCTTCTATTTCAAGATTGGAGCATGCCGACACGGGGACAGGTGCTCACGGCTCCACAATCGCCCGACGATCTCTCCAACCCTCCTGCTGTCGAATATGTACCAGCGCCCCGACATGATCACGCCCGGAGTGGACGCCCAAGGCCAGCCATCGACCCCCGCAAGATTCAAGAACACTTCGAGGACTTTTACGAGGACATCTTCGAGGAGCTCAACCAGTTCGGCGAGATCGAGAACCTCAACGTCTGTGACAACCTTGCCGATCACATGATCGGAAGTCTATGTCCAGTTCAGGGAGGAGGACCAGGCAGCGGCTGCACTCCAGGCTCTTCAAGGAAGGTTCTACTCCGGTCGGCCTATCATTGCAGATTTCTCCCCGGTCACTGATTTCCGCGAGGCCACTTGTCGGCAATACGAGGAGAACAGCTGTAACCGTGGGGGTTACTGTAATTTTATGCACGTAAAGGTAATTGGAAGGGAGCTGAGAAGGAAGCTGTTCGGGAGGTACCGCAAGTACAGAAGGAGTAGAAGCAGGAGCGCCAGTCCACGCCGCAGGAGTGCCAGTCCACGCCACAGGCGTGACAGAGAGTCCAGGACCGTGACCGCGATAGGAATGGGCGAAGAGATCTGACAGGCATGACCGTGAAGGAAGCGGTAGGAGAAAAATGGGAGTCCTAGGCGAAGCAGAAGCCCTCCACCTGCTAGGGAAGGGAGTGAGGAGCGGAGAGCCAGGATTGAACAATGGAATCGAGAGAGGGAAGAGAAGGATAAGAGAGCTTGTTTGTTTCTAAAGTTTCAGTGTCCCCCCCCCCTTTTGGTACGAATTTTTACTTTTAGATTCACGTCTTGTTTTGTTATATGCTTCTGCAACTCTGTACTTGGTACTTGGATTGAACTTGTGTCTTCATTTTGAGCGATGATGGAACCATTTTTAGTTTTCGCCATGTTCTTTTTTCTTGAACTGGCAGTTTTAAACGTGGTACTTGTATCTCTGTTGAATACTTTCCTTACTTTTAGTTGATGGTTAAAATTCCAAGTTATTTTCTTCTCACTTTTATATTTGTGAGATTATCATTCCTTAAAGATGATTATTTGCAAATAGTTTTGTTAATTTAATCCTTTTTCTTTGTTATTTTATTTTATGTTGAACTTGTAAATCTGCCTTAGGCTGATCATATTTTACTTCCTTTAGCAGGGAAGAGCTACTACTCTGCTTGCTCAGCCTCACTGCTACTGCCTTACGAAGAAGCAATCCTTATAATTCCCCCCGCTTTTCAATTATGATTTATGCATTGCTTTACATATTAGCTTGTGAACCAGCATGGGATTGGGGGTCTTTTACTCTAAATTTGAGGAAGGGCTGCTTGGGTATTTGCATCTCAATGTTGCCGCCACTTACGAATGTTGCTATGAATTAATTGTTTTCATGGGTAACTAGGACAGAGACCTTCATAGAAAGAATCCAAAATCATTTTCTTTTGTCAAAGAATACCTAGAAGATAGAATTAAGCCATTGGTGGTTTCCACCCCACTGTGTATGCTGGTATATGTCATGTCTTCGTTTCGTGTTCAAAACTGCCAATGTGTTCTTTTAAGTTGACTCTTTGCAGAAATTGCATTTTTCTCTTGTTTCCTCATATGGATTCCCTCCATTGAATGTCTTGCACCTTCACAAGAGTCAATCTGGTGGCCTTTTAGTTATTTGCTTGAGAAATATTCATGACATATTTTAAGGAAACTTGATAGAATGTTCTGCCTCTTTCGAGAATGGGGAACAAGAGCGCGATCTTATCTTCATTGTATTTGCCCAGGAGTTCAGGATCCGGGAGCCAACATCCTAGTATCAAGATGCATACATGTGCACTTTACATTGGAATGCATGAATGCACTTCACTTTAAGCCTCCATCATTTGCGTTCAAGGGAGAGAGATCCATATAATTAGCACTTCTTTTTTCAATAGAACATATGAATTTAGCACCTTAATTGCCTCAGTTGCTGAAAGCTCGTGATCAGAAGCTTTGAGTGTGATATGAGATGAATGCAACCGTCAAGGAGGCATACTTTCTAATTTTACCACATTAGATAGAGATGTCGTAATTTCATGTGATTTTAGAATTAATTTATCTCAGTAATTCTAACCTTTTTGTGGTAGCTCCCCTGAATTGCTACTAACAAGATATAGTTTATAAATTGGCCGTCAACATTTAATGTATTTATGGTTGCAAGTTGCGGGTAGAAAATTAATGTATGGTTGGTGCCATGGTTTATGATGGATTATGACATTATACATTTTAATGGATCAAATATAAATTTAAACCATTTTTTTTCATTTTTCACATATATTTATTCACTGACTAAATTAGATGGGGTATGGTAAAGTTATATATTAGGATAATTATTCCAATCAAATTAGTTATTCACAATGTTGAAATTTGAACTTCTATATCGTTTAAGGGATAATCATTAGAGAGAATTTGATTTTGTTTAAAGGATTCTGAACTAAGTTGTTATTTTATGGAGTTGTATTCATCAAATTGCCCCAATCTCTATTTTGATTATTCAGTCAAATATAGGGGTGTTCATTCGGTTAAAACGGTGGCCAATCAAACCAAAATACCCTTAACTGAACTTTTTTTTTCTTTAACCGTTAATCGAACCGAATAAATTTTGGTTAATTCGGTTAATTTTCGAATTAACCGATTTTTTTAGAATTTTAGAATTTAATATTTTTTAATTAAAAAATAATTTACAATTAATTTAAATAATATCTAATTATAAATAATATCTAATTAATTTGATTCAAACATTTTGCATTTAGTATTGAGATTATTTTAATTAATATTGATTTGGGTTTTAAATGGGTTTTAAATGGATTGGGCCTTAATATAATTATATTTAAAGGTTAATTCGGTTAATTAATCGATTTCGAACCGAATTAACCGTTAACCGAATTCTCAAAAAATCCTTGACCGTTCCCCGACCGAATTAACTGAACTAATTCAGTTCGGTTGGTTAATTCGGTTAAAACCGAATTTTAAATACTCCTAGTCAAATACTTGAATTTATATGGGATCCAAATTGTTTAAGAAATTTAGGAAAGGAGAGAAGCGAAAGCGTTCCAAATCAGACTACCATATTCATCTGTAAACAGATCCAGTGCGAGTCAAACTGGCCCTTGTTTATGCCTTACCAAACTTCTCCGATCGTCAGTGTGGAAACGTTATCGTTTTCAAAGACCCGTCAAATTAGAGAGGCAGATTTTATTTTTGAGGAAATTACATATTTGTTGATTTCAATTCGATTTCACCAATCCGAACAACACAGATTAAATGATAAACGTCATTGGAACTCGTCGATTTCATCCAAATATTATTTTTTTATGATAATTTATAGTATTTTAAAATTTAAATTTTTATAATTATAATTTATATTATTAAATATTATATAGAAAATTATAATACAATTACATTCTATTGATAAATATATTCAAGTAATTATAGTTTTCAATAATTATACAAAAACATGATAAGTAATTATGTCATTATGTGAGCTTGACCTCACAGGTATAACCACGTGGCATATCCGAGTATAGCAGAAAGACAATCCACCGCTTCGTATATTAATATAGTGGAAAGGCCCGACAGTGTCCTCTTTCGCCATAGTCGTTCTCGGTCTCCTTCTCTTTTCACTTTACTCCTTGTATTACTCACTTCAATATATGATCTTCAACCCTCTGCAGGTTATTAGTCATTACAATTAAACCTTTTCTTTTCTATTATTCAAAAGCCTACACAAAGAAATACAATATGACAGAAGGTATGGAGGTAGGAGGAGGAGGTTGCGAGAAGGAAAAAAATGGGATTTGAGGAGACAGAGCTGAGGCTAGGATTGCCTTGTAAAGGTGCCGATGTTTTAAGGAAGAGAGGCTTCTCCCACACCGTTGATTTCAAGCTTAACCTTTCCTCTTCAGACCATGATGAATAGAAGAATCTTTTCCCTTCTCACCATGATCCACCTCCCAAGTAAGCTTAATGCCCTTTCTTTTATGTATAATAGTATATATTTCCTGGAAACATTCAGGTGCTCAGTTATGGGATGATTAGGGTTATTGCATACTTGAGCTCACAACATTCAGAGAAAGTAGTAGTATTTTCCATAATAACCTTTAGATTTTGATGCTATTTACTTATGTTTGTCCCCAAGAACATTGGATCTTCACTTCTCAAATAATATATTACTGGATATGATCACATATTTTATATAAATGTCTCTGGTTTCATTATGTATGAACTTAGACATATATATATAAATTCATTTATATATTATTAATTTAATTTTTTACTCTCCAATAATTTCAACAATTTTAAAAGAAATGTAAAATTAAAAACTTTGACATGATTTGAACTACTTTTGCGTGCTCGCGCGCGCACATATATATATATTAATGAGATGGGATACTAAGTTCTTTAAGTAAAATTAGATGTTTGAATTTAATATTGTGAATAAGTAAGCACTTGAAAAACATATCTTTATGATGATTTTATTATCAAATTTAATTTAATTGATTAATAAATCAAATATTTATTTCAGTTATATATAGCATAGTTGATATACTGAAATCCAATTTAAAATACTAAACGTAAAACCAAAGTTGGGTTTCATTTCAAAAATACGTGTAGAAAAAAATAAGCAACATAACATGGTTCCATAAAGTAATCTCTATAGGCATGTCTTAAAATTTAGGGCCCAAGTTGTAGGGTGGCCACCAGCCCGGTCATTCCGAAAGAACATGTTATCCACCCAAAAGTGCAGCACCGGCCAGAGAAGGCCGCCTTTGTGAAAGTGAGCCTGGACGGTGCGTTGGGTTTCATTTCAAATACGTGTAGAAAAAAATAAGCAACATAACATGGTTCCATAAAGTAATCTCTATAGGCATGTCTTAAAATTTGGGCCCAAGTGTAGGGTGGCCACCAGCCCGGTCATTCCGAAAGAACATGTTATCCACCCAAAAGTGCAGCACCGGCAGAGAAGGCCGCCTTTGTGAAAGTGAGCCTGGACGGTGCACCGGCTTGAGGATGTACAAAAGTTACCAGCAACTCTCCGGTGCTTGCCAAAATGTTCAGACTATCGGTACACATATTCAATATTCAATCAAGATTAATCTTATTTTTTCATGCATATAATTTATAGTAATTAGTTGTTTTTAGTTATATATAAACTGAAATAAAAATGAAGGGAATGTGGATCTCAAGGAATATTGAAGGATTTCATGAATGATAGTAAGCTTATGGATCTTAATGGCTTGATATGTTCCAACATTTGAGGATAAAGATGGCGACGGATGCTTGTTGGTGATGTCCCTTGGGAGTCCGCCCTATTCATACAAAACTCAATTCTTCAATTACAACTCATATTAATTCCTACTTGACACTACATTCTTTCCCTTCTGATCAGGATGTCTATCGAATGGATAAGAGGTTACCCATATTAAAGGAACAGAAGCGATTGGACTCGGTTAGTGTTTCCTTTTGTTGATTTCGTTTGAATTGTTTATAAACAAGAAATGATAAGGAGAAATGTAAGAACAGAAGCTGAAGACCAGTGGGTTTATATACATAAAGGGTATATGACTGAGACTCAGTGAGTCGGGGGAAGGAAGGTGAAGTGGAGTGGTTCCTTCATTGATTGAAACATGAAGAATAATAAATAGAGAGAATCATGAAAATAAAAGTGTAAATATATTTAGGTTTATTCTCACGTTAGCTCACATCTTTCCAACCCATCAAACATATATAAACAATATCAAACTATTTCTTGTGAGACTTATACATCAGAGGTGTCTGCTTCAAAATTTAAGATCAAGGACCCTTTACCTGTTGAAATATGCCTTTTAGAACTCGTTGATCACCCTCAAGATATACACCCATAACTCAAGCAATTAGGCTTGGCATCTCGACATTAGACACTAGCATCTTCTTCTAATTAAAGACAGAGAGGAAATAATTTGGTTTAAAGTGCTGCCAATGATGGAAATTGTAGATGAATGGAAGAATCTATAAGGGCTTTCAAAGCTGATCTTTGGCATCTCGACAACCTGTGTAAAGATGAAATTCAAGAGTCTTTGTACAGTCGGAAACTTCTCCACTCAAAGTCTGCTTTAGTCAAGCAAGCCAAGCTTTGATACCAACTGCAAATCCTTGGTAAACAACGGCGCACATAAGAAAAAATGAGGCTGCAGAACTTGAAATGGAAAGCACCAATTTAGGTATGAAAACCCGATCATGAAGATAGGAGTGTGTGGCCTTCATTGACATGAAGCTAAGGGTTAAAATGATATTTCATCCAAAGTTTAGGGTTCAAATAATATTATCATCACACTAATAAGAATTAACAGCTCAATGATCAAAATATAACAATCAATAACGTAAGTGACCAAAATTAAATATATCGATAAGTAACCAAAATGTAACTTTTTAAAAAACCAGTGACTAAAGTGAACAAAATCAAAGTGATGATGCATCCTCAGAATTAAGAACAAGTTCCACAACTGAGACTGAAACATCTACATAACAATGAATCCCGTAATAAAAGTTTATTTAATTCCTACTAAATCTCCATATATGCTTCCACTCAGGCTACTGGATTTGTGATATCAGTTGTGTACAAATGAATACTTGCAATGCAGCCAGCATCCCTGCAGAAACTTGTTTGCCCATAAATCGACTCCATCCCTGAAACGATCTATATTTGGGAAACGAATGGAAAGCTTGATTCGGAAAATCATGGGGAAGAGTGTTAAAGAATCAGGTCAAAACAATCACGTGCAACAGACAACAGGATCTTGAGCAGCATTGGTAGACACAAAGAGAAGATCTAGATTTCAAAGAGACAAGTGAGAAAGCCGAGGAGCAGTTTCTGAGAGACGTCACTGGTAATTTCGGTACGAATAAGAATTCAAGTTGTATGACAACTTCGATCACTCACGGATATTGCACTGTTGCAAGTAAGGGTGGTCATACAGCAAATGTTTGCTCCAATAGCCTTTGTATTTAGCAATTGCGATCTCCAACCAGGGTTTCATGAATCCGTCATAGTGTATAACTGCAGCATTCTCGATATCACCCTGCGCAATACCCGAGTTATAACCTAGCCCAACTGTATGCCATCTCTTTTCTAAAGCCACAGTTTGGTTGTAGAAAGTAATCCAACCTATGGCCAAGCTTCCTGCCTCCCACAATCGCCTCTTACGTCCCTGTTACAGAACATGATACCAATAAGCCTGAGAAATGCACAGCAAGTAATAAGTTGTATACCTAACAATTATGAATGTACCTAACACACAGCAAACATTCAAATAGAAATTACTAACTATTATGAATGCACCTAACCGCCGATACGGATTTTAGGGTTGAATAAGTTCCGACTAATCGGTAGAGATTTTTGTTTGCATACATCATTCACAGGTCACACTAACACAAAGCTGCTGATGCATCTTTTATACAAATTGATTATTTTACCAACAGATTAAACATAACCTAAAGCACCCAATAACATTAACCATCTTTTCGAGGAATTAATGTGCAGCTTCAGAGAACTATGGAATCAAAATAAATTCACAAGCATATAAAATTAGCATAGAAAACATATAAAAATACAAGTATACAAAGAAAGTATAAGCTCATACCAGTTGCAAGTAATTTCGGTAGAGCATGATTAACTTTTTTCTTCTCCATTCACGAAGATCAAATAAATTCATACCAAATGCCCAGGTGCAAACATTAGCATTAAACCTCCTTATCAAAAATGGGTCTGAAAAGTTCATAAACATGTGCATTGAATGAAAAGAGGCTTCAGTGTCCAGACAAGTCTCCACTGCTGCATTACTTTCCCTTTCATGTCAACGCTCCAAATTTCGGTTAATCTCTTTGCACTACTACATCATGATCAAAGAGTACAATCTTATTCAGTGCCGGAAAGATGTCAGGCAGATAGAACCGAAGGTGGTTAAGGGCAGATGAGTATCTTGGATCATAGTACTTCTGTTCCCTCAATGTTGAATTATACTTGGTGGACAACCAATCAAAATTATCTGTGCTCTGAACATGTATAGTAGCTTTTCCAGGAGGATTTAATAAAAACCACATTGAAATTGCCGGGAGGTTGAGAGAATCGGTCACCACATGAAAAACAATTTTTTCAGGCTCCTGCATAACCAATATTAATTATCAGGGATATTACATCTACTAACAGGTAAAGCCAATGGCTCAATCCTGAACTGACTGCATATAACTCGTCAAAATAAATGGAGCAATGACGGAAGAGTATATTATCTTCTTGAAGGGGAAATTTATCTGAAAGCATGATAGGGATGAGCTTATGGTAAAGAAGCAAAGGTGAATGAAAACCATTGCAACTTTGGAAAGCTTAGGCTACAAAAACTCAAGCCATTATTATTCATTATAATAACTGCATCAATTAGCATCAATTGATGTAAAACCGCATAATCAATGCAAGAATTAAGACAATTTTGTTATGTGAATGTAATAACAAACACGAATGAGCTAAACCATGATTAACATCCTAACATTAGCAGAGGTTCAAATTTAATGAAAATGATAACACAACAACAAAGAATGTAAAATGGACAAAGGCAGTTTACCTTTGCAGAGGAAATTGTGGAGTTAACAACCACTGAACAAGCCAGAACATTGTCAGAGAAAATTGCATAGTGATAAAGGTCTGGATCATTCAAATTTTGTTGGTTAGAAAGTTTCCTTTCCTCAGGTTGAAGCAAAAAATATTCAGCTGTTAGCTGCATGGAGAGGCAGTGAAGGCCTTTAGGGGTAGTTCTTCCGGCGAGTTGAACAAGATACGACTCTTGATTCCTCAGTATCTGAACCTGTTCTTCAGCATTATAAGCCATTGTATGAAGTTTTGTAGCCATCTCAGGGCAGTCAGGGTATACCTGACTTGCTTTGGCCAAAGTAGCCTCCATTGATCTCATTTTCTGTGAACGCTGAGAATTTAACTGTTTCAGTTATAAAGTTCAGTTGAAGCAATTCAAGTATTCAACCCCAAATCTAAGCTTATTTACTTAATACTAGTCGAGAATCAACTTTATTATTGAATATAAATGCTTTGGTAAAATTATTATTAAAATATCGTCCACTTCTTTACCTCCTTGGTAAATCTGAATCCCTGCTGGCTTCGTCAACTGCTCGTTCCAACTCTCTGATTCGAGCTCGCAACGATCTCATCAAGCGGCGTACTACCTGGTGGTGCAAAACTTAAGTAGCCTTTGCTGTAATTAGTTGATCTCTCATCTGTTTTACCTTCTCATCCACAACCCTAAATGGTTTAAACTGCAAAAGTTGATCATGACTACCCATCTCTTGATTGAGTTGCTCCTGCATCAATAAGTTGCTGTCAACCATATGTTACAAAAAAAAAAAAAAAAAACTAGCTCAACCCACTATTGCTCCGACCATTCTGGAAAACAATCACGCTGTACCCCATCACTGCAACCATCTATAGTCTAAACTTACATTCAAATGTTTACCACCTCATGATACTTCATATTCATACCTTTTCTCTATTGTTCATTTGTATTATAGTCTGCTGAATTTGATGCTCGTCTTTTCCTTTCTCATTAGTTTCTGAATTCAGAAAGTGTAGCAACTCAGTCACATTCAGCTCAGTAAACTATAATTCTATGATAAAAGACACTACATGCACCCAAGTAATACAACCGTTTGCTTCTAATATTTAAAATCTTCTTGTGCATCCCCAAATCGATCTGAATCACGATATTCATAAGAACTGCGTCTAACCACGGAACTAAAATCTTTGTCTTTGAAAACATCTAGTTCTGGACCTTTTAATCCTTCGGAAGCTTCCTATGTAACAAAGCAACAATCCATAAACTGTCAGAATCGAGTAAAGATAAAATGTTCAAAGCAAAATAATCCATAAGTATTAAAGCTACCTGATCAATGGAGTTGAGTCTTAGAACATCAGCCATATTCTTCTGAATCAAACAAAGCAAAACCCATTAGAAATTTATCCAAAAAGGGAAAAGAACACATCCAAGGAAGAGAGATCCATACAACACTGGGCGAATCCTCCTTCAACTCCTTCAGGCCTGCCGTTACAGAATAAAAAATGCAAACAAAACAATATTAGTCAACATCTGAAATTTTCAACAAAAGAAGAAGAAGAAATCAAATCACGAAAGATCAAAATTAAATGAATTACATGCAATTGGTCAATACATCATAGCTTGAAAATTATGCAATTCTTTCTGTAACATAAAGTAGGAAAGCTGCTAAGAAATTCTCATTGGCTTTCCCGTCTGATCAACTACTCCACTAACGGTAAAGTAGTTCAAATTCTCATTTCAAGCAATTAAGCTAAACAGATTTGAAAAAGATTACCGAAGGAAGTAAGGGTTTTGAATCTCCAAGAGACCAACACGATTGGAGCGCAAACAGAGAAAGAGAGCAATGAGAGGATCAGAATCCTCTGCCATCGATGATGCTTCTTCATCAACAGATTAAAAAAAATGAACTTCCAACAGAAAAAGGAAAAAAATGCAAGATTTGTTTGTTGAGTTCACTTGTGGTTACTTAATCGTTCTCGCGAAAAACACGATGCACAGTTTCAAACAGGCAAGGATCCGATGCGCTGGTAACAAGGAACATGAGTTACATAAGAAACAAAAGTAGGGTTTTGGGGGTTTTGCCGCTCTTTCAAAGGGAGAAGTGTAGCTTTCGAGCTTCTTTCACGTTTTTGGATCACAGTGTCATTCATACAAGGAAGAGGACTGTCGGCCGTCGATAATGGGGGAAACTAAGTAAACAGTCACGTGTCTGCGGGAAAGTCTATTACTGTCGGAGGTGAAATTAATTTATGGATCCTATTATTATATTCTTATATTTATATTATTTTGGCCATAGTTAATTGTAGATCATATTATTATATTTCTGCCACCGAATGTTAATTATAATGTTCACTTACATGAAACGATGACGTGAAATAATATAATATAAATTTTAATTTTAATTTAAAATAATTAATCAAACATTTAAGTCAAACTTCAAATTTCACAATTTTTTTTACTTTCTCTCTCTCTCATATCTCGACTCAGCCTAGAAACCGACAATGCCCCATCATCGGTCATCGTCATTGAAACACTAAATATGTCCACCCACCACCACCGTGACCAATATCTCTACCACAATCAAACAGGGCAGCAATTGTCCTTCCCATCCTTCATCAGACGATACCGTGTTCTTCACCACTTCTCTTCCTTCAGGTACCATTGATATAATAGGTTGTTAAACGTAACAGCTAGTATAAATACCGTGTCAGCTGCTACCAAGGAGCCAGCGACGAACCCTCCGATTATCTGCCCTTGAGGACCCGCTAAGAAGATGGAAAATGGGTTGGGCACATTCTTAAGAGGCAAAAATTAATCGTTTTTGTGTTTGAAATATTGAGTGAGCCCCTAAAATCGAACCTGATGATGACTTAATATAAAATTAGTAGGTATACATGATGATTAGAAATTTAACCTTACATATACCATTATTTAGTTGGTTTTGATTAATTTAATATGTATAGCTTATTTATAATAATTTTTTATTTAAAATTTAGGTACTAGTAAGGGCGTAAGTGGGTAATTTTTAAATTATAGAGATCATGAATTTTATGCGAAAGTTTTTAAAAACATTAAAAAGATAAAAATTGAGTGTGATCGTAAATGATATTAAAAAATATAACATTTCAAGTTAGACGTAACATAAAATGTTACTTTTTTCGTTACATTTTCAATTATAATCTAAAATGTTATAAATAATATAACATTACAAAGAAAATAACATTTTAGATTATATCTAACCTAAAATATTATATTTCTTAATAATATTTTTTATCGCATTTGATTTTCTATTATTTCTTAACTTTAAATTATAAATTATATAGCTGAACCACCCGAATTTTATACCAAACCTTTGTAAGAATCTTTTACCTCGTACCATTTTATTTTATTTTTTGCAACGTACTACCCATCAAGTAACTAATTAAGTTAGCGTGCATAGGTCAGATAAAAAATCTCGCTCATCTCTGGGAACTATACGCATTTGAAATTTTATTTAAAGTTGGATTTTTGAATGATTTGAGGTCAAAATTAATTAAAATCACAATATCCTAATATTTATTTTAATAATAAACATATTTTAGATCTGATTCCAGGGTGTATGCGTTGCTTTTCAATTTTCATTAAATCCTAATTCCACCTTTTCTCTGTAATATAGAAAATCTTGGATGAGGTCATTTATACGTTCAGGGATGGAGTTATCTTTTTTTCTTTGAAAAATGACATTCATTAAATTCTAATGACGTTATTGATTACAATTTGTTCAATACAATCAGGTTCTTCATGAAAAAACAATGTCGGATTGTTTTTCGACGACGCATCCTGTACCAACGTATGCGCTATCAAATTTGCCTCTCGGTAAGTGTAGTAGACTTTAAATCCTTGATTAGCGCTTAATAAATCATGTGCTTCGTTGACCATCAATCCAACTGGGGAGATGTCTTCTTTCTGCTTCGTGATTCGGTTGGCGATAGCGATGGCATCACCTTCGATGATCCAGTTGGAGTTAATAAATCATGCCTTGTATAAACGCTTGTGCCTCCGTTGACTCTGCATTGAAAGGAGGTTCGGTCTGTTTTGTCATGCCTCCGATGACCAAATTGTTGTGATCCCTTGCCACCACTCCAATAGCTGCCCTGTTAGAGCCGGCTTGAAAAGCCACATCCACATTTACCTTGATCGAGTTAGGTGTGGGTTTAACTCATCCATGTCTCCGTCTTGTGCTGTCATAAGGCTCGGATCGGTGAAGGACGAATTAGCCAATTCAAACTCAAAACATAAGGACGAATTAACCCATCCATGTCTCCATCTTGTGCTGTCAGGGATGGATTTAGGATTGGACTACGAGAGGATAAGTTATTTAACTTCAAAATAAATAGGGTTCTAAAATGTAATTAAACCATAAAAATTAATAGATTGAGATTTTATTTTCATTAATTTTAAAATTCAAAGTTCTTAAAATATAATTAAACAAATAAATTTGAGATTAATGCTTAGTTCCATAAATTTTAAATATGTAGTGTCCTAAAAAACAATTATACCATAAAATTTTGGGAAGGATAAAGGCTTAATTATAATGGCTTCAAAACTACTAATGGCTTAAGAGATAAATAGACCATCGAAGATAGGGGCTATTGCCCCTCCCACTTATAACATAGATTCGTAAGTTGCCATTTTATTTTAAATTATCTTATTAGTCACTAAACTATAACGTTGATTCTATTCTAATCACTAAACAAAAACTTTTGTCAATTAAGTCATTTAATTTTCAATTAAGTCATATATCGTTAAATTTATTGGGACGAGGTTGACATTATAGTTTTAAATTTTGTATGATAACAATTTTTTTTTGAATTAGTATGATAACAAATTCAATCCTCTATTTTGATATATTTATTTAATTTATTTCTAATTTTTGGACAAAATTAACCTCTAAATTTACAAACTTTGTTAATTTGGTTCCAAAGGCAAACCAATCTTTTTTTTATATAATTTCTCTCCAAATCCTCTTCTTTCTTTCTATCGGTTTCAATTTTCCCCCTAAACAAACCAAAATTCACATGCATCACCGTCGTTGTTGATCTCCTCCCATTGATGTAGATATTGAAAGTGCTTCCTTTCCTTTTTACTTTTGTTGGTTTAGATTTCCTCAAAACTTACTCAAAAATAAATTTTCAATTTAAATTATTCTCATGTCGGATTTGTATTATCCATCATTGGATTGATTTGAAATAATGTCAAACCAATGACCAAAAATGGAAAGTTTCTGTCTCTTCATTTCCTTTTTCATTTTTCTCCTCCTTTCAATCCACTCTTTTTTTCCTTTTTATTTTGCTTGCTGGTGTGGATTGTTTCTATTTGAGGGTTTGGTTTTTTGTTATTTTGATGATTCCGGTAACAATGGGTTACAATCAAATTGACAACGAAAATAAACTTTGCAGATACAGCTGTTCGAACTAGGACCTCTAAGAAGAACAAAATTATCTTTTACCATTGAGGTTATGGTTCGATTCGACAAGAATTGACTGTGAGTTTATAAGGGGATTAATGATGGTTGAATGTGGGACGACAGTAGTGGTTGAGGTTTTGTGGAGCGGATCAATGGTGGCAATATTGGGTTGGTTAATGGTGAAGTTGGGGTTTCGGCTAAAGGTTGGGTTTTGATGTTGTGATGCAGATGATAGTGGTCGAAAACCAGGTTTATATCAATTATATAATGATTATTTATCTGTAGAAAAAATAAAGATCAAATATAATAATAAAATTTTTTAATATAGAAGATTAAATTTATTAAATTATTTTGAATTAAGATCAAATGGAATGTACAAATGTATCATATACATTTTAAGATAATCATATTAGTCTCGATATTACTAATTTGATGATAGATGATTTTTTAAACTTAAAATAAAAAAATAGTAGTTTGATTGAATTTTTCTATTCTATGACCAAAATATAATTGGTCATATGATTTAGTGACCAATAAGATAATTTACCGTTTTTAACCAATAAGGCTTAATTAGTGGTTGTGGACCATATGGTCCATGAGGTTCCTCGAGTAGTAATTAGTCATTTGTATTGAGCTGAAGAAAAGTGTATGATTATGTTGGCATATATATTTATATGTTAGGTGGCAAATTAGGTGAGAACTGTACATTAACACATCCATATAAGATATGGTAAATGTTTTGGGTGCGTGTTGTTGCATGCTCATCATGTGGTAGCCCATTTAAACATTGTTGTAGAGCAAGGCCTACTGTCTGCACATTAGTCAGATATACTTATTGGAAGCTACACAATTAGCATGGTGGACTTATTAAACAAATTCCAACTTTTATTTTGATGGAAAAAATGGTTCTTTTATTGAAACAGTAATATGTTACAAAATTATACGATAGTTCTGTAGTACGACAATCTAATATAAGGTTAAGAAAATATATAATCGAAAATATTAATATTTTCTTTAACATTTTTGGTAGAACATTACCTAAAATATTAATTTTATTACCTACTATGTTAATCTTTTAACGTTTTCTGTTGAAATCGAAAATGTTACTTTCTCCATAATATTTTCGGTTATAACCGAAAACGATAAAAAAATTAACATTTTAAGTAACGCTTCATCAAAAATATTAAAATAAAATTAACATTTCTAATTGTACCTTTGTTTAATTATATATTAGGCCGACTTTTACTTAAACATCTCATAATGACATTTACCCCCCTGAGATTGCAACACCGACAAAGCTCATTGTCTTACCCATATGCTGCTTGTGGTGCGATGGGAATAAACACTGTCTGCCCCATCTGCTAGTTTCGTCATTTTCCAGAACCCTTGTGTAAACACATGATTTGCGTCCTTATAATGTTAATATTATTAATTTCGTTTTTTTTACAGGCCTGAACATGCAACCCAACAAACGAACCAAGCCCAGTTCAACAGCCGTGAGGAACCCTAACCCTGGCAGTGTTCTGTTCTACGCCACAAGCTCCCTCGCCTCCCTTTCCGAGTTTCACGGCCACCCGTCTCACATCCCCACAACTCCGATTCCTCCGGCGCAAGGATTTCATGAAGATAACAAGCCAACAAACATTGGAGTTAGAGTTCTAATAGGGGTCAAACACTTAGATTCTAGGCTATAAATAAGACATATAATCCATTTAGAAAGGGGGGAAGACAAAAAAAAAACACACGAAAGTCCTACGGAAATACCAGAGAAATATAGAAGTACTCGAAGCTATTGTAATCAGTTTGAAAGGAAATAAAGAGGTAGTGTTTCCTTACCTTGTTTGTCGTTTTTACCTTGTATGCGTATCTCTTTCATTGTCGTGGTTCGAATAAAACTCAAAAGAAACGTTTTTGGTTGATGAACGAAGTGAGGCCTTTTTTTTCCGAAATATTTTTAGATCTACGCTCCTCCGGGTTGATTTTTGAAAAACAGATTCGATTGGTGAAAAAGAAATTTGAAAAGCTTTCGAAAAAAAAACCAAAAAATATAAATTTTGCCGCCGATGAACGGTGGCCGTCACCGTTCAACGGCGACGACGAGGCGGCGCGAGGCGGTGTTTTCTGGAAAACGAGGCCTGTGTTCTTCACTTGGAAGAATGGCCCAGAGAACTTAGAAAGGGGGAGGGTCTCGGCTTATGAAAAGGGAAAATGAGAATTGTCAAAATAGTTTTAACCTAAATATATGGCATGTTCTGCTCCATGCAATGGATCCACGTGTATCCTTTCAAAAGAGGGTTAATACTGTTTCAGTCCCTCTTTCTTCCTAATCTTTTATTTCACTCCTAATTTCTTCTAAATCAATCCCAAATTCAATTTTCCGTTCAATTTGGTCCCTTCACGTTTTTCCCCCTCTTATTTTTATTTAAATAGTGCACTTATTATATATAGTCAACCATATTTTTATCATTTATCATTCTTAATTTTTCATTATTCGTTATTATTGTCACTTCTTTCAATATTTTAGTTTAAATGTATATGTATACATCACTATTATATTTCATAAGTATGTACGTATATGCTTTTATTATATTATACTTCTTTTTTCTTACTTTTATTTATTTAGTTAGTATGTATATATTTATTTATTATTATTTTTTTTATCTAATATTTTATATGTATATATTTTTATTTTACTTTATTACATATTATATATATATATATATATATATATATATATATCTACACACATTTATTATATTCTTTTTTTCCAACCTTTTTTTATACATTTCTTTTCTTTATTATATATTATTCCTTTATTCCATTTTTTTGTACTTTCTCCATTATTTATTTCCAATCTAACACATTACATGACCTTTACACATAAATCAAAGTAAGCAGTTTGGATTGTAATTTTACCTTTACATTTAAACTTTCGACTTTCGTACTTAAAGACAACTGGAAATTACGTAGTACCGAAAGGGCAGTTCAAGGGTGCTAATCCTTCCTTGATCGTAACCGACTCCCGAACCCGATACGTTTCTGGTAAAACGCAGATCAGGTAAGATGGTGTCCGACCCACCTAAATTCGTTTTAAAATGGTCGGTGGCGACTCTAACCCAATTCATCCAAGTCGAAGCCCAATTCCGGGGCCCAACCGAAAGGCGGTTACGACAGCTTGGCGACTCCGCTGGGGAACTTTGAGGTAAGCGAGTCAGGCTAAGGTAATTTCCAGTTGTCTTTTTACGAAAATGGTAAGTTTAAATTTTAAGGTAATATTTCGATCCTTTTTTCTTACTTTTGATTATATTTTCGAGTAAATAGTTGGACTAATCGTTTTCTCATGATTTCAGACTTCAAAGTTTTTTTCATTTAAGGCTCTATACCCGAGCTCCAATTCCTATTTTAAGTGGGGGTGAAAGCGACGCCTTCGTGTGAATTTATTCACCGTGCGGGCCTAGCAAGTAGCCTTCGGGATTCATATACCTTATGTCTTCGTGTGAATTTATTCACCGTGCGGGCATAAGGGAATGTGTCCCCTCGAGTTTAACTTAGTCCACACAAGCCTGTGATGGGTTTAGGACTAAGGGTCTGGCAAGCCCAAGGGGGCACCGACAAGGAGGACTCGGGTACCGTTTTTTAAAACCTAAACCGGGAGACCATGAAGAATTAGAGCCTACCCCGAAACCACGTTCCAAAACCTAGGATATTTTTACCCTAACCATGTTTTTTTGCGCTTTTTTCTTCCGTCATTTCTTATTTGTATTTTTTATTTTACTAACGTTTTTTGCCTTTGTGTTTGTTTTCTAGCATTTGCATCATTACAAGAGGCTATTGATCCCTAAAAAGCGTTTGTTATACACAAAATAATTCGAATTAATGGACAAAGGTGTTGTAATACAAGAGATTGAAAACGCTGAGGCACGACTATGGTCCGAGAAGGCTCAGAAAGAGAAGGGAGACAGTCTTCAGGGAAACTATGTGTCAGAACTGGTTAGTTATACCGCTGTCAGCCTGAAACAGAATAATGTCCAAGAGCTGCGAAACATTTGGGACAGTTGGAAAAATGACAGAAAGCAGAAGTTCAGCCAACGATATGGTGATATCGCCCTCTTGCTCCATGTCAAGACTGATGAGCCCTTACTCCGAGCATTAATTCAATTCTGGAACCCTGGATATAGTTGTTTCACCTTTAACCAGGAAGACATGGTGCCTACTATCGAAGAGTATACTACTCTACTACACTGCGAAAGCATCAAACTAGAGAGGGCATATTAAACATATCAAGAGTCAGCCCTTCAAGAACGGACTGGCCAAGATTGCAGGGGTTGATGAAAAGTGGGTGACTGATCGACTCCGGCACAAAGGTAGCGGGGAAGGAATCGAGTGGATCCATATAAAGCAACTAATGAAAACCACCCTGATGAGTGGAAGACTATAGACCTGTTTGTACTGGGTCTGTACGGTTTGATCATATTTCCGAAGGCTTTGGGGTGCATTGACGCTGCCGTGGTGGAACTATTTGAGCAACTTTCTAAACGAGTTAACCCAGCACCAGCCATCTTGGCTGAGACCTTTCGATCGCTCAACCATTGCCGAAGAACTGGCGGAGGAAGATTCACCGGGTGCATTCAGCTCCTTCAGGTCTGGATTCACAGCCACTTCTGGAAGACTGACGGGGTTGCCTACCGCCGTTTCAGCACCACCTATTCACCTCTAGGTGAATTTATTACCTTAAAATGGTATGAAGGCGCTTCAAAAGAAAAATGGATGAAGGTCTTTACGCATCTTCAAGACCAAGATATTGTCTGGAGAGCCCCTTGGTTATTCCTCAGTGATGTTCTTTTTCGATGTGGTGACTCCGACACTGTGACCTTACTTGGACTTTGGGGAGCAGTCGGGTATGCTCCGCTATTAGCACTTAGACAATATGGAGCACGTCAGTTTGTCCCAGCAACGTGCGGGTTGGTTAGGTCAGAGTTTGAGTATCACGGCGACAGCTATAAAAAGATGATCAAAGAAGCAGCCGATTCGTGGAGGAAAGTATTCCGGATGGATGTTGTAGCTGCCAGAAGCATGCTCACTCCGGATTATGTGGAGTGGCGAAGATTAAGAAAGAATGACAACATCCCTGTGCCAGACTGTGATGACACCCAGACCATGGAAGAACATCTCAGGCATGTCCCTTCTGAACTCGAGATAGCCAAGACCGAGTTTGAAGCCGTGAATAATGAGCTGAAGCAAAGGATAAAGGAACTTGAAGCTGAACGTTATCAGTGGAAGCTCGATGCTGACTCTCAGAAAGATCGGGCAGAAAAACTGGAAAAAGAACAAAAAAGAGTCCGTTTTGAGCTTGAAGACTTGAGAAAGGGGTATCAAGACAAAGTCAAGGATAACTCCAAGTTGAAGGTAACCTCTGAATACTGGAAAGACGAGGCTCATAGCCTGAAAAGGAAGTTTGAAGGGCCTGATGAGAAAGCTTGGAAGGAACAGATGAAGACTGCCCAAAGACGCTTGGCAGATAGTCAATATCAGAACCAGCGCTTGAGAGTTCGGATAGCTGACTTAGAAGAACGACATGAGAAAGATGGCAAGACAATAGCTGAGTTAGAAGCTATTGTAGAGGGGTTCAAGAGGCAAGCAAACGAGCTTCAGATGGTGCCTTTCGACGGAGGATTACAATGGCGTTTCCGTTGGGAACAAGCACAGCGAAGGGTGAGGGCCCGAGACGCAACCATCCGAGATTTCCTGGATCAAGTGCAAAAAGCAGCCCGTCATCTTCACGGCCTAGCAAGGGAAGCGGGTGTGGTTCGACAAGGCATTCAACCAGTGACAGATGAAGGCAGAAGACTTGTCAACCTACTGGAAGCTGTTCGGGGTCTAGAGGATTTAGTCCAAATGTACCTTTAATCTGTTTTTATGTCTCTTAAAAGATAAGACATTTTTGTCTGAATAAGGGTTATTTATAATAATGAACACTTTTCTGGATCAATGCCTCCAATTGCATACATCATGCATTGCATTTCTTGCATTTTATATTTCATGTCTGTTTATTTTATATTTTTTTCCATGTTTTTACATTCGTATTAACTAACAGAACATGTCTCAGACACCGAGCTTACCACCACAAGCATCAGATACACATCACCCGCACAATACTCGAACAAAAAAGAGACAAATGGAAGCCAGAATGGAGAAAATCGAAGAGCACATGGCAAGACTTCAAAAGGAACTAGAAGATAAGATGGCTCAGAACAGTGAAAGTACTCTTGAGTCCATCAAGAAAAATCAGGAGTCCTTGGTCGACCAAATCGTAGCCAAGTTGTCAGGTCTACAGCAAGCTAGTGCATCAGGGGGCATCTCTTCCGAGGGGGTGGCCATACCACCAACCCCGCAAGTGGTTCTCTCACCCGGAATATTACCCGGGGACGCATCTGCTACTAAAGGGAAAGCAACACTACCCGGGGACTCATCCGCTACCAAAGCGAAAGTTGCACCTGCTGTGAAGATACAAACTTCTACAATCATCCCTGATGATCATCCGGATGATTATAATGTCCCAGACTTTGACGAGGAAGATAAAGCCAAAAAGATGGAAGAAAAGATAAAATATTAGAAGATCAAATAAAGATGGTCCAGGGAGACCATGATTATTATGGAGTGGACGCAATGGAGCTAAGCCTAGTTCCAGACTTGGTGCTTCCACCAAAGTTTAAAATTCCTGAGTTTGAGAAGTTCGACGGGAACAGCTGCCCTTCAGCCCATATCACTATGTTTTGTCGAAAGATGACAGGATATGGAGGGAATGATCAACTCCTGATCCATTGTTTTCAGGAGAGCCTGTCCGGTTCAGCTATTCGGTGGTACAACCAGCTTAGCCGAACTCATATCAAGACGTGGAAAGACTTAGCCAAGTCTTTCCTGGAGCAGTATAAGCATATCAACTATATGAGACCAGACCGGGTCATGTTACAAAGCCTGGAGAAGAAACACAATGAGAGTTTCCGACAGTACGCACAGAGATGGAGGGATTTATCTGTGCAAGTTCATCCACCTTTGGATGAAAAGGAAACTAGAAAGCTGTTTGTACAGACCCTGAGGGCACCTTACTTCGGGCATTTGGTAGCAATCACGTCGGGGAGTTTTTCAGATTTAGTCATGGCCGGCGAAATGATCGAGTTGGCCATTAAACAAGGAAAGATTGAGGGAGGAGACTCCAGTAAAAAGCCTCCCACGAAAAACAAGGAGCGAGAGATCAACAATGTGAACACCTACAACGTCAACAAGGGGGTTACGATCTCAAGCTCAAATTCCACAGCAGCTGTACCATCCGGTACTTCTAGACAGAACCAGAGAGAACCGAGAAGAGAAAGGGAAAGGGAGCAGTTTGACCCCATTCCCATGACGTATAAAGAATTATACCAACAGCTCTTCGACACTCATGCAGTGTCGCCTTATCCTATGAATCCAATAAATCCCCCTTACCCGAAATGGTATGACGAGAGCGCTCATTGCGAATACCATGGCGGTGTGCAGGGGCATTCGATTGAAAGTTGTCTCGCATTCAAGAGACTTGTGCAAAGAATGAGAAACAAGAATTGGATCACTTTCAACTCCGGAGCACCAAACGTCGCTCAGAATCCCTTGCCCAATCATCAGGAGACAGGAATCAATGCCATTACTACTGAAAGGGGAAGGAGAATTAAATCGAGTGTTTCGGAAATAAAATCTCCTTTGGCTTGGGTATGGAGCCAAATGGTAAAGGCAGGATTTCTTGCACCATATCCAGATACGACAGAAAATGAAGATGGTAACCATTGTTGTTACCACAACAAAGAAGGGCATAAAGTGCAAGATTGCCCAGAGTTCAGATTGTTAGTCCAGCTCATGATGGATCGAAAGGAGCTGGAGTTTTACGAAGAAATTCAAGATTCTTTGGAAGCAGATGTTTGTGCCACCGGAGAATCATCAGATAGAAAATTTGGTAGGGGTAGTCCTTTGATAATTACCCCTAAGGCAAGCATGACAGTGACAACACCAGCCAAGGTGGTAATCTCCGCACCGAGGCCTTTTCAATATAAGGACAATCGGCAAGTGCCATGGAAGTACGAGTGTCAGGTGAGCACTTCCGGAGGAGGTAATAGTAAAGTGGGGCAAAGACCACTGGAGCCATTCAAAGAAGATGTGCTAGTCGTCAATGAACCTATAAAGGAGGAAGAAGCTAAAGAGTTCCTCAAGATCTTGAAGCACAGCGAGTACAACATTGTAGAACAGCTCCACAACTTACCTACACGTACTTCAATGCTAGCACTACTTTTAAGCTCGGAAGCACACCGAGAAGCGTTGTTGAATGTCCTTAATCAAACGTTCGTACCACAAGACATACCAGTCAGCAAGATGGATCGACTGGTAAACAATATTCAAGCTGATAATCTCATCTCATTTTCAGATGATGAGATTCCATCAGGAGGAAGAGGCCGAACGAAGGCGTTACACATTACTACCTACTGTAAGGGGCACGCTTTACCAAGTGTCTTAATAGATAATGGTTCAGCCTTGAACGTGATGCCTTTGATTACATTGAAGAGGCTACCAATAGATACCTCTCATATGAGAGCTTGTCAGAATGTGGTCCGAGCATTTGATGGGACCAAAAGAGAGGTAATCGGAAAGATTGAGGTACTATTGACCATCGGACCAACCACCTATGATGTTGAGTTCCTTGTGATGGATATCATGCCGTCCTATAGCTGTCTTTTGGGAAGGCCGTGGATTCATCAAGCAGGTGCAGTACCCTCCACGTTGCACCAGAAAGTTAAATTTGTCATTGACGGGGCCTTGGTAATTATCAACGCTGAGGAAGATATCGTGGCAAGCGTGACCACGGAGGCTCCATACATCGAAGTAGACGAGGAAGCGGTAGAATGTTCGTTCCGTTCCTTGGAGTTTGTGAATGCCACATTCGTGGCAGAAGGAAAAAGAATCCCAAGACCTCGACTCTCCAAATGTACAAGGATGAAGATCAAGCAAACCCTAGGCCGAGGCGCAAGAACCGGGAGAGGTTTTGGGAAATATTTGCAAGGAATGATCAACCCTGTCCGTCCTATCCCAAAATTAGACCAGTTTGGGCTCGGTTTTCAGCCCGGTTATCATGAAAAGAGAAAGGAAATTCAAAAGAACCGGGAGAAAAGGTTAGCCAGATTGACTGGAAACGAACTCCAATGGAAGCCTATGACATTCCCGTCGCTCTTCAGAACATTCAAGTCAGGTGGTTATGTGTTTGAGACCACCATGTCCGAGTTACAAACGGCTCTGGAAGATCTGAACGTTAATGCCGTGACCACAGAAGATGTTGACAACGAAGATAGATCCAGGATATGCCCTCTGCCGCATGGATTCGTACCTAGCAGTTGGTCGGTGGAAGAACTACCTGTGGTTTACAAGAATCTTTCAGAGTAATATTCGAACTATCCCTATTTGCCTATACCCGGGGCAATAGGTGATCTTTTGTAAGGGTGAATAAATGTTTTGTTTAAGTTTAATAAAGGATGCATTTTTCTTTTCCATGGCAAACAAAGTTTTCTTTTATTCATTATCTATCTCCTTCAGTATTTCATTTCCAGTTACTCTCAAAGTTAGTTCTTGACCATTCCGTGTGGGATATTATCCTCTCACACATACACATCTTCCTCCTTTCAGGTTCCCAGATAACGATAATGTGGGCACTAATGACCCTGATCCGGAGGTGGATTTGAATCAACCATTTGTCTTGGGGAATTTGAAGAATGCGATAATGAAGAAGAGTACAACTTACCTACCGAATTGTTGAGAATGATAGAAAAAGAAGAAAAGCAAATACTGCCACATGAGGAGGCGATCGAAATCTTAAATTTGGGCACTGAGGAAGATCGAAAGGAGGTTAAAATCGGCACAACTCTTTCGACTGAAGCAAGAAAAACCTGATAGCCTTACTTCAGGAATACGAAGATGTGTTTGCTTGGTCGTATCAAGACATGCCGGGACTAGACACAGATATGGTAGTTCACAAACTACCAATCAAACCAGAATTCAAACCAGTGCAGCAAAAACTGAGAAGAATGCGACCAGAAATGCTCCTTAAGATAAGGAGGAAGTCAAGAAGCAATTTGATGCCGGTTTTCTCCAAGTAGCCAAATACCCTGAATGGGTGGCCAACATAGTGCCTGTGCCGAAGAAGGACGGGAAAGTACGCATGTGTGTCGATTACCGGACCTTAATAAGGCCAGTCCCAAGGACAACTTTCCTCTGCCACACATAGACACTCTGGTGGACAATACGGCCGGGAACGCCTACTTTTCATTCATGGATGGATTTTCGGGGTACAATCAGATCAAGATGCATCCCGAAGACATGGAAAAGACCACTTTCGTCACAATGTGGGGAACTTTCTGTTACAAAGTGATGCCTTTCGGATTAAAGAATGATGGGGCAACATATCAGAGAGCTATGGTGACCCTGTTCCACGACATGATGCACAAAGAAATCGAGGTTTATGTCGATGACATGATTGTCAAGGCACAGACCGAGAGGGAACATGTCAAGAATCTGAGGAAGCTCTTCCAGAGATTGAGAAAGTTCCAACTGAGACTAAACCCTAGCAAGTGTACCTTCGGGGTAACATCTGGAAAACTACTAGGCTTTATAGTCAGCAGGAGAGGCATACAGGTCGATCCAGATAAGGTTAAGGCTATCCAGAATCTACATCCACCACGAACCCAAAAAGAAGTCCGAGGTTTTCTGGGCAGACTAAACTACATAGCTCGGTTCATCTCTCAGTTAACCGACAAATGTGACCCCATCTTTCATCTCCTCCGGAAAAATAGCCCTGGAGCATGGGATAAAAATTGTCAGATTGCATTTGAGAAGGTAAAAGAGTACTTGTCTCACACTCCTGTCCTGATGTCCCCTATCCCAGGAAAACCTCTGTTTTTGTATCTCTCCATATTCGAGAACTCCATGGGGTGTGTTCTGGGTCAACACGATGAGTCTGGGAAGAAGGAAAGAGCCATCTACTACTTAAGCAAGAAGTTCACCGATGGCGAGGTCCGATATCCTCCTATTGAGAAGGTTTGTTGTGCCCTGGTATGGGCTACAAAAAGACTTCGACAATACATGTTGTATCACACCACTTGGCTGATTTCCAAGTTAGACCCACTAAAATACATGATGGGTGTACCTGCTCTATCCGGAAGGTTAGCTCGATGGCAGATGCTTTTGTCTGAATTTGACATCGAATACGTGAGCCAAAAAGCGGTAAAAGGCAGCGCCATATCCGATTTTTTGGCAAGCAGAACTGATGAGAGCTATGAGCCGCTGGACTTTGATTTCCCGGACGAGGACTTAATGGCCATATCTTTAGAGGAAACAAGCATTTTAACGGACGGTTCTTGGAGAATGTACTTCGATGGGGCATCAAATGCACTAGGACATGGCATCGGGGCAATTCTAGTCTCCCCAGAAGGGAGTCACTACCCATTTACGAGCAGACTGAACTTTGATTGTACCAATAACATGGCAGAATACGAAGCCTGTGTCTTGGGAATTCGGGCTGCACTGGGGCAAAATATAAAGACTTTACGGGTGTATGGAGACTCAGCCTTAGTAATCTATCAGCTCCGAGGAGAGTGGGAAACTAAGGATATAAAGCTGTTAGAGTACCGAAAATTAGTGTTGGATCTGCTCGAAGAGTTCGACAAAGTCACCTTCCACTACGTGCCTAGAGAAGAAAATCAGATGGCTGACGCTTTAGCTACATTGGCAGCCGCATTCAGGGTTGGTGGGGAGTCTGAAATGATGCCAATCAACATGCAATCGTATGAGTACCCAGCTCATTGTTACCAAATTGAAGAAGTGAAAGATACTAAGCCTTGGTACTTCGACATTCTGCAGTATATCAAGCATCAGAGTTATCCAGAGAAAGCCACCGAAACCGATAAGAGAACCCTTAGAAGGTTGGCAGCTGGATACGTCCTTGACAGAGAGGTTTTATACAAGAAAAGCCATAACCAAGTTCTATTAAGATGCGTCGATGCTGAAGAGGCAAAAATGATAGTGGAAGAAGTACATGATGGGGTTTGTGGAGCACATGCAAATGGGCATATGATGTCAAGACAAATAATGAGATGCGGATATTTTTGGTCCACACTGGAAAGTGATTGCATCAACTATGCTAGGAGATGTCATAAATGTCAGATTTATGGAGACAAGATAAATGTTCCACCCCATCCGCTTCATGTAATGACGTCACCATGGCCTTTTTCTGTGTGGGGCATGGACGTTATCGGGCAAATCCATCCGAAGGCTTCGAATGGTCACCGTTTCATTCTCGTAGCAATTGACTATTTCACGAAATGGGTAGAGGCTGCGTCATACGCCAGTGTCACTCAATCCACTATTTGCAAGTTTCTGAAGAAAGAAATTATATGTCGGTATGGTCTACCTGAAAGGATTATCACCGATAACGCAACAAACTTGAACAACAAGACGATGAGCGCTGCCTGCGAACAGTTCAACATAAAACATCATAATTCCACTGCTTACAGACCAAAGATGAACGGAGCAGTAGAAGCAGCAAACAAAAATATTAAGAAGATAGTGGAGAAAACAACTGAAACTTACAAAGACTGGCATGAGAAGTTGCCTTTTGCTTTGTTCGCTTATCGAACCTCGGTACGAACTTCGACTGGGGCAACTCCATTTTCACTAGCCTATGGAATGGAAGCAGTGCTACCCATTGAAGTCGAGATTCCGTCTCTTAGGGTCTTGTCAGAAGTCAAACTGGATGATGCAGAATGGGCACAATCCAGATATGATCAGCTTAATCTGATAGATGAAAAAAGACTGAAAGCCATTCATCATGGTCAAATCTATCAGAAACGAATAATCCGAGCACATGACAAAAAGGTGCGCCCGAGAATATTCCGCGAAGGGGATCTAGTGCTAAAAAGAATCTGGCCGGTCCATAAAGATGTCCGAGGAAAATGGACGCCAAATTGGGAAGGACCTTATGTCGTGAAAAAGGCTTTCTCCGGAGGAGCCCTCGTCCTAGCTGAAATGGACGGACCTGAACTGCCACATCCCATCAACTCGGACGCAGTCAAGAAATACTTCGCTTAGGATGAAAACCCGAGAGGGCGTCCTAAGTTGAAAAAAAAAAAAAAAAAAAAACGTTTAGGGTGAAAACCCGAAAGGGCGTCCTAAATTGAAAAAAGAAGAGAAAATAAGGTGGGTTCAAGATGAAAACCCGCAAAGGGCGTCTTGCAACTAAGGATGGGTCCAAGTTGAAAACCCGGAAAGGGCGATTTGGATATCAACGGTGGAAACATCCCGGCACATGAATCTTCTACGAACTCAACAAATCGGAGAAATGTTGCACCCTCCCAAACGTTGTCGCATTTTCAAAGATCCTTTGGCAAAGGCTGCATTCAAAGTCACCAAAAGACTTTTCAGCTCAGAAGTGCCCACGTTATCGAGATCTAAGACATTCATTTACACATCATTGTGTATTCGTCTTCTAGAATGTTTGCCATGTATTATTTGTTCTTCTCCTCCCTTATGAATAAAGACCATATTTCCTCCAACTCCTTTCGAGCATCTTGAATTAGATTTAAACCTAATGGTTTATTTATTTTTATGAAAAATAATCGTATATTACTGTACAAAGATTCATGGAAAAGTACAGGTACCTAGAAGCCGATCAAGGCTCATGCACATGCTTGAGATGGTTGAGGAGCATTTCCAAAAAAAAAAAAAAAAAAAAAACCAGAATGTGCACATCAGACTCAGACATTTGAAGAATTCAAGATCAGAGATCGGAACTTCAAGCCCTCAAAATCAAGAGTCAAAAACGACAGGCCACCGGAAATCAAGATTTCTCTCCAGAGCCCAGAATAACATGTGTTGCCCATACATTTTTAGGCATACCTAAGAGCATGACATTCATACCATCGCATATATGCATATCTTTGCAGGATTTACCCAGAGCCAATTTCAACTTCACAACGAAGGATATTGGACTCCAGACAACGCAAGTTCAACTTCACGACGAAGGGACCACTGGTTGTCAACAAACATTTCTCAAATTCAGAGCCAATTTCAACTTCACAACGAAGGATATTGGACTCCAGACAACGCAAGTTCAACTTCACGACGAAGGGACCGCTGGTTGTCAACAAATATTTCTCAAATTCAGAGCCAATTTCAACTTCACAACGGAGGATATTGGACTCCAGACAACGCAAGTTCAACTTCACGACGAAGGGACCGCTGGTTGTCAATAAGCAACTTCTCAATTTCAGAACCAATTTCAACTTCACAACGAAGGATATTGGACTCTAGACAACGCAAGTTCAACTTCACGACGAAGGGACTGCTGGTTGTCAGTAAACAACTTCTCAATTTCAGAGCCAATTTCAACTTCACAACGAAGGATATTGGACTCTAGACAACGCAAGTTCAACTTCACGACGAAGGGACCGCTGGTTGTCAATAAGCAACTTCTCAATTTCGGAGCCAATTTCAACTTCACAACGAAGGACATTGGACTCCAGACAACACAAGTTCAACTTCACGACGAAGGGACCGCTGGTTGTCAATAAACAATTTCCCAGTTCCAGAACCAATTTCAACTCCACGGTGGAGGATATTGGACTCGGAACAATACTACTCACTTGGATTTCAACTTCACGATGAAGGATATCCAGTTCCCAGGCTCAACTTCAAGACGAAGAGGGCATACACAACTTCACAACGAAGGGTATCATGCCCTAACAGATGAACCCAACCTCACGACGAATGAGTCATCTGTAACACCACAACACCAAAGTCTTCAAGTCAAGTTTCAGCTTCACGACGAAGTACCTTGAGCCAGAAGACGATTCAGAGGCCACTTGTCAAAAAAACTTTGAGCTCGGTTTCAACTTCACGACGAAGGATTTCGTGCTCAAAATTTTCCGGTTTTGACCCAACTTCACGACGAGTGAGTCGTTTCGTGATCGACAAACCAATTTCAACATCGGATTTCAACTCTACGACAGAGGATATTCGATATGGACGAAATATGTGTCTTTTAATCTTTGCTCTATTTTCGTTACACGACAATAAGCAAAGAGGGGCAGCTGTAAACACATGATTTGCGTCCTTATAATGTTAATATTATTAATTTCGTTTTTTTTACAGGCCTGAACATGCAACCCAACAAACGAACCAAGCCCAGTTCAACAGCCGTGAGGAACCCTAACCCTGGCAGTGTTCTGTTCTACGCCACAAGCTCCCTCGCCTCCCTTTCCGAGTTTCACGGCCACCCGTCTCACATCCCCCACAACTCCGATTCCTCCGGCGCAAGGATTTCATGAAGATAACAAGCCAACAAACATTGGAGTTAGAGTTCTAATAGGGGTCAAACACTTAGATTCTAGGCTATAAATAAGACATATAATCCATTTAGAAAGGGGGGAAGACAAAAAAAAAACACACGAAAGTCCTACGGAAATACCAGAGAAATATAGAAGTACTCGAAGCTATTGTAATCAGTTTGAAAGGAAATAAAGAGGTAGTGTTTCCTTACCTTGTTTGTCGTTTTTACCTTGTATGCGTATCTCTTTCATTGTCGTGGTTCGAATAAAACTCAAAAGAAACGTTTTTGGTTGATGAACGAAGTGAGGCCTTTTTTTTCCGAAATATTTTTAGATCTACGCTCCTCCGGGTTGATTTTTGAAAAACAGATTCGATTGGTGAAAAGAAATTTGAAAAGCTTTCGAAAAAAAAACAAAAAATATAAATTTTGCCGCCGATGAACGGTGGCCGTCACCGTTCAACGGCGACGACGAGGCGGCGCGAGGCGGTGTTTTCTGGAAACGAGGCCTGTGTTCTTCACTTGGAAGAATGGCCCAGAGAACTTAGAAAGGGGGAGGGTCTCGGCTTATGAAAAGGGAAAATGAGAATTGTCAAAATAGTTTTAACCTAAATATATGGCCTGTTCTGCTCCATGCAATGGATCCACGTGTATCCTTTCAAAAGAGGGTTAATACCTGTTTCAGTCCCTCTTTCTTCCTAATCTTTTATTTCACTCCTAATTTCTTCTAAATCAATCCCAAATTCAATTTTCCGTTCAATTTGGTCCCTTCACGTTTTTCCCCCTCTTATTTTTATTTAAATAGTGCACTTATTATATATAGTCAACCATATATTTTTATCATTTATCATTCTTAATTTTTCATTATTCGTTATTATTGTCACTTCTTTCAATATTTTAGTTTAAATGTATATGTATACATCACTATTATATTTCATAAGTATGTACGTATATGCTTTTATTATATTATACTTCTTTTTTCTTACTTTTATTTATTTAGTTAGTATGTATATATTTATTTTATTATTATTTTTTTTATCTAATATTTTATATGTATATATTTTTATTATTTTTACTTTATTACATATTATATATATATATATATATATATATATTCTACACACATTTATTATATTCTTTTTTTCCAACCTTTTTTTATACATTTCTTTTCTTTATTATATATTACTTCCTTTATTCCATTCATTTTTGTACTTTCTCCATTATTTATTTCCATTTTATCTAACACATTACATGACCTTTTTAAGGATGATTTCACATAAATCAAAGGTAAGCAGTTTGGATTGTAATTTTACCTTTACATTTAAACTTTCGACTTTCGTACTTAAAGACAACTGGAAATTACGTAGTACCGAAAGGGCAGTTCAAGGGTGCTAATCCTTCCTTGATCGTAACCGACTCCCGAACCCGATACGTTTCTAGTAAAACGCAGATCAGGTAAGATGGTGTCCGACCCACCTAAATTCGTTTTAAAATGGTCGGTGGCGACTCTAACCCAATTCATCCAAGTCGAAGCCCAATTCCGGGGCCCAACCGAAAGGCGGTTACGACACCTTGCCTCGTACCGTACCCATTATGTGCTAAGTTGACTAGGGGATGGTTCTACCTACCATCCCTTTATTTCCTTGTTTTCATTAATTCACAATAAATAAGAACGATTCAATGGATAAATAAAATAATAATAATAACCTTAATACTTGGTAGTAACCAAATTCAAACTAAAACGACGCAGTTCTATTATATGAGCCTGAAGTAGGGTTACTTCTATCCCTTATTCTGCCCTTCTTCGTGATCTGCTGGTCCGTTCCGTCCCAGATTCTTAATTAAGGGCTAATCACCGCTCACCCAAAATTCCAAATCCCATTGGAATGAAGCCTTTCTTTGCTGAACTTGTTTAAAGGCTTAATATTTGTATTCAACTCTATAAATTTATGGTTGAAAATTTAGAAACAGTAAATAAGAGTGTAATCACTAATAATTAGTTGATTTAATGAGATGAAATATTAATTTTTTGATAAGGTTAAAAGTTTAAATCTCGACATTATAAATAAAAAAATTAAATTAAAAAAATTATCTTAGTAATGAAAATTTTATCATATATTTTCTGAATTAATAAATTAATTAACCCTAGTCTCTAAAAAAATCAAATAATCTTCTAAAGTTAATAATTATAAAAATAAATAAATTTTTAACAATTTTAACATTGCACTAACAACATATATCATATTACCGAAACATAAGAAAAAAGTAATATAATATAAATATAGATTATAAATTACAATACTATTTATCATATAAATATTATTAATATTTTAATTATATTTTATTTAAAATAATAATTTTTTAGTAACTGAGTGTTAGATTTTATATCTTTTAAAATTTGAATGTTAAGTTTAATTAATTAGTACTGAAAAATAAATTGATAAAAATATAAAAATAAATTTATTATATCAATAAAAATTAAATTTAAAAAAGAAAAATACATACAAAAATAACTCTGGGTTCATCCTCCTGTCGACGACACCCTTAAGTCTTTTATCTCTGTATTTGTTTTGTTGTTAGATTCAGATCATCCGTGCCTTCCTCTTCTCACCATACCTCATTCTTCTTCTTCCACGTCAAAAAATTCACCCTTCTCTCTTTCGCTTTTCTACAGTCTCAATCTCCTTTCCCAGATCAAAAAAATCATTCCCATCTCGTTTTTGTATCCATACCTCTTCCCTTCCGTTCCAGTTTCCTATAGAACTCTATGTTTCTAATCCCTTTTTCTAACAAGTATTTCTTTAATGGGTTTTAATGCTGGTTTTTATGAAGATGTGCACGTAAAGTTTCCTTTGCCTTTTGCATCTCGTTGACATGCAGTGATAAGATAAGTGCGAAGGGTTTATTATTATTATTATTTTATCGAGATTGAAAGTGAGGAGGAGAAGCCAAACAGAAAAGGCAGATGGCGAATCAGGTCGTGAAAGTGAGGAGAGAAGCAATTGCGGCATTCATGACTTGTCCTCTTTGCAATAAGCTTTTTAGAGATGCCACCACCATATCTGAATGCCTTCATACGTGTGAGTCTCTCCTCCCCTTTTGAGATTTCTCTTACCTTTCCTTGTTTCCATTCCAAATTTCCTTCATTTTTAGGTCATTTGTTCTTAATTCTTCAAAAAATTTCAGTTTTGCTCCTCTTCTGATCTGGAACGCTCTTGCTTTCGCTTCTTATCTGGGTTTTTCTTGATTTCGCTTCTTTCCCTCTCTGTTGACTTGATCACTTCATGTTCTATTGCTGTTTTGTTTCGTATCTAGATGCGTCTCACCAGTTGATATTAAGGCATTTTGGTAGAGTAGCTTGATATAAACCTAATGCGTACGGCTTAGTTATAAAAACCAGAGGGGGACAGTTATATTGCTTTGCTGATGTATAATGCCTACGTTTGGAAATACCGTTGATTTGATTATGAACCCATTTGTCTCCCATTTTTTTTTTCCACGGCTTCTTATTATCACGTACTTTACTTCAAATTTAAGAGTCTTCTCCAAAGATTTGAGCTTTTCTTATTTGCTTTTCAAGTCCGTAACGAGATTCGAACTTTACTATGATTTTCCAGTTTTGAAATATAATAGTAAAACCGACCTCTTTTCCTAGTTGCACAAGATTTCCAATTGCTTCACTTTCTCACCTTGTTTCCTTTAAAATCTTCTCTACGATTGATGTATGTGATCTTCATTTCAATACCTTGTGAGTCTGTTGAAATTTACGAGATGAATCTTTACAATTTTTGTAGTTTGCAGAAAGTGCATTTATGGTAAGATAGAAGATGAAGAACTAGAGTGCTGTCCGATATGCAACATCGATTTGGGTTGCGCTCCTCTGGAGAAATTAAGGTATCCTTCATTTACATATCTTTCTCCTCTACCACCTCTCTGCTCTCATATGGCCATTATATGTTAATTGCTTTTCTTCATTACACAAAATTAGTCATTCTGGTTTTAATCTTGTCAATGCTCCAAAAGATATGTAATAGAGTACTTGTTAACGTTTACACTTTTTATAAAAACAGAAAAAAATGAGTGAGAGAGAGAAAAACGTAGAGAGAGAGAATTTTAAAGAAAAGTCAGTTCCCGATGAGTATTGGTCGGCGTTTATCGACAACCTGAGTAGGAGGGTTTCTCGTCATACGCTTAGGGAATTATTCTTAGTCCATGGTCCGGTTATGAGAGTTTTCATTCCCAATCAAATTAGAAATCCAAAGTACAGATTTTCCACCTTTGCTTTTGTTCATTTTAAGAGGGAGAAAGATTTAAGGAGGGCTGTTGATAAGTTAAACGGGGTTGTGATTGATGGAAGGAAGATCTTAGTTAGTCCTGCCAGATTTAAGGATGAACGTTCAAGGTCAAGGGTGGTGCATACTTCTTCAAACGAGGCTTCCGGTCATATTAATGCAGATTCTTCAAAATCAAGAGAAAGAGAAAATATTATCAGAAGTAGAAGGGACGACAGAACTTATAGGGATGCTCTGATGTCAAATGGGAATACAAGAGGGTACAAAGAACTATTGTCTGAGGATATCCAAAGGAGGAATGTCAAGAAAAATATTATGGAGATGCATATTCCATCAGAAAGTGCCAATTGGGTGAAGAGGTCGTTAACAGGGATTATCAAATACTCGTTTCAAGTTGAGTTCATTCGGAATGCCTTATTTAAGGAAGGCTATGATGTTCAAATTGCTAGATGGGGTTATGTTTGGAACTCTTGCGTTTTAGTTCTTAATTCCCATGAGGAGATGATGGATTTATGGAGCAAAAAGGAAGAGATTTTAGAATAGTGGTTTGAACGAGTGGAACCTTTACTGAATGAGGCTGGAGTTCCCACGGCTTTCTACATGGCAGAATTAATAGGGGTTCCTTTGTTATGCTGGAATGAATCTTTCTTCTAGAAGATGGCTGGTAGATGGAGCAAAGTGGTAGGTATTCATGAGAGTACAAGGAAAAGAGAAGACCTTACAATGGTAAGAATTTTATTGAGGGTGGAAAGCCCCTTTGATGTTCCAGAGGTGATCACACTTGGATCTTATGGAAGATCATTCAAAGTAAGTATCAAGATTGGATCAGCAAGTGAGTATTCAAGTTCGTTTTTCAGTAATTTTTCGGTGGAGGATTCCGGTGAGGCCTTTTCTGAAGAAATTATGTCTGAGGAGGATGTAGACAGGTTGTTGTCAGATCATGGGGAAGGTGAGGCATGTGCAGCAAGGAAAAATCGTCTGTCAGTGGATAATTAGATTGATCAGGGTGTGTTCAGTGGTTCTGGAGGAGTTAGTGAGAACAGACAGCTAGCAAGGCTTTCCTTAGATAGGAAAGGTATTAATTGTAGTCTGCCATAAAGTCAAAAGGTTGGGAGCTTAAAAGTTGGTGAGTTTGCAGGTTTGGGGATTAGAAGTCAACATTATTCGGCTGATGGATCTCAGGCCCATTCTGAAGACTCTGGGCAGTCTGGGTCAACAGATTTTTCGGGTTTCATTTCTGGGCCAGCATATACAGTTAATAAGTTTGGGGATTTTGTGGAGAACCTTAATGTAGCAGGAAAAAACAGGAAAACGTTTAGAGTATTGGAGACGAGCCCAATTACAGAGAAGTTGGTTAATGCAGAAATAGAGGCTGAAGAAGAAAGCTTAAGGTTGGTTGAACTGGCTACAACTAATTTAGGAAACATCTCAAGGGGGAGACAGTTACACCGTTCTAGAATAAAGGTATCATCTGAGAGTGAGGTGCTGGAAACTAGAAGTTTGAGCAGTTGAAAAAGGGTCTATAGCAGGTCGAGGGAAAGAAGATATTGGTATGGAGATTTGTTGAACTTCACGAATGAAATAGATGGCAACAAGGTTGGACAGAGGAAGTTGGATGTGGAGTTCAGTACTGCAAAACAGCTTTGTTTATTAGCAGAGCTCATTGCTGATGGGAGTCTTCTTCCTAGCTTTGATAATGGTCTTGGGGATGGGTCCGTAGAGAGGGAGATTGAAGGTTACTTTTCTGAAGGTGAATGCTTAAGACCCAAATCTGGTTTGTTAATTAGAAGGAAGAGGAGAGCTAGAAGGATCCTGTTTCGAGAAGCCCTTGACCAGGTGAGCATTGATACAACATCCTCCTCAGCTTTCTCGAGTTTATTGAAAGAAGCTGTAGAAACTTGGGAGGTTAGTAAGCTTTTGGGAGTATCTTTTAAGGAAGGGAAAGAAGCATTTTTGGAAAAAATCATAGCTCTAGAGAAAGGCATGATTGGGATTAATCAAGGTTTGGTTGATTGAGGGTTTTGTTTGTACCTTTTTCCCTTTATGAAGATGTCAAAGTTAGTAATATGTTCATGGAATGTTAGGGGTTTGGGGAAAAATGAAAAAAAGAGGGCTGTTCAGAATTTAGTCACTAGCTTAAATCCTACTTTCCTTTGGTTGCAAGAAACCAAGACTGAAAAATTTAAGAGGTCTTTCTTTAGGAGAAGTGGGATTAATAAGCTTAAAGGAGTTTTGGAATCTCCTTCAATTGGATCAGCGGGGGGCCTGTTGTGTTGTTGGGATGACAATATCTTTGAGTTCGAGTGTCAGTTTATTAGTAAGAGATGTATAGCTACTTTTGGTAAATTTCGGAATAAAAACTTCAGTTGTGGTTTCATCAATGTATACGGTCCAGCAGTGGAGGAAGAGAAAGTGTTTTTTTTGAAGAATTAAGCAGTTTTCTTGGTGGATAGAATTTTCCCGTTTGTGTGGGAGGGGACTTCAATGTCTATTTACAAGAAGATGAGAAGATGGGCAGAGGTCAAAGTAGGAGCTCAATGGAGATCTTTAATGAGTTCGTTCTTCATACGGGCTTAATTGATCTTTCTATGAATGGGGGAAGGTTCACTTGGTGTAATAACCAAGAGAATCCCACTTTTGTAAGATTGGATCGTTTTTTGGTTGACAGTCAATTTCTAGCGTTATTTTCGGACATTTTGCAGTCTCTTCTACCAAGATCATTGTCAGATCACAATGCCATAATTCTTGTGAATAAAGGAGTGGACTGGGGTCAAAAACCGTTTAGAATGTTCAACTATTTGATGGATGAGGAGGGTTTTGAGGATATTGTTATTTCTTCTATTCAGAGTTCTAAGAAAAGTCAGAAGAAGGCAGGTGCTTTTAGTCTTTTAAGGAATGCCAAACATGCAATAAAGAAGTGGTCTGGAAACAGAGATAAGTATCCAGGAGACTTGATTTCTGAGTTAGAGAAGAAAATTTCGAAGATAGAGGCTGATATTCAACAAAAGCAGGGTGCTGTCGACAGTGAGGTATTAACTGAGTTGAATAATTGTAGAGCAGAATTGTGGAAGCTGCACAAGATCCAAGAGCAGATTTGGTTTCAGTATTCAAGATCTAAATGGATTGAAGACGGGGATCGCAACACTAAATACTTCCATACCTGTGCTACGGTTAGGAAGAAGAGGAATGCTCTGGTGGCACTTAATTTTAGAGGAGAAACTGTTGAAGACCCAATTGCAAATAAGGCCATTGTTAAGGATTATTTTTTTAAGATCTACAATGACCGATCTACTCTAGAAATTGATGAATTAAATCTGGATTTTTCCAGAATTTCTTTGGAGCAGAATCAGTTCTTAGAGCAGGAATTTTCAGAGGAGGAAGTTTGGGATGTTGTGAAGTCTTGTGGAAGTAACAAAGCTCCGGGTCCTGATGGCTTTAATATGGGTTTTTTCAAGAGGTTTTGGCAGGTCCTTAAGGAAGATATTATGATCTTCTTTAAGAATTTTCACTTGGGGAAGGAATGGGAACATGGAATAAATCACACTTTCATCACTCTTATTCCAAAAAATTCAAACATTGGTGGTTTGGAAGATTTTAGACCTATTAGCTTAGTTGGTGGTTTGTACAAGATCCTCTCTAAATGTCTGTCAAGGAGACTTAGGAGATGCATTTCAGATTTGATCAGTCCATATCAATTCGTTTTTATTCCCGGTCGACAAATCTTGGATTGTTCCCTTATAGCCAATGAAGGGATTGACTTTTGGAAGAAGAATGGTTTAAAAGGATGTGTTTTTAAAGCTGATTTCAAGAAGGCATATGATACTCTTGACTGGCCTATTTTGTTCAGAATTATGAAGGAAATGGGCTTTGGTTCTAGATGGATAGGGTGGATTTCGAAGTGCATCACTTCAGCAACTGTTTCAGTCTTGGTGAATGGGGTTCCAACCGAGGAAATTCCAATGGCTAAGGGTCTTCGTTAAGGCTGTTCCTTGTCTCCGTTGTTGTTTAATATAGTTGGGGAACTCTTGAATTTATTGATACTTAAGGTTGTTTCAGGGGGACTCTTTTCGGGTTTGATGATTAGAAATGAGGAGAGGAATTTTAATTTAACACATCTACAATTTGCTGACGACCTTATAATTTTCTGTGATGTGTCGAAAAAACAAATCTTGAATGTGAAGAGGGTGCTTCGAGTGTTTGAGATTATTTCTGGACTTCAGTTGAACTTGAAGAAGTGCAAATTATTTGGGGTGAACTTAAAGGAAGAGGAAATTAAGGATTGGGCAGCTACGATTGGATGTTCAGTGGGTTCTTTTCCCTCAGAATATTTGGGACTCCCTCTTGGTCCACACAAGAACTATAACATTCTGTGGGTTCCAGTGGTGCAAAGTTTCAATAAGAGGTTAGCAGGTTGGAAAGGCTCTTCTTTGTCACTGGCGGGCAGGCTGGTTCTGATTAAATCAGTCCTATGTTCACTTCCTATATACTATTTGTCATTGTTTAAGGTTCCAGCTTCAGTATACAAGACCCTAAACTCTATTATGTCAAATTTTTTATGGGGTGGAGGAGATGGGAGGAAGATGAATAGGGCTTTATTGGAAAAGTGGGCTTGGAGGTTTGCTATTGAGAGGAAGGCGATTTGGAGGGAAATGATTTGCATTAAATATAAAATGGATTCTTCATTGATGCAGTTTGACAGTAAGGTTTCTCCTAAATTTTCTTGGATATGGAGATCTTTGGTGAATAATCATTTTAAAGCTGATTCGATGGGCTGTAGTATCAGAAGCAATTATAGCTATAAAATTGGCAATGGGAGGAATATTCGGTTTTGGCAAGACAATTGGGCATTGGATCATCCTTTGATGGTCATGTTCCCTAGACTATTCTCTATTGCAGTGAACAAAACTGGAAGATTATTTCAGTTTGGGGATTACAGCTCTGGGGGCTGGTTTTGGAACGTCCAGTTGAGAAGGTAGTTGAATGACTGGGAATTTGAACAATGGTCAAACTTGATGGTTGTTATTTCAGATTTTTCTATTTCTGCTGATGCTTTTGATGGACTGTTTTGGAAGGGGAATGGAGAAGGGGTTTTCAATGTTAAATCATGTGCCAATCTAAATTATTCGGGGAGTTCCGATTCGGAGGAAGCTAATTTTTGAAAATTTATTGTTTGGAGGGGCCTGCTGCCTCTAAGAGTGGAGACTTTTCTTTGGCAAGTTATCTTAAAGAAGCTGGCAGTGAAGACAGCTCTAGTTAAGAGAGGTGTTCAGGGCATAAATGATTCTATGTGTCCTTTTTGTAATCTAGAAGAAGAGTCTTCATCTCATCTATTTTTTTCCTGTTCGGTTGTTTGGCCAATATGGACTAAATTCATGGGCTATTGGAATTTTTAGTCTGTTTTTCATAAAGATGTTAAAAAATTCCTAGTAGCATGGACTAACTTGAAGACCAACTCTCTTATGTGGTCATTTATCCCTGGAGTGGTCTTATGGACAATATGGAAAACTTGGAATTATATAGTGTTTGAAGGAGGGAAGCTTGATCGAGCAGAAATATTCTTTCTAGCAAGGTACAGGCTTGCTTCATGGTTTCTAGCTAGGGAAACTCAGATTTCTATTTCCAAGGATGCTCTTATTGTCGACTTGTCCTTAGTGGATTCTTGCTCGTCTCATACTAATCGGATTTCAACTAAGTTTCCTTGGTCCCCTTCTCCAAAGGGTTTTATTAAACTTAATGTGGATGCGGCTACTTCTAGTGATTGGAAGAGGAGTGGTTTAGGTGGTGTTCTAAAAGACATTTTTGGTTCGATTCTTGGCTCCTTCAAAGAGCTGGCTGGCCCGGGACCTCCAACTTTGATGGAATTGAAAGCTATTCTAAAGGGGTTATATTATTATGAATCTATTCGCCACAGATTTAAAGAGAGATTGATTATCGAGAGTGATAGTAAGGTGGCAATTGGTTGGGTCAAGGATGTTGGTTCTTGTCCTGTCGTTTATGTCCAAGTTGTTAAGGACATTATTCAAAAGCTTAGTGTTTATGAAGGTCTTATTAGATGGGTTAGTAGGACAGCCAATATAGAGGCGGATGTTCTAGCTAAGGCTGGTATTGGTTGAGAATTATGTTCTGTTTAGGGTTGTTTCTTTTTGGCTTTTTATCTCTGGAGGGAGATTAGACTTTGTATTACTTTGTAATGTTTTGAGGTTAATGAATTCCTAGGGCACTCTTTTCCTCCTTCCGCTGATTAAGGAACTATTTTCAAGTTCCATTAATCATGAAGGGGGTTTTTAGTGAGGCCTACTATTCCTATAAAAAAAAATAGAGTACTTGTTTGAAGTTGTTACTGGCAGCCTTTACTGTTTTCTTCTGTATTTATCTTTATGAATTTGGAAGCATTCCATCTTTTTGAGGTTTGACGGTGGCTTCTCCTACATGCCTTTCGTTTTCCTTTGATGCCATAGATTTCGGATTTGAAGGCATGAAATGAATGTTTTGAAGTGGAAAGAGTAGAAATTGCAATGAATCTCATTGGTGTTCATTCTTACCAAGTAAAGATGATAGAAGAACATGGATATCTTTACTAACCATCTTTCATCTCCTGCTGCATATTTGTTTTCCCTTATCTAAGTGATATGTGTGACTTAGCCAATTTCAAGAAAAATATCTAAGAACAATCTAACTGTGCTATGCAAATGTAAGAACTCATTGCTGTAATGAGATTGTGCGAGTTCAGTGGCAAAACCATGAAAAATATGTTGAATTGGAAAAATTTCATTTTTCGGTTTTCCTGAATAATCATTTTGTATCTTTCTCTGTTTAGTATCCACACATGCTTTATGTTGTTCAATAAAAATTTGGGAGAAATAATTGTGTATTGAGATTCATCCATGCTTTTGAAAATCAGACCAGACCATAGTTTGCAAGATGTGAGGTCCAAAATCTTTCCTCTTAAAACAAGAAAAGTGAAGGCACCTGAAGTTCCGCCCCCGGTTACAATGCCCACAAGAAGAAAAGAGAGATCGCTCTCTTCCTTGGTGGTTAATGCCCCCAAAGTATCAACACAAACTACCATGACTGGAAGGAGGACAAAAGCTGTTGCCAGAAAGGCCAGTGCTTTGCGAGGTTCCAGTTTTTCGATGGAAGACTCTATGGAGGATCACCAGGAGAGTGCAAGCTCACCTGTAACAGTAAATAAATTCACTCAAAATAAAAGACAGGTACATTGAAGCCTAAATGATTATAGTATGTGATGGCTTTTTTCTGTCACAGTGTCCAATATTGTTTGATAATGCTCCTTTTCTCAAACACAAATAATTAATGTTTTGGATTAGACTTTTGATATCTGTTGTCTTTATAAAATTGAAAAACAGTGTATTTCTTCTGTCGAACCTAGCCAACACACGAATAAAGATGCTGAGAATGGTGATGAATCGTGGGATGGGAAATTGGATCTCTGGAAACCTTTGAATTGTTTGGTGGAGGTTGCAAACAGGACCAAGTCCTTCAAGTCTAGTTCACAAGGTTCTGATTCTAAATTAGAACCTAGCCATGTATCTAATGTTGAAGCTCAAATGTGCAAAAGCAAAAATAAGGAAGACAAATGCAAATCAAAAGTTGGGGATGAAAAGAATATTGCTGGTCTTGCAACGTCAGAGATTGTAACTCCTAAAAAGTTATGCAGGATACGTCGGAAGAGGGCTTCTGGATTTGGGGCTTCTGGTATTTCTCCTCAAGCTGTGCTAGATGCATGTGGTCCAAAGCATGAAAGAAGAAAGGGTCCTGTTTGGTTCTCGCTAGTGGCCTTAGAAGACCAGTAAGAATTTATTTTAGCCTTCAATCTAATGGATTGTAGTTTTCTTAAGATTATCTTCATTAAAACTTCATTGCTTTCAGGGAAGGAGGTGCATCCCTCCCTCAGATTCCTGCAAATTACCTGAGGATAAAGTAAGTTCCTTTAGCCAATTCCTGCAAATTACCTAAGGATAAAGTAAGGACCTGATATGCCGAGTAACACCAAATATTTATGGCAACTGATGCTTATAAAACAAGAGTCATGATGTAAGAAGGATAGACGTTGGTTTTAACTAGAGTATAGTTAGAGATAAAGCACTGGTGGGTGGGACCAACAACCATTACTAGAAAAGTGTTACCTGTTTATACAGCATTTTGTTAGCTAGCTTCAGTAATGTTAATATTAATCAATATGTTCAAGAAAGCATTTGGGTGGGGTGTGGATGGTTATACAAAGATCTTGGTAAGCTTAAGATAAAATGGCAAAATGCATATAAAAGTGTGGTTAGACAATCCAACTTTTGTTTTAGATTATTATATATGAAAAAGGTCTCGCTAGCCACTTCCTATTGTTAATCCACCTTCACTTCTTATTGTTAATCCACCTTCTATCCACTGATTACGATCTCCCCGTCTTTAAGCTCTCTTTAAAAAGGTATGTTTCTTTTACTTGGTGAAATCATTTTATGACAACAGTTACTCTCATTTTCTACTTCAACTCAAATCATCTGGGGATGCTTTCCAGACATTGTTGCCTAGATTTTTTAGCTTTAGTTATCAGGCATGTAATAGTCAAGTTAGAATCAAGCAGACCATGTAATTAAAAGGTGCACTTCGATCCTGATTTTTATTTACTTATATGTTCCTTATACTGTAAGGAGTGAGAACTTATCTTTGACCAACTTCACATTAGATTCCATATTGGAACCCTAAAGCAATTATGATAAGACTGCAAGCTTCCTACATCTTCTGTTATCGTGCTTGAGAACTACTTGATATGAATTTCAAAACTGAAAAAAAGTGACATGGTGAACGTATATGTCCTGAACGACCTGTGAATTGTGAGGTGAATAAAAATAATATGTTATTTTGTTTCTTTTGCCAATTAACTGTTATTTTTACCATTTTTAATTTAAGTTCTGTGGTCAGTTGTCTCTAGTTATTGCTAAATCCCATCTAGCAATTTTTTTCAACAAATGGTGCTTACTCCTGCCTGTTTTTGTTCTCTTTTCCAGTCAATCTATAGCATGGAAAATTTACATTTTGCATTAGCCATATGGATTAATGACCAAGTTTCCACCGAGAGTTTTGAATTAAATAATAGTTATCTGTCGGTTAGTGTCACTTTAGATATGGATTCATCCAAGGATGAAGCCAGAAAATGTATACTGGGGGCGGCTAGATTGAATTATAAAATTTTTAGGGACAAAGAATGAAATTTTACCATTTTTTAGCTGACAATGTTATAAATTTTGAAGGGACTAAAATATACAACATTACCATTTTAGGCCACCCTCGAGTGCTGCCCCCGGTTCCCTCTTCCATTTGTTTATATTTGTTCTTTTGTGGCAGGGATGGAATTGTGCCTGTTTCTTTTATTCAAAAATACCTTATGAAGAAATTGGATCTCACCAATGAAGCTGAGGTGAGTTGATCTCTCCTTGAACGTTCTCCAATGATACACACACACCAAGAAGAAATTTGGCCAAAATGATATTTAGCTTTCCTTTTGGTTCTTCAATGCGATGGGCTGCTTTATTTTTTTTGTTATGCATGTATACTTGTTTTGGCAGGTTGAGATTAAATGCATGGGACAACCTGTTCTTCCCACACTGCAGCTGTATAATTTAGTGGATTTGTGGCTACAAACAGCATCGACATCACAGCGTATAGCAGCATCTGCCGGTTCTAGTGCAAAGGAATTTGTGATGGTATTGGCATATGCTCGAAAAGTCCCGGATCAATAACAAGTTCTTTCGATTCTTTTGTCACCATGTCAATAATCTTAACACATATATACAGAGACGATATTATCATTATTCGAATCTTCATCCGCAATAGAGTAGGACACTTTGATATACGGCGTGTATTCTATTCAATGAAGGCATCTGTTGAGTGAGAGTTGTTTATTTTCAGTCTCTGCATACAAAAATAGAGCACTGTTTGAGGCCAAGTAATGGGGTTTAACTACCCTATAACTGTACTGACGTGACTGAAATCATGTCATCACTCTATTTTTCCGTTTACAGTTGCAACAGTCAGTTTTTCTGTAAGATTCTTCTGAATATATGAATATGAAAAATATTAAAGAAGAGAAAGGAATGTATTTTTGCTGCTTGTCGATGTTGTTGGGCACTTGGACTGGTGATGTCGGATCTCAAATGTCAATGTCATTTTATACAAGTGCTGCTTTTGACAATAGCAACTTAAGGAAATTCAAAAAACATGCAGTTTAATTTAAGGTTAAAATACGGTGGAAATAATATATTACTGAAAATATTATAAAAAATATAATATTTTAGGTTAGACATAATCTAAAATATTATATTCTTCATAATATTTTCAGTCACCATATAAAATATTACATAGAAAGTAACACTTTCAGTTGTTAATTGAAAATGTTAAAAATAATATTATAATTTAGGTTGTAACCGAAAAAATTATAGATAATGTAACATTTTAAGTTGTATCTAACATAAAATGTTATATCTTTTAATAATATTTTCGGTCACATCCTATATTCATCGTCTTTACCATCATCGTTTTTTAACCTTAAGGGGGTGTTTGGTTCAAGAATTGTGGGATTTCCATGGGATGAGAATCCCACATTCCCATGTTTGGTTGGTCGGGAATCTCATTCCCGGTAATGTTTTATTACTAATAGTAGATTTTTTTTCAAAAATATCCTTCTTCTGTCATTGAATAATAAAAATTCTACGAAGGTTAAATTACAAATTTATCCTTAAATTATTTTAGATTTACAAAAAAAAAATCTATAATTAAAATTTTATATAAAGTTCAGGGATTAAATTTTTTTTTATTCTTTCATTAAACCTTTTTTATTTTTTTAATTTTGTAAACAAAATTATATAAATATTATGAATTTAATTTTTTTAAGAAAATATATAAATATTTTACAATTTGTAATATTATACAAATATATAATAAATACAATTTGGTTAAATATACATTCCAATAATATTTTATTCCTTTAACCAAACACGGTAATCTTACATTCCTGCTAAACCAACCAAACACAAAATACAACATTCATAGTAATCCTATTCTCTGGTAATCTTTTATTCTCACTGGTAATCTTTTATTCTCACTGATAATCTTTTATTCTCACTGATAATCTTACATTCCGTGAACCAAACTCACCCCTAAATTTCTCACTGATAATCTTACATTCCGTGAACCAAAATCACCCCTAAATATATGTTCTGCCGCATAACTTCCCACCAAAAATGCTTACTTTCGCTTCACTTATTACACTGGAAAAGTAAAGCACAAAGTACAAAACACCCAAAAGGGCCATCCACATGGACAGAATTTGTGAAAAGGAAAAAAACCCCTCATCCATGACCTAGAACCACTCATGCCAACTGCCACTTGTATTCATCATCATCTTAGATCTTAATAGTAGAGGTGATCAAACTAAACTCGACTCAACAAATATAATTAATATTTTATACTTAAATTAATTTGATTTGAAAAAAAATATTTTAAAAAGCTTATATCAAATTGACTTGATTCAATTTGAAAAAATTTAAATGAGTGAAATTGTAAAATAAAACTATAACAATTTAAATAATATTTTGAATAACTTAAAATTTATAATAATATTAGTTGATTGATTTTAGAATAACTGGAAAATGGAGTATTGGGCAGTTAATCTAAAATATGGGGTATATTGAAAAATAACAATGATATTTGGAGTACATGGGTAAAAAAACCCATATAACTAACTACAAATTTGGTACCGACTTTTTTTTTTTTAAATTTGGTATAGATATTTCGTTTACCGGTTTGAGGTTTTTTTCTCTAACTACCAATATTTAATTTATCAGTTAATTATTTTAGATTTGGACTTACTAGGCTTCCCGCTTAAAGGCTTCTTTTTCTTCTTCTTTCAAACCACTGTATGCAAATAATCAACTCACCGTTTAAATCAGTTGTTTGGATTTTAAACGAGGGAGTACCCAATTCGGGCGGGGCTGCCCGCAACCGAAGCCAGTCCGCCATCGATGCCGTCCACTTCACCGTACAAATCTTCTGTTCCCATGAACGCAGCGTGTACTCCCACCATGAAAGTCCCAACCAAAATGGAAACCAACACGTTCAACCAAACGTGGATGACAACCAGAGCTACAACCGTAATTACACTGAGGATCGCCAGTATGATGGGGTCGTCAATCGGATGGTTTATAATATACAAGGGATCGTTTCGGAAGAAGTAAAGGAAGAACCAGGCGACGAAGACGACCAAGAAGACGATCATGGAGATTGGATGCCATAGCAGGCTGAGTAAGAGGACCGCTAGGATTCTCATGGCATAGGGGAAGTAGCGTGCGGTGGCGTCGCCAGCTGATATGGGGCGGGCAAAGGATGAGAATGACAGGAACGCGTGCCATGGGCGACGCATGTAGCCAGATTGGGTGGCGCGTGTGAATAACACAGGCGTGAAGAGGGATAGCGAGGTCATTGCTGAAGTTAACGAAGATCTGATTGGAGCGAGAGAGTAAGAGAGGTCTCGTGAAAAGATTCTTAGCTGATTCTCGACTTTCGAGCAAAGTTAAGTAAAGCAAGAGAGCGAGACCGATGCGAGCTTTTTACAAGTGCATTTCTTCCTTCTTTTAGCGGGATTTCGCGACGGCAACGTTTTGTATTGAATCTCGTGATCAGATGTTTTTTCTTTTAATATAAATTTTAACCCACGGAGAAGTTGCTAACCCACGGGGTTTTTAAGTACTGTACTAGAACAACCAAAATAGCAGCTAATGTTTTTAAGGCAACTCCTAACCCACGGGGAACAACAATCAAATAATCAAAAGGTAGTTAAAAGTTCTCACTGAAACATAGTAAAATGTCTGTCGTCTTCAACCATGCTTGCGTTGAGCTTCAATAGCATCCCTGTAAACAAAAAATATGAGATAAAAGGGTCGGTTGAAGATAAAAGTGAAGGTACAAGTATTAATTAAAACAATAACACGAAAATGAGCATTCACTTGTTACCACCCACAATGTTTACTGATTTGAGTTTATACACAAAGAAACTATTACCGAAAAGCGTTTTCAAGCTCCTTGTTTTCCAGGTCAAGCTTCCAACCATCATAAAATGCATCCGCAGCCTTTTCAAAATCCTGCAATTAGCATTATGTTGATACCCAAATTAGACGGATACGTCTCAATTAATTTTGTTTTATAAATGAACTTGCCCATAGTTAGCTCACCTTCAACAACATCAAGGCAACTCCAAGCCGATTGTAAGCCTTTGGCCGGGAGGGACTTAGCAGTACACACCTCTCAGCATCTTTTAATGCATTTTTACCATCTTCCAGGCGGGCCCAAACAAGCTTCGGTTAGAATACAAAGTTGCATCCATGTCATTACAATTAATTGCCTGTAATATATTACAAAAGAAAACTTTAAACGTCATTTATATGACAGTAGACAAAGAAATGGAACATATATTTGGCTGTCCAAAAATAAAACACAGGAATTAGTAAAGTTATTATTAAACATATGTCTTTGTCTCATACCAAGTAAAATCCTCTATGGTTCCATTTTAGAACTATACAGCAGAAGATTAAATCGGAGAAAGAAAAGGATTTTCCATGTCCAAGATAGAAGTTGGCACTTTACCTACCTGACCAGCCTAAGAACTGAAACCAGAAAATTGTTGTAAAAAAAAGAAAAAGAACATACGTTATTTATCCTTAGTTCTTACATTTGCATTGTTTTCGAACAAAACCTTAACACAATCCTTCTTGCCAACAGCTGCTGCGCGCTGCAGTGGTGTGCCAGCGGCAGGGTTAGCATCAACTTCGGCACGTTTTGAAATTAGCAACTGAAGAAGTTTCTTAGGTCCTACAACATTCCAACCAAAATATCAAAAATATTATACTAATCTGGCTCAACGAAAGGATGAACAACTAAAAATGTAACTTGCAAAACATCATAATGTTCTTTCCATCATTGGATCATGCGAAGAGAATACTGTAACTATGTTCACTCTCCCAACTGAAAGTAGTAGAATGAAGGGATACTTGCTTCAGAAAAGACCACTAATAAGCAAAGGGAATCGGTAACTGAAATATGTAAAATTTTCGTAAAGTTGGCAATTGTAAATAGATTACAAACAAACCGAGCAATAGGAAAATAACTGCATGCTATATAAAATCAAAGATTCACCTTCCATAGCGGCAAGATGCAAAGCAGTGACCCCCTCTTTATTCATTGCGTTCAGATTTGCGCCATTGTCAATAAGGTAAACGGCAGTGGGAAAATGATTCCGTTCAATAGAACAATTCAAAGGAGTATCACCTACCAAAAAAGCATCGTTTATTCAACCAAATGTGCACTTTCATTTAGAATCAAATATTATGATTACGTTCTTCTTACTTCATTTTAAAGCATATAAACAGAAACAATAAAATTACCAGAAGAAATAACTAAAAGTTGATATATACAAAAGAACTTTAGGAAATGCGAAACTGGAATAAAAAACAAGGCATACCTTCGTCATCTTTGACGTTAACATCCATTTTCAGTTGGCCGACGAGATATTTCAGAATATGCGTTCTTCCACCCAACGACGCCACATGAAGTGCATTGCGGCCATTATCTTCCTTAGCAGCAGCAATTTTCCTGCCAAATCGCCTTCCACATCAAGCTCGTACACCAACCCTACGTTCACAGACACACAAAATAACAGTGATGTAAGTGACAATCTAATAAACTCTCAAATCTCATAAAGAAACTGACGATTCAGTACTTTATTCAAGTCTCCTTTGAAAGCTGCGTCGAGCAAACAGTAGATGTCACCTCTTTTATCTGCGGATCAACATAAAGAGTCAGTAATATACAATCAGCAGTTAATCGCATATCCGTGTCCAAAAGGAAAAAAAAAGTGAAAGCATATATATATATATATAAATGAGAGGCAGTGAAGCACTTTGATCGAACCTAGAAATGTAAAAAAAAAAAAAACTCCATTGAAAGGAAAGAGAGGGCTCGAGGAATTTCTTTTTTTTGGGGGGGGGGAGAATTGGATAAAGAGTTAAGGAGGTAATGAGAAATGAAGGAGAAGATGCTTGGTAGACACGCTTAGTTAACCGTGCATTTATTTTTGTTATTTGACAACTATGTTCTTGTATATTGTCACGTCGGATAGTAATGGAGGATAGCTTAGGCAGCAGCTTCCAATATTACCAGTCTTTTCAGCTTCGTGGTTGCGACATCAACTAGCCGTGTTCAATGAAATTGATGTTATAAAATGAAAATTATATCAAGCTTTGATTTTCAGTAATTTAAAGAAGGATAATTAAAAGAGGGAAGAGTTTTTGATTTCTGAGAAGTAATTTTCATTTCTAAATATTTAGAATAATATTGTTTAACAGAGTTGCAAGTAATTCAGTTGTCCTGATAATAGCTAATTTTGTCTCTTTTGTGCAGGCTGGTTGCTGCTTCTTGGACTCCAATTTGCCTTGATTTTGTTGGGCTTCGGTTGGACTACTTTCTATTGGACCCTCCCTGGGTGATGCTAAGAGTAAGTGGGCTTCTCCCTTCAGTCACACTTTGGGCTTACACCCGTGGCACTCCAGCTCGTGTTTGAATCCTTTCAACACATTAATAATTCATGCCACAACTATTTTCCCTTTACTCGGTTGATTACAAATCTCTTTTCCTCCTCAGTCCATGATAATGTTGGAATAACTCATTCTAAGATATCAGAAAATCACAGTTTTTTAGGTTATGTCATTTTACGTGTAACTCTAGTTGAATAGTTGCAGTTAAACTGAATAGGAGGCAAATTTTAATCTATTAGTGATTGTTCGGATGAGATCGAGTCACCTTCATAAACAACTATCATATGTAAGTCTCAAATCCAAATAGTAAATGCATTAGAAAAAGTAAATAGTTAGTGCGGAGGGTAAACGAAAGCTTAGGTTAGAATCAAACAAAACTGATAACAAAATCGAATTCAAGAAGTCAAAAAATATCAAGTTAAAGTCAACCCAAAAATTAACATCGAAAATCAACGATCATGGTCGATGGTGGTGGTTAACAGTCAACAAGTCAGATCGATCAACAATCAACTGATCAAATCGATCAATAGGTCAATCAAAGTCAACATGTCATGTTGGATGGTTCGGTTTGAATGATTGAATTTAACTCGATTCAATCTAATTTAATTCAGTTGGATTTAGGTCGATTCAGTCTAAATTAATGATATGTACGATATTCTCATACTTGGTGTACAATAACAAAGAAAATTTATTATGTAGGTGCAGATTATCATTGTGAAGAAATAAAGATAAATGATAATATAATTTTTTCAAATTCTATCCAAACATGGTTCATTTTATTCGCAAATAAAATGTTAAGAGTGTAAGTGTTAAAAAAATTATGACCAAAGTGATAATTTTTTAACATTATGCCCAACATTTTAACGTTGTATTTTGTCATTAATAATATTTTTCCTCATTATGCCTTTAATATTGAATAAGTACAATATATTAACAGCAAATATCAATGACAAAATTGAAACTTTAAAACAATGACAATAATACCACGTAGCATTTGTCATTTAAATCCCAACAAAAATAGCTATACAAAACCGCCAAACCAATTGAGGACAATGAAGTGTTTCTAACACGATACAAAATAGAAGAGACATAACGATGACAGTCGAAAACTCTTGCTCACACACATCCATGTCCCTAATTATGAGCTTCTCCATCACTGATGCATGTTTCAAGAAATAACTTAACATTTCAAACATATGCTTCTCGTTCTCAAATCATTTGATTTCAATCTCCTCGATGTTAAATAACAAACACGGAGGCACCGTTGTACGCCGTGACCTGAAGCCTTCCGATGTACTTGCCTAAGCATACAAAAAAGGAAGAGAAACAAGTTAGTAAGTTTGTAATTGAATTTACAAAGTAGTATTGTTCAGAATCTTTCTCGACCGTTGACAACACACAAATCAAACACAAGCAACTGCTCAAACCTAGAACCTGTAGGGAGATCGACACTCTCTTTTACCACCAAGGTCGATTAATGAGTTCAATTTGTACACTTAATCTTAAATGGTATTTAGAGAAGCCTTCATACCAGATTCAGGAGATCCAGGACAAGTGTCTTTAGATTAGGCATGCAATGCAGAAACTCCAAAATCCACGTTCCTTGCCAATCATCATTCAAGTAATTACGAAATTCCAGCTCAACAAGGTTGTTAAATGCAAGCATTGGATCAAGAGGTGCCAGAAAAAGCTGTACACAAAAAAAAAGAACTATAATATAATGTTAAAAGAAAAGATAGACTTGAATATTACTACGTACGCTAACCGTTTTAGAGTCATCTTCAATAGCTAAATAAAGGGACTGTACATTGCAAACTCCCTGAAGAAGATTTGCTGCACGTTCAAGGTCCTCGCTATCCGTTAGAGTGATTTCAATATGAGTTCTTTCTAGAGATTTCATTTCACTTAAAGTATATCCTTCAGCCATTCCATCAACATATCTGAAATAAACCAGATTTGGAGCATTGATCTCGATGACATTGAAACCTCTGTGAGAACCAACATACAACTCACCAAAGTCTAAAACCAATCTTTTAAGTGAAAGCTTATGGATATTGAGCTCACTTATATTACGAAATTCACAATGAATGGATTCCAAATTTTCTAGGACAGGGCAACTGGAAATTAACCTAAGAACTGAACCACCATCTAGAAATTCAGAGTATGCAAAATGCAGAGTCTTCAGATTTGGTAGATGAACATTGGCTGGAACCTTCAAATCACAGTTGATATTCAGTTTCAGTGTCACCAATGTCTGGCAAGTAAACAGAAGACTCGGTAAAGTGTAAGTATATTCAAACATCAAATTTGCATCAATTTCCTTAACACCACACCACAACGCAGCACATATCCAACGATTAAGGCGTGAATAATTCTCACCCCGTGGAATGCCATCCTTCCTCACCCAATGATCATTCACCCTCAAGCAATCTAAACTTAGCTGTTTGGGGTTGGAAAATAATATATCGACAAAATTCAGGAAGTTGTTATCATTTTCAGTAGGCGACGACATATGCGATAAGCAACTATTGAAATCAAGGATAGAAATTGATGAAGCGAAAAGATACCTCCACCGGGGTGAAAGAATTGAGGTTTTAACTGCATCTTTAATGGGAAGGAAGGACAAAATATGACAAATGATAGGATCAGGCAAACTACTTATCCTATCTGAGCCACCCACAGAATCTACACGCTCGGCCATGTTGCAATCTAATATCAACAATTCCTACAACTCAAGTCTTTTTGAATTAACCAATCTCTGTTTCTAAGTCCACTATCAGTCACCGATATATCTGAAACCATACCTTTCTTCAAGCAGAAGAGGTTTCTGTTCGTCCTTCCCCGTTTTTTCTAGTGTTTTGCTGCTTTACCAGACACCCAATCCTTCAGCTCAGCAATTAGTTTCCACTTTGTTCTCTTAGCTCTTTACTGTCTCGTTTCATCTCTAATTTTCTCTTACCTTCTTCTTCCTCGTTGGTCTTCATAACAGGGTCTAATTCTTTAGTTAAAATCAGGTTCTTATCGGCCTAAAACGTTTTGGGTTTAATTTGGATACAGTCGTTCGTGCTAGAATTAAGCCCATTAGACCCAAAGAAAATGAGACGTGCAACTACAAGAAGTCCCATCTGAAATGAAGAAGCTTACGTCGACTGCAAATGCCAAGAAATTTATCCTACAGTTAATATTTGGCATAAATTGACTTGAGAAACAGTTTATGAAGTAAAACCCCGTAAATAGGTGTTATGACTACTTGTTTTCTCTATTGAGCACATGTTGATGTAATGATGTTCTTATTAGTAATGTGAAGTAGAAGATTTTCATGAACTTTATTTACCCTAGTGTGTTGCGGCTTGTATAAATCCCAAGGTTTTTACATGCTAAAAAGAGAAGGTTATGGTCCTAATATCCACTTCATAGTCACAGTTTTTAATATGAACCAGTGTTTCAGGATTGGATTGACCTAAACATGTTAAGGGTTAAATTAAGAATACAATCCTCCATTCTTCTATATTTGACTTAAACATGTGGAACGTTGTCTGTTTTTTTTATTAGTTCCAGATGATTACAATAGTAATATTTATTTTAAAGACTTTGAACCATTCGACAATGAACGGCCAAATACCCTTACGGAGGGTGTGCTCAGACCCGAAACCTCTAGGTATAATAATCCTTTCTTTAACCAATTCGCTTTATTAGTGCAACCTTGTCTGATTTTTTTTTCAACATTCGGATGACACTTTTAGGCAGGGAAACAAAACTGTTGTGAAATATTTGAAAGACAAATTCAAAACAATAAGGCTAGCATGCAACTCTGTTGTTTACCTTCCCCCCCCCCCCCTCAAAGCTTGATATCTTTAAATAGTCCAGTATCGGTCACTAAGAACTTTTCTTTTAACTGCAGTGGTTTGTCATTGTCCCCGTTTCTTCTACTGTTTAACTGACACCAAATCCTTCAGTTCAGTATTTAATTCCACGTTTTCTGATTATCTCTTTATTCTTTGTTTATTCCTAAACTAATATGACCTACTTCTTCCATTTGAATCAGAGATTTCACCTCGTGATTGTTTGAGTATAAGAGAAGTCCTTAGCTTTGGTTCATGGGATCCAAGAATTCATAACGCCCATAGTGCATAGTGTCTTGAATGGCTGGATGGGGTTATGCAGCTACTCGACTTGACTAACTTCACGAGCAGCATTATTTTTCTATGGAATAATTAAAATCGAATGAATAAAATATTTACGAGAATACTTTACAATTGACATAAATTATTTATAAGAACATCAAGATTATTCAATCGAATTGCTCTACTCTTTGATCATCGATTCACTCTTTCTCGATAACAAAGAGAAATTATTTAAACTAGATCGATGGATGAATGCATTAAAACCAACATTAATGGAACATACAGTAAGGCAAACAGGACTGCTGCTGTGGGCTTAATAACAAAATATCACGAGACCTACTATTGTGGGCCTTGCTCGAAGGTAATTGATCTTCATGATGTTGAGCTCGTGGAGGCTAGAACAAAAGTGTAGATACGCATTTTCGTCCGAAATTTTTGTTTGAGCTCTACTTATCTAAATGCATATATGGGCTAACTAATTATTTAATTATTATTTTTATGTTTTTTTTGGATAAATCAACAGTTTATTACCCAAAATAGCAATGTTGCTACAACCAATCAACAACAACAAGACATCCCAATTACAAAAAGAACCAAAGATTGGTTAGACTATACCCCAAGCATTACAGAGATAAAAATTAGTACTATCAAGTCTATCTATAGCTTTACCCCTTAGTCTAATACTAACAGCTTCGACTATATCTTTAAGCAAAGAATCGATCGATCTAAATCGACCCTGGAAAATATGTTGATTTCGTTCCTTCCAGATGGAATAAATGAAAGCGTTCCAAGAAATATTCAGCAAAGTGGTGATTAGAGACTTCCCTTTCCAGGAAGTGCTTGCCCAAGAGACCATTGTTTCCCAAGTGAGAGGAGAATAAGACATACCATTAAGCTTCAAAATAGCTTTCCAAAGTCCAACAGCAAAAGAACATTGAGAAAAAAGATGATCCCGCGATTCTTGAAATTGGCAGCAGCTTACGCATATAGAATCAGAACATAACCCCATTCTCCGCAAACGATCTCTAGTAGGTAATCTGTCCAATAATGCCATCCAAGAGATCAAACTGTGTTTTGGAATATGCAAAGGGTACCAAATCAATCTATGCCAATGAACTTTAATGCCTTGCGTCCGAATCATGTCCCAGACTTCCCTAATCGGCTGAGGAGCAAACGTAACAATAGGGTAAGCAATTGGTCTCAACTTTAAAATTCTGTGAAAACTCCAGCTGACGTTTGAACCTGCTTCAAAATTCTAGAAATCATGATTCGTAAGGACATAAGAATTAATCCATGCTACCCATAATGATCCATCACCTGCAAGAACCTTTCTAATAAGGCTTATGATACAAGCTCTGTTCCAGATAGAAGTGTTTTTCAATCCCAAACCTTCTTCAGACTTCAAAAGACAGATGCTCTCCCAACTGACTCTGGCACCGGCTGCTGATTTATCAGCTCATTTCCAGAAAACCTGGAACAGAATTGATCCACTGTTTTAAGAATGGAAGCCAGAAGAATTAGTTGCCTGCACCAAAAATTGCAGACACTGAACAGGACTGAGCGAATTAGTTCAAGCCTGCCCGTGTAGCTAAGATTTCTACCAGACCAGTGCTGCAACCGTTGTCTGATCTTTTCGAGCAAAGGTTCGCAATCTTTCACCGTTAGCTTCATAAACAACTATCATATGTAAGTCTCAAATCCAAATAGTAAATGCATTAGAAAAAGTAAATAGTTAGTGCGGAGGGTAAATGAAAGCTTAGGTTAGAATCAAACAAAACAAATAACAAAATCGAATTCAAGAAGTCAAAAAATATCAAGTTAAAGTCAACCCAAAAATTAACATCGAAAATCAACGATCATGGTCGACGGTGGTGGTTAACAGTCAACAAGTCAGATCGATCAACAATCAACTGATCAAATCGATCAATAGGTCAATCAAAGTCAACATGTCATGTTCGATGGTTCGGTTTGAATGATTGAATTTAGCTTGATTCAATCTAATTTAATCCAGTTGGATTTAGGTCGATTCAGTCTAAATTAATGATATGTACGATATTCTCATACTTGGTGTACAATAACAAAGAAAATTTATTATGTAGGTGCAGATTATCATCGTGAAGAAATAAAGATAAATGATAATATAATTTTTTCAAATTCTATCCAAACATGGTTCATTTTATTCGCAAATAAAATGTTAAGAGTGTAAGTGTTAAAAAAATTATGACCAAAGTGATAATTTTTTAACATTACGCCCAACATTTTAACCTTGTATTTTGTCATTAATAATATTTTCCTCATTATGCCTTTCATATTGAATAAGTACAATATATTAACAGCAAATATCAATGACAAAATTGAAACTTTAAAACAATGACAATAATATCACGTAGCATTTGTCATTTAATTCCCAACAAAAATAGCTATACAAAACCGCCAAACCAATTGAGGACAATGAAGTGTTTCTAACACGATACAAAATAGAAGAGACATAACGATGACAGTCGAAAACTCTTGCTCACACACATCCATGTCCCTAATTATGAGCTTCTCCATCACTGATGCATGTTTCAAGAAATAACTTAACATTTCAAACATATGCTTCTCGTTCTCAAATCATTTGATTTCAATCTCCTCGATGTTAAATAACAAACACGGAGGCACCGTTGTACGCCGTGACCTGAAGCCTTCCGATGTACTTGCCTAAGCATACAAAAAAGGAAGAGAAAAAAGTTAGTAAGTTTGTAATTGAATTTACAAAATAGTATTGTTCAGAATCTTTCTCGACTGTTGACAACACACAAATCAAACACAAGCAACTGCTCAAACCTAGAACCTGTAGGGAGATCGACACTCTTTTACCACCAAGGTCGATTAATGAGTTCAATTTGTACACTTAATCTTAAATGGTATTTAGAGAAGCCTTCATACCAGATTCAGGAGATCCAGGACAAGTGTCTTTAGATTAGGCATGCAATGCAGAAACTCCAAAATCCACGTTCCTTGCCAATCATCATTCAAGTAATTACGAAATTCCAGCTCAACAAGGTTGTTAAATGCAAGCATTGGATCAAGAGGTGCCAGAAAAAGCTGTACACAAAAAAAGGAACTATAATATAATGTTAAAAGAAAAGATAGACTTGAATATTACTACGTACACTAACCATTTTAGAGTCATCTTCAATAGCTAAATAAAGGGACTGTACATTGCAAACTCCCTGAAGAAGATTTGCTGCACGTTCAAGGTCCTCGCTATCCGTTAGAGTGATTTCAATATGAGTTCTTTCTAGAGATTTCATTTCACTTAAAGTATATCCTTCAGCCATTCCATCAACATATTTGAAATAAACCAGATTTGGAGCATTGATCTCGATGACATTGAAACCTCTGTGAGAACCAACATACAACTCACCAAAGTCTAAAACCAATCTTTTAAGTGAAAGCTTATGGATATTGAGCTCACTTATATTACGAAATTCACAATGAATGGATTCCAAATTTTCTAGGACAGGGCAACTGGAAATTAACCTAAGAACTGAACCACCATCTATAAATTCAGAGTATGCAAAATGCAGCGTCTTCAGATTTGGTAAATGAACATTGGCCGGAACCTTCAAATCAAAATTGATATTCAGTTTCAGTGTCACCAATGTCTGGCAAGTAAACAGAAGACTCGGTAAAGTGTAAGTATCTTCAAACATCAAATTTGCATCAATTTCCTTAACACCACACCGCAACGCAGCACATATCCAACGATTAAGGCGTGAATAATTCTCACCTCGTGGAATGCCATCCTTCCTCACCCAATGATCATTCACCCTCAAGCAATCTAAACTTAGCTGTTTGGGGTTGGAAAATAATCTATCGACAAATTCAGGAAGTTGTTATCATTTTCAGTAGGCGACGACATATGCGATAAACAACTATTGAAATCAAGGATAGAAATTGATGAAACGAAAAGATACCTCCACCGGGGTGAAAGAATTGAGGTTTAAACTGCATCTTTAATGGGAAGGAAGGACAAAATATGACAAATGGTAGGATCAGGCAAACTACTTATCCTATCTGAGCCACCCACAGAATCTACACGCTCGGCCATGTTGCAATCTAATATCAACAATTCCTACAACTCAAGTCTTTTTGAATTAACCAATCTCTGTTTCTAAGTCCACTATCAGTCACCGATATATCTGAAACCATACCTTTCTTCAAGCAGAAGAGGTTTCTGTTCGTCCTTCCCCGTTTTTTCTAGTGTTTTGCTGCTTTACCAGACACCCAATCCTTCAGCTCAGCAATTAGTTTCCACTTTGTTCTCTTAGCTCTTTACTGTCTCGTTTCATCTCTAATTTTCTCTTACCTTCTTCCTCGTTAGTCTTCATAACAGGGTCTAATTCTTTAGTTAAAATAAGGTTCTTATCGGCCTAAAACGTTTTGGGTTTAATTTGGATACAGTCGTTCGTGCTAGAATTAAGCCCATTAGACCCAAAGAAAATGAGACGTGCAACTACAAGAAGTCCCATCTGAAATGAAGAAGCTTACGTCGACTGCAAATGCCAAGAAATTTATCCTACAGTTAATATTTGGCATAAATTGACTTGAGAAACAGTTTATGAAGTAAAACCCCGTAAATAGGTGTTATTGCTACTTGTTTTCTCTATTGAGCACATGTTGATGTAATGATGTTCTTATTAGTAATGTGAAGTAGAAGATTTTCATGAACTTTATTTACCCTAGTGTGTTGCGGCTTGTATAAATCCCAAAGTTTTTACATGCTAAAAAGAGAAGGTTATGGTTCTAATATCCACTTCAAAGTCACAGTTTTTAATATGAACCAGTGTTTCAGGATTGGATTGACCTAAACATGTTAAGGGTTAAATTAAGACATACAATCCTCCATTCTTCTATATTTGACTTAAACATGTGGAACGTTGTCTGTTTTTTTATTAGTTCCAGATGATTACAATAGTAATATTTATTTTAAAGACTTTGAAACATTCGACAATGAACGGCCAAATACCCTTACGGAGGGTGTGCTCAGACCCGAAACCTCTAGGTATAATAATCCTTTCTTTAACCAATTCGCTTTATTAGTGCAACCTTGTCTGATTTTTTTTTCAACATTCGGATGACACTTTTAGGCAGGGAAACAAAACTGTTGTGAAATATTTGAAAGACAAATTCAAAACAATAAGGCTAGCATGCAACTCTGTTGTTTACCTTCCCCCCCCCCCCTCAAAGCTTGATATCTTTAAATAGTCCAGTATCGGTCACTAAGAACTTTTCTTTTAACTGCAGTGGTTTGTCATTGTCCCCGTTTCTTCTACTGTTTAACTGACACCAAATCCTTCAGTTCAGTATTTAATTCCACGTTTTCTGATTATCTCCTTATTCTTTGTTTATTCCTAAACTAATATGACCTACTTCTTCCATTTGAATCAGAGATTTCACCTCGTGATTGTTTGAGTATAAGAGAAGTCCTTAGCTTTGGTTCATGGGATCCAAGAATTCATAACGCCCATAGTGCATAGTGTCTTGAATGGCTGGATGGGGTTATGCAGCTACTCGACTTGACTAACTTCACGAGCAGCATTATTTTTCTATGGAATAATTAAAATCGAATGAATAAAATATTTACGAGAATACTTTACAATTGACATAAATTATTTATAAGAACATCAAGATTATTCAATCGAATTGCTCTACTCTTTGATCATCGATTCACTCTTTCTCGATAACAAAGAGAAATTATTTAAACTAGATCGATGGATGAATGCATTAAAACCAACATTGATGGAACATACAGTAAGGCAAACAGGACTGCTGCTGTGGGCTTAATAACAAAAGATCACGAGACCTACTATTGGGCCTTGCTCGAAGGTAATTGATCTTCATGATGTTGAGCTCGTGGAGGCTAGAACAAAAGTGTAGATACGCATTTTTGTCCGAAATTTTTGTTTGAGCTCTACTTATCTAAATGCATATATGGGCTAACTAATTATTTAATTATTATTTTATGTTTTTTTTGGATAAATCAACAGTTTATTACCCAAAATAGCAATGTTGCTACAACCAATCAACAACAACAAGACATCCCAATTACAAAAAGAACCAAAGATTGGTTAGACTATACCCCAAGCATTACAGAGATAAAAATTAGTACTATCAAGTCTATCTATAGCTTTACCCCTTAGTCTAATACTAACAGCTTCGACTATATCTTTAAGCAAAGAATCGATCGATCTAAATCGACCCTGGAAAATATGTTGATTTCGTTCCTTCCAGATGGAATAAATGAAAGCGTTCCAAGAAATATTCAGCAAAGTGGTGATTAGAGACTTCCCTTTCCAGGAAGTTCTTGCCCGATAGACCATTGTTTCCCAAGTGAGAGGAGAATAAGACATACCATTAAGCTTCAAAATAGCTTTCCAAAGTCCAACAGCAAAAGAACATTGAGAAAAAAGATGATCTCGCGATTCTTGAAATTGGCAGCAGTTTATGCATATAGAATCAAAACATAACCCCATTCTCCGCAAACGATCTCTAATAGGTAACCTGTCCAATAATGCCATCCAAGAGATCAAACTGTGCTTTGGAATATGCAAAGGGTACCAAATCAGTCTATGCCAATGAACTTTAATGCCTTGAGTCCGAATCTTGTCCCAAACTTCCCTAATCGGCTGAGGAGAATACGTAACAATAGGGTAAGCAATTGGTCTCAACTTTAAAATTCTGTGAAAACTCCAGCTGACATTTGAACCTGCTTCAAAATTCCAGAAATCATGATTCGTAAGGACATAAGAATTAATCCATGCTACCCATAATGATCCATCACCTGCAAGAACCTTTCTAATAAGGCTTATGATACAAGCTCTGTTCCAGATAGAAGTGTTTTTCAATCCCAAACCTTCTTCAGACTTCAAAAGACAGATGCTCTCCCAACTGACTCTGGCATCGGCTGCTGATTTATCAGCTCATTTCCAGAAAACCTGGAACAGAATTGATCCACTGTTTTAAGAATGGAAGCCAAAAGAATGAGTTGCCTGCACCAAAAATTGCAGACACTGAACAGGACTGAGCGAATTAGTTCAAGCCTGCCCGTGTAGCTAAGATTTCTACCAGACCAGTGCTGCAACCGTTGTCTGATCTTTTCGAGCAAAGGTTCGCAATCTTTCACCGTTAGCTTCCGTGTAACGAGAGGGATGCCGAGGTATCTAACAGGCAAGTTCCCTATCTTGAAACCAGAAATGATTTTAATTTCCTCAAGAGTCCTTGAAGAAATACCCACAACAAATAATTCACTTTTAGAAGTGTTAAGATTGAGTCATGAGACTTGGTAGAACTGTTCAAGGACACTTAGGACACCAGCCACATAATCAACGTTGCCTTTGCAGAAAATCAAAAGATCGTCTGCGAAAGAGAGGTGAGTCACACACATCATCGGTGGTCCCATGCTTCCAACAATACCCCTAAATGCTCCATCAACAACAAAGATGCAAAAAGACAATTAATGTGATCATAAATTCAAAAAATATTATTTGAATGGATCTTAAATTAAATTAAATTCGAACTTATAAAACTCATTACAAAGATAATTAATCGAATTGTTACCGATTTAGGGTGCTATGGGAGTGTTAATCCTTCCCCACGCGTAATCGACTCTCGAATTCAATTTTTGGTATGCATACCTATTTTAATAAATTTTAAATTAAATTTTATTAAAATGATAAAATATTTTGAGTGCACAATCACATCCAAATCAAATATTGGTGACAATTCTTCAAACTATTTTTTAACTTAAAATGAAAAACACTAAATTAATCGAGACGAAATTTTTTAAATCACTTAATTAAAAATTAAATTTATTTTTTTTATAAAAAAATCGTTTCGAAAAAAAATATCAAATTTATATGCGAACATGAGTGACACTCGATGATCATTAAATATGATTCGATTATTAACCATCTGATTAACCCAAAGGTGAATCCATGACTCGTTGCATTCCACCTTGGCGAGGCCATTGAACGGTCATTCCCGGACCCGCTTCTAAAGAGTGACCTTTGACTGCAATATTTATAGCTCATAAAATCCGCCATTGCGCCGCCCCCCGCTCTGCGCGCGCTAAAAAGGGGAAAGTCATTAAAAGGAACATTTTTTTTAGTGTGAGGACAATCCGATTGCAGATTCCCATTGAAATTCGTTAGGTTCTTCTTCGATTGACGACGCGATGGTTTATATAACATCATGGGACGAGTTTGTCGAGAGAACTGTGCAGTTGTTCCGTGCCGATCCAGAATCTGTATGTTAACTTTACTCTATTTACTGTCATTCTTATTATATAAAAAAGGGAACTTTCAGGCTGTTAGGGTTTCTTAAATATAAGATACGATTTTTACCAACTTTTTTGGGTTTGTTTTTCTGGATTTGGATCGGGGGACCTAGACGCGGTATTGCATGAAGTACCGGCATTGTGATGGCAAATTGGTTTTGAAGGTAACTGACAACAAAGAGGTATGAACTGAATTTCCCTAATTGTTTACGTGGTTGGCTTTGTTTGATTCAATCGTTATGGTGAAGTGTTGATTGATGATTATTCCCAAACAAGTGTGTTAGATTTGGGATTAATTAAGAAAATGTGTGAGAATCTGACATCTGCTTACTCATAATCAAAGATTTGCTCATATGCTTTCCGCGGATAACGTGCTTGGTATTGTATCCTTTTTAGCTTTCTTGATGTAATTTCAGAAGTGATTCCGCATAAACAGCGTGCCCTCCAAAAAAAGGAAAAAAATACAAAGGAATTTGATGGATGGTTATGTTGTCGAGGTAAAAAGAAACAGGCAAAACTCATGATAAAAAATAATGGAAGACCAAGGTTTCTTGAAATAGCAGTATGAACCTGGTCTTGCCCCTTGGTAAAATTTCTTTTGGACTAGGATGTTTGTCAGATTAGGGTATGTGTCCTACATGAGTATGTTCAATTGTTTCCCTTTTCTATGTATTTGGAGGTCAAATCCCCATACTCATGTCAGGATATGCATTGGACACAAGTGTTAGGCATAGGCACTTCAATAAAAATGTAGGGTTGGAGTAACATAGCTTCTTAGTTTCCTATCTTCTCTTGAGGCAATTTATTTAGACTATACATAAAAAAATTGCAGTTAAACTGATTCTTTTCTCCATTTATGCCCCCCAAACTAGAGAAATGCTATTATGCATTTGACTATTTCATAAGTAGCGAAAATGCATGAGTGAATTTTGCTAGTGCCAATAGGCTATGTTTGTTGGTTTTTCTGACCTCTTGGCAGGAAAGGGCTAGGGAGTTGCATTCAAAGATCTTTAGGAATCTGTTTCAATGAGGTTTGCATTAACTGATGAAGGGATACTAGATTGGTGTTACGCTGATTTTTTTTATTATACGAGTAAAGCATTCCTTGTGGCTCTCGAATCTTTCCTTGTTTTGAGATTTTGAAAATTCCTTAATGGTTATGCTTCTTTCCATGAAACCTGATTTGCTCGGTTGTTTTCAGATAAGTTTAAGTGTTCCTTTAACCCGGTGATTGTAGTCTGCACTTGAAACCATGAATTTGAAGGCGATAAAAGTATATGAATTTAAACCTGTTAGTTATATCTGACCTATGTGTCATTAGATGTCGGTTATCTGAACATACATTCTTACAAATTTCTGTCTTTGAAAGATTAGTGTTAAGAGTTTGAGGATTGAGGATATGATGGGAGAAAAGGGTCAATTGTTCTTGTTCACCTGAATATCTCAAACTTAAATGACTAGAGCTTAATTGAAGTCTGCTTAATCGTCTGTCATTTTTAGGTTTAGAACTTAGTGCAAAGGTCCATTGTGCTGTGAGGGCTATGCTTGGATAATGGGCATATGGTGAAGGATGTAGTAGATAAGAATCCCTTGTTGCATGTTATCTCAAGTTGAATATTTAAGAGCCTAATTGGAGTCTGCAGATATCAGCTAATAGCTTGTGGACAATTTTAAAGGCTCAAATTAGTTGAGGGATCACATATAAAACTAGTATAATCATCTTGTTGGGCAAATGTTATATATCAGGCAGTGACAATTAAATCTTGACGTTTGCTTCTGTCTTTCCGATCACATACTATTTCTGTAAATATGATACTCATAACTAGTGTAAATATAATCAGCTGAGGTTTTCTGTTTTAACCTTCTACTGTCTTTTTTGCCTTTGGATTATAAAGGAAAAGAACCAATCGGTTGTAACTTTGAAACTTTTATGGGGAATATGATATCTCAACTTGATGTTACTCTACTTCTATGCTATATGTTATGGGGTTTGCTCATGATGAACTGTTTCATGTTATCAGTGCCTCAAGTTCAAGACTGATCAAGCGCAGGACGCGAAGAAGATGGAGAAGCTGAACAACATATTCTTCACTTTGATGGCTCGGGGACCTGATGGTATTGTATTTCATGCCTTTGTAACAAGAATAACATATCTGTGTGCACGCACAAATCATGATTATTTACGAAGATCATACAGCAATTAAATGCATGCTTTCCAAACTTAAGAGATAAGAGACAATGACTTTTCTACGATGTCCGTATTCCTGCAAACAATTGTATTTTTAAATCTGAAATTTGAAGTGGTAAAAAAATAGCTTGGAGTTTCGTTGACATACAGAAAATCTATAATCAAGAATCTAACTGGATAAGATTCTGAAAATCTGGTGCCGGTCCTATGGAGTTTCTTATGCACATACATATCCTTTATTATTTACCCGTGCATGTATCTGGATTTTCTAACTAGTTAGCATTCTTCTCTCTGATGCAGTGGACATATCAGAAATTTCAGGGAAAGAGCAGATAGAAGCACAGCCAGCGAAGAAAGGAAGGGGAAGGAAACAATAATAGCTTGATGTGGAAGTAGAGGTATAATAACATTAAGTGGTTTTGAGAAAACGTGATGGGGACTGGATGAATTTTTAGAGTAAACTTATTATCAATGGTTTGAACATGCTCGGATTATCAGAATTTTCGTGGAAAATTTAAAGATGAAAACATTCCCCATTTTCTGATTCATATTCAATAGATGAAGCTAACAACTGTGTGCAAGCATAATTATGTTTTCCCAATGGATAAAATCTGTGGGAAAGCAGGGTGGGATGTGGACCATATGTGATTTTTGGCATTCTCCCATTGAAGTTGAATACTACACGATTCTCCATCTGAATCATTAATTGAAGCGTGGCATGGAGTGATTGCCAACCCCTAGGGAACACATCGTTCAAGCGTTTAACCACTGCAAAATGGGGGGCCAAATGCTCAAATCCCTTTTTCTTTTCTGCATGGGCACACAACTGTGTATTCCCCCCGTACACGAGTGTGAATGTGTAGTCAATTTCAAAGCTGCTGGGGTTTTTTATCCTTCTCTCAGTTCATATCGATATACCTTCTTTTAAACGTCCTGTCTTCAATAATTATGTATCAATCCCTTCGCTGTTTCAAAGTGTAAAACCCCGAGGCATACACGAATTCCACAGCGTCCACTAAGTTGTGAGGTGGGCTGGTCTCTCGGCCACTGCAAAAGACATTTCAAAGGCTCGTACATTGGAACTCTTTTTAAATCCCATTTTTAACAGAACGATGGAATTACTGTATAGTATTGTTTTAGATTTTTTTAAATCATTTGAACTTAAAATCTCTAGATATAATGTATTCTATTTTATTATTGAGATTGATGAGTTGTATTTAAAAAGAACTTTTAATAACAAATTTGTAAACGGGTTGAATGAGAACATGTTCAAACTTATTCATAATCATATCTTTCATACAAACATTATTATTAACAAATAGACAAAATATTTGAATAGTCCATCAAATCTTAGTCACTAGTACGTTTTAAGAGGAACAGTTGCTTTCTTTTTTTTTTAAAAAAAAAAGTTCATCAAAGAGGAGCAAAAAAGTTAAATGCATAGAGGCCAAAAGCCAAACCCCATGCAAAAAGAAAAACAAAATTATTTAGAAAACTCTGATCATGCTCCACCTTAAAAGCTCTATCTCGTCAGTCATCTCAGATCCCAAGACAATTGTTTGCTTTATCTCCCTTTATTTTTCTTAAAGCTTGTGAAATCCCAAGAATACTCTTTTTACTTTCCCTCACTATTAACTATTTGAAAAAGCCAAGGGTTGTTGGTGGAAAAATATTCGTCCGATAAAGGAGACAGATGGACAGGATGTTTTTGGTGGGTTTTAGCCGAGACAAAGTGCAGCTTTTTTTCTTTATCAAGGAAGATGGCATGTTAATGAGAGAAGGTGGTGTTTTGGATTCTAAATTTACATAATTCATTGAAAGTTTCTTCGGAGGGGAAGAAATTATATATTTTAAAATTAAGTTGGTTCGAGGTGAATAAGATCAATTCAACGAGATAAAGGTTTAAAACTTAAATCTAGATTTATTTTATACTATTGTCGATCATGCCACCCTTTTCTTCGACTCTCTCGCTCGTCATCAACGTTGATATCTTCACTGTTGACCATTATTTACCATAATATCAACGTTGATATCTCGTTTTGTCATAGCCCTTTGTGAAGTCTCTCCGACGCAAAAACAAATATTCTTCTCAATTTCAATCTCAAAATACACATGAAACAATAATCTTAGGGTTTAACAAACATCAAATCCAACAAGGTCTCTTATTTTTTGTAATTTTCTCTTTGTTTTCTCCTGATGATAGGAACTGTTTTCTGCTTTGCTCCTTGTCTGGTTCCTCTTTTCTTTCTTTCTTTTTCATCAGCCAGTCTCTGATCTTATTGGCCTTCTCTGTTTCGAAAAAAAAAAAGAGAGCAAAAGAATTGGCCTTTTGAGCTCTGTTACAAGCAATCCCTGTTGGGTTGACCACTTGACCTATGCTCTTATGGGAAGTTTCTTTTTATTGTTTAAAGATCTAATGTTTTGCTGTTTTTAGTTTAGGTAATATGGAGGAGGTTGAGGCAGCTAACAAGGCGGCGATAGAGAGTTCCAATAGAGTTTTGAATATTTTGTCTCAGCCTCAAGCCCAGGTTAATTACAGAAATTTAATGGCTGAAACTGGGGAAGCTGTTTCTAAGTTCAAAAGGGTAGTTTCTCTTTTGAACTCTGGTTCAGGACATGCAAGAGTGAGGAAGCTTATGAAACCACAAACCCCTTTTCCTCATTGTAATGTTCAAGAACTGAGTTCCCATGCTAAGAACTCTCTATGTTTAGTGAACCCATCTTTGGAATCGAGTTCGAATGGGAAGAACCCTCTTCAACTCTCACAACAGACGCCATTGGGGCACTATCATCTCCTCCAAAAACAACAGCAAATGAAACTCCAAGCTGAAATGACGATGTTTAGGAAGAGCAATAGCAGTGGGATTAGCTTGAACTTTGATAATAGCTCTAGTTGCACACCTACCATGTCATCAACTAGGTCTTTCATTTCTTCCTTGAGCATAGATGGCAGTGTAGCTAACTTGAATGGAACTGGTGGGAGTGGCTTCCATTTAACGGGCTCCCAACACAAGAAGAACTGTTACGCTAAGTTAGAAGATGGGAGTGCCAAATGTGGAAGCAGTGGTAGTATATGCAATTGCTCTAAAAAGAGGTTAGATTCTCATTTTCACCTCTTGTTCGATCTAGTGTCTTTGTACTCAATTCATGGCCCTCTGGTGGCAGGAAACATAGAGTGAAGAGGTCAATCAAGGTGCCTGCTATCAGTAATAAGCTTGCTGACATTCCTCCCGATGATTATTCATGGAGGAAATACGGGCAGAAGCCAATCAAGGGCTCCCCTCACCCTAGGTAAATCATTACATAAAGACTGAGATTTGATATATGAATTTGATGTGCATGTAAATGAAATGTTGTTTATATAACTGGTGCAGGGGATATTATAAATGTAGCACTATAAGAGGTTGTACTGCAAGGAAGCATGTGGAGAGGTGCTTGGAAGAGCCATCCATGCTTATTGTTACCTACGAAGGTGAGCATAATCACCCAAGATTACCATCTCAATCAACATAGTGAGATTGTGGTGTCAAGCCTTCCAATGTTGGGTCTAATGGTTGGTTAACTGGTTTTACTTGCTCCTCTATATATATTGCATGGATTTGTATCCACATATGGGAGCTGTTTCTTTCTTTTTTATTTGGTTTTGGAAGGTTGGATTCCTTAGGCTATTTAGGTATTAAAGTCTAGTGCTGGACCAAAAGAAAATTGTAGTATTTGGAGTTTAAATTGTAAGAAACAACTGTTTGATCTTTCATGGAAATCAATGCTTGAAAAGGGTTGATGAACTGAATCTGTGTGCTGCTCAAGGTGTTTGGGTACTTTGGACTTACTTAGGATTTATGAGCTAAAGAGGGCTTGTGTGGGCAGCATTTTATCCTAGTCTTCAACACGCCTTCAATTGGAATACATTCTACTGGAATCTGCTGCCTACTGATGTATTGGGCCTTGCTAAGCAGGCATAAATTCTCCTTCCCTCTCAAATAAGTCATTATTACAATTCTAATTTTAATATGTTAACGATAAATATTCTCTCCGTTGAATAAATAGAATTTTAATTGTGATCACCCGATACTCTATATGAGCATAGAGATATTAGTTTATTAATTTTAGATGTATATATTTATTAAATCGAATCCGAATAATTGTGTTTTGCAATAATTTGGGTTCATAAAATATATTCTCATTCCATATATTGATTTGGACAACTTGTATAGACTTGTATTCATCGTATATACTTTCACTTCTTTTGAGCTCGACACAATATTATTACACACTAGTAGTACTAAGCTCCATATTTACTTCGTACACATTATTGTTAACGAGTGTTGTTCCTCTACCAATAGCACTACAACCGATTCAACCAATAACTACGAATCTATCAATGACATATTATAAATTTCGTAATTTATATTTAACGATAAGATTATTGATTAGACACTTCTACAATTATTATTATTCACAAATCATTCATTATATGATTGTCGTACGATTTGGATGTTTCGGTGAGTCAAGTCATCCATTACTGTATGATTTTCATACGATTTGGTCTTAATAAGTATTAAACCCATAATTATTAATATAAGAAAATTTTAAATATGATATATATTTAGTTTTTCCTATATTGATCCCTTCCCAATGGGTCATGACCAGGGGAGCCGAGAAAACCAAGATCATCCACTAATATACTTGCGTGTTACTAGACGAGATTCCGGGGGTTTGGCAAGTTGCAATCCGAGTTTTTTTCTTTCTAAAACATCCCGGGAAATGGTCGCCAAAACAACGCTCCGCTTTGCTTCATCTGCTAATGAAGCTGCTCTATCATTCATTTCTACTTCTGCAAAATCTACTCAATTAGGTAAACTTTCATCTCTTTTCAATCCGCGCCAAAACCCCACTTCTAAGAATCCCAAATCTTCAGACCCCAAGAAAGATTCTATTGCAAGCCTCGAACCACTTCATGAAATTGTCAAGTCAGGTGCCATTACTCTCGATGAAGCATTGAATATTTTTAATCAAATGACCCAAATGCAACCCCGTCCTCCAATGCCATCATTTAATCTGTTGCTAGGTGCAATTGCTAAGAGTAGGCAATATAGTCATGTTCTCTTGTTTTGCAAGAGATTGGATTCAGTTGGGTTTTCGCCTAATTTCATTACCTTGAATATTATGCTTAATTGTTTATGTCGAATAGGTCAAGTTGGTGATGGTTTTGCTGTTTTAGGTAGGCTTTTTAGGTGCGGTTATAGACCAGATACTGTAACTTTTACAGCTCTGATTAAAGGGCTGATTGTCGCCGATAAGGTTGGTGAAGCAACTAGCTTGTTTGGGTAAATGATTGTATTTGGTTGCCGGCCGAGTATTCTAAGTTGTGGGGCTTTGATTAATAGTCGATGTCAAATGGGGAATATGAGTGCTGCTCTTCGGATGTATGGGGAAATGGTTAATGGAAATGGGACTTTTAAGCACAATGTTATTATTTATGGTATTATTATTGATAGCCTGTGTAAAGAGGGCATGGTGGAAAAGGCGAGGGAACTTTTCTTGGAGATGAAGAGTCAGGGAATTTGTCCGGATGTGGTTGTTTGTAGCTCTTTACTTAATGGTTTTTGTTGCATAGGTAATTTGAACGAGGCTAAAAGTCTATTTCTTGAGATGTTGGATCAAGGTGTGCATCCTAATGTGTTAATAGATACACTCTGCAAGATGGAGAAGTTGGAAGAAGCAAACCAATTGTTAGATTTGATGATTCAGAGGAGTCGATCCTGATATATTCACATATAACACATTGTTGGATGGGTATTGCTTGGCTGGCAAGCTTGATATTGCAGGGGATCTGTTTGTTTCCTTGCAAAGTAAGGAGAATGGACTAGATGCGGTTAGCTATAACATAATGATCAATGCTTATTGCAAAAAGTGGAAGGTTAGTGAAGCTATTAGGCTTTATCAGGAAATGAAAGGCAAAGGGATCAAAGCAACAACTATCACATATAACACCTTGTTGACTGGTCTTTTCCGAGCAGGACAGGTTGACGAAGCAAGAGAACTGTTTGGTAAAATGCTGTTCGATGATATTGCAGTTGATTCTTGCACCTATAACGTCTTTGTGGATGGACTTTGCAAAAATGGTTGTGTCTCAGAGGCATTGGAACTGTTTCATAAGTTAGAAAATTGCAAGTTTGGATTTAGCATTAAAATTTTCAATTCCCTTATTAATGGGCTGTGCGAAACAGGGAAGCTTGAAACTGCTTGGGAGCTATTTTATGGATTGCCAAATAAAGGCCTGAAACCAACAGTTGTAACTTATTCTATAATGATCCAGTTTCTGTGCATGGATTGCCAAATAAAGGCCTGAAACCAACAGTTGTAACTTATTCTATAATGATCCAGTTTCTGTGCAAGGAAGGGCAACTAGAAAAAGGCAAACGATTTACTAATAGAAATGGAGGAAAAGGTTTGTGCTCTGAATGTTGTAACATTTAATACACTCTTGCATGGTTTCTCTCGGAAGAATGACACCCATAAAATAGTGGAACTTCTTCATAAAATGGTGGAGAAAAAATTGTCACCCGATGCATCCACTGATCTGCAGTTGTAGATTTACTTTCAAAAGATGAAGCCTATCTTGAAACTTTGAAATTGCTTCCAACATTTCCAGTCCAGGAGCCACCTAAATGATGTCCGACTGAAACTTGTTTGTTTGCTTGACTACCTGTCGAAATTCTTGAGTTGACAGGTTTCTGCAGAAACTCATATACCGAATGGAGGTTTCGAAAGGTGTTGGCTTGCTCCTAATTCCGAGTCTGTGCAAAGCTATCTATAATGGAGGTAATCTGGTTAGATTCATTGAAGGAGGAAAAAAATGGACTGCAAATGCATTTGTTATTAGAGTATTATTCATATATGGTTAGTTTGTTGTAACCGTTTTACTATTCTGTTGGGCTATTTTGTTAGCCTTGGATTGTTGTATATATGGTGGGCCTGTCCACTATTCCAAACTAAGCAATGTAATCCATTTCTTATGAAATGAATAATATTCAGCTGTTTAGCCTTTGACTCATCCTTTGTTGACATTTAGTCAATATTCCTATCGTCTTCTTCTTCCTTTGTGCACAGTTCTTTCATGCTTTCTCTACTGAATCTCCATTGCTGATTACTTGTAGCTGTTCTATAATTCTTGTCATGGTATCATTCGCCTAAGATCCTGAAACCGCTTTTCTTCCGCTCTGCTGAGATTTATTACTTTTGCCCCAATCGCTTTCTTGAAGAGTTCTTCAGCACCGCTCGTCAATCGTCCTATTTTCAGTTTTTGTTTCTTCTTCGCTTAACCATTTTTTTCTTCCAGTCGCAGATCGATACAAATTGTACTTTAAGAGTTCTTCAGCACCGCTCTTCAATCGTGCTTGTATGAGGCTCCAATTGTAGTTGTTTCATTGGATTCCAGGCCAGAAAGTTAATCTTCTGTTTAGTTTATGCTTTCAAATCTTGGGAAAGGGTTTTGCTAATGCAGTATGTATATGTCAAATTATTTTTTAAGGATTATTTGTTGCTAAGGCCATTCATGGTTTTGATTGTACAAGTAAAACCCTGCGAGCTGCTAAAAGGATCATCCTGCCTATTGGCTTTGGTTGTGTTGTCTCATATTCTACTTTTATGGTTTCATCTCTGAATGGTTAGAGTAAGTGCCTGCGATTGGGAATCAGCGACGGACACTCGTTCATACTGTTCCCTTATAATGCATGAAAAGGCAAAGGCAAGAAAACTAGAATTCTTTATAATATATATATATATATATATATATATATATATATATATATATATATATATTGCCGAAGAAGAAAAGGAAAAAGTGCTTTCTTTTTTCTTGTTTGAATTTTTAAATATTTTGGTAAATTATGAAAACAGAAAAAAAAACCAACAAACGTTTGATATTGTATTCATTTCATCTTTTGCAAACTGCATGTGTTGCATGCTCCCCTCAATCAGCACAAGGAGATGAACTTTTGCAATTTTCTTTTGCCTTCTGACTAACACTCATTATTTTTTGAAAGACTCTGCAAGCAAAGTCCACATCAATTCCACAGTCAACACTCCAATTCCCAAAATGTATATATATATAAATGACGAGAGAGTTGTTTATGACAACATATCAAAAACCTTGAAAATCAGGACACTAATTCTACCCTTACTTTTCACCTGTTATAGTTCCAGGTTTCCAAATTTCGGCTTCTGTGATCCATTGGCTTAGGATTTCTTGATTCCAACTCTACTTCCTGTTTGCAGCAAATGAAGATATATGCAAATTTGATCCTTGGCACATTTAAGCTGATAATATATATATATATATATATATATATATATATATATATATATATAAAACCAAGTTGAGGGGAATGAAGCCTGGTCCGAAATCATTCAAAAGACATTTAAGATTCAGATGAATGGCTTCGAACCAGACAACATTCCCCGCAACAGTTCGATTTATAGACGCCTGAGAGAAAACAGAAAAATGGCAAGTTGACGAAGCAGGCAGGTAGAATTACATAGTGAAAAGAGAGAGATGAAGATGGGATTAGTGTAGTTTTTGCCATGCATAAGTTTGTTCCAATGGGGTCCTTATATACGTGGTTATGGGGTAGCCATTTTTAAACTACTTGTGTATCAGATAATTTTCCTATATATTAAACTTACAGTCGAACATTGAAATGAATTGTGAAGTAGCATAAGGATGGTATGTACCAGATAAGAAAGAAAAGCCGATCTAATAGTTAAAATAATCATGATATACAGCTAAGCAAAAAACAAAAGTTGAAGAATCTTCTTGGCCCAGAAATCTGCTACCTGTGGAGATAATACATTACCCTTAAATGTAGATTATACATAACTCTTACTAAAGGATAAAATGTTAGCCTTAAAAGTCAAACCAATCTTTTGGAATATAGCATTTCTGTTTCCACATCTCAAACTTGCCATTCCTTCTCTACATATTTTTTAGTTGAGCTTTATAATCAACAAGATTTTCAATTAAAACAATCCCTACCTTTCAATCTCTAAATATTGTACTAATTTTAAACTTTATTTTTACGTTAAACAACTATGTAATTCATCAGACTATAATGGTTCACTTAACAAATGCTTATAAATGGGAAACCATAATTCAATTCTTTTAGAGAACATGCAAATGGATAAGAACTAGCCAGATCCCAAATCAAGCCTGGCTAATACCATAATATCGGGCATTGAAAAAAGGGACGGTGCCAAACTTTTTACGAGCATTCAAATATGTAGGCTGGGACCTGTGGCCATTTACTCCGACGTGTTCACACTTTCATGTTCAAAATCCATCTATATAAAGTTCAGACACATATCCTGCCTGATACAACTCGAAACTCACTCAACTCAGCAAATCCAAGGGAGAAAGAGAAAGCAATATGTCTGGGTGTCCTCCTGGTAAGGCTAAGTTTATATAGGTTGCTTTTCCTTAACTTTTTTGGATGGGTTGAGTTTTAATTAATTAATGACTTGTTTGAAATGCACAGGGAAGGACTCGTGACCGGAGTTGGTTGGAACAAACGGAGAGCGTGCGAAGATGACGATCGAGAACGAGAATGCCGATGTGGGCGCCATGGTGTTGCTGGATGGAACTCCAGTCACCAGGGGCTTCAGGTGCGATAGGGTATGGGTTTGGGTTGATAGAAACGGCCAGGTTGTACGTGCTCCTAGAATTGGCTAAGATCCTTTGAATATATATGGATTGCCATAACATAATACATAACGTAACGGCTTAATGTTGGCGATCTCATTGAAATAATCATAAGTATGTTAATGAAGAGAACAGTACTGTTGTGTGATCATGTTCTTCTCCATCTTGTTTCTAATAAAATCATACTTTTCTCAACCATGAAATGAAGCTTTAGAACGAAACCAGTAAAAGCAATATAAAGAACAAAGCTGCAAGTTGAAATCTTAATTAATTAGCAGTGGCCAAGTCTCGGAAACGCATAAGAGTTTTTATGTTTTGTTATTTGTCCCACATCGTGCTGCATAGAGAGGCGTGTGCTAAGAGAACCTTTATAAGGAATGTGATCAGGAATGTCGATCTCACTTACCTGGACGGGGCAAATGGCCGATCAAGGAGGCCCATAGCCTAGGTTGGCGGCTCACATTGCACATGGTGAGTGCTCCAGCTTAATATCTCCCCAAGCGGGAGAATGTACGTCATATTTTGTGATTGATGGGGCCTGCGTTCGCGCGGTCCCTGCCAAATTTAGTTTTCAGTGTCTTACTTACCTTGTCTCACCTCTGGAGGATCTAAGAAATGTCTTCGAATCTCTTTTATGATCCTTTGATACCTTAGAACTTCCGGAGCACCTAAGAAAATCCCATCTTCGGACATAAAAGCTTAGTCTTAGTCTCTCACAATCCTTCGACACGTCTCAAAAATATAATCTTTTAACACGACCTGTGGAATTTCGTGTTCATGCAAACTAAGCTACTATAGGAACATTCTTTCCTTACTGGTTCCATTTACATTTATATATGTATTTAACATTTTCCAACATATATATATGATAGTACTTTCTTCATTTGCTATGGCAAGAAATTCTGCCCATTAAGAAAAACAGTAAAATATTTTAATATATTATTACTATTTACCTATCAACTGAATATGTGTATTACTAATATCTTTACCAGAACCAGATTTTGCAAGGTTAGATTAAAATTCCCAATATATATCATGAAACAATAATGCTATTTGAAAATCAAATAAAATTATTATAATAATCTATGTAAAATGTGATACATTTTTAGATTTAACATAATATGAAGCGTAATTAAAATATAACAAACTACATGAATTTTTTTTTACCTAAACACAACTACTCATTGATAGAGAAAGAGTCCAAAAGTATAATTTGTGGTGTTAGAATTTTAAAAAAAATATTTTTAGGGATTCGGAGGCTTCTTTCAATTTGAGGTGTTTGTGTTATTTGTTTGAAAATTCAAACGGTGAGAAGCATTATTTTGAGAAGACAAACAATATACGTCAAAACTAGCTTCATCGAGCAATCATCAGAGGAGATTGATGTATTAGCACATCGAGCCTTTGATGAATTTTCATCGATTTTGAGTGAGTTTTGTCAAAAATCAATCCCGATGAGAAAAAAAGAGAGAGAATGAAATATGAATATTTTTATATCGGTCTTGCTTCAAATGATGACGGGTGACGGGTGACGGGTGACGATTGGTTGTTAGAGTCGGTCGAAAGAGTTCAGTGCCAAAAATAGAATCTTTTTAAAGTTTAGTGGTAAAACTGATATATCCCTAAAGTTCATGCCTAAAACATCAATAGTTGTGTCAAAACAATGTTGTTTGGTCCACGATATTGAAAAATCTATTAATATCATCGTGTCATTAAAATTTAACTGTCCCATGTTATAATTAAGCCAAAATCAAACTCCAGTACTATAATTATAGCAATTGAAAGTTCAATAGTATAAAGAATATACACTTAAAATTCAATTGAATGATATCCAATATAAGTTACCCAATTATTTAAAAAGATATACACTAATTAATAATTATGCTTTGTATACGTGTAAAATGGGGATATACACTGCTGTGTGATCATGTTCTTCTCCATCCTTTTTCTAATAAAAGCATACTTTTCTCAACCATGGAATGAAGCTTTAGAACGAAACCGGTAAAAGCAATATGAAGAACAAAGCTGCAAGTTGAAATCTTAATTAATTAGCAGTGGCCAAGTCTCGGAAACGCTTAAGAATTATTATGTTTTGTTATTTGTCCCACATCGTGCTGCACAGAGAGAGGCGTGCGCTAGGAAAACCTATAAAAGGAATGTGAGTAGAAACGTTGAACTCACTTACCTGGACGGGGCGAATGGGCGATCATGGATGTCCATGGCCTAGGTTTGCGGCTCACATTGCACATGGTGAGTGCGCCAGCTTAACATCTCCCCAAGCGGGAGAATGTACGTCATAATTTGTGATTGAGGGGGCCTGCGTTCGCGCGGCCCCTGCTCAATTTAGTTTTCAAATATTTTCAAGCTGATGTTAGATTTAGCGCATGAAATCGGCTTATACGTTATTCATGAATTATCAATTTTTAACTTCCAAATCTCCTCGCACCTTGCTTTCGGATAATCCAAGTCAAATCTAGTTGATTGTATCCCTCTAATCTATTAACTTTTATCAAAGTCAAATCTAGTTGATCGAATCTTTCTAAATTGATCTTATAATTGATATATGTAGGCGAGAGTAGTGATGGAACGTTCTTGTCTTGATTAATCTATTTCTTCCTAATACTTTGACATCGATTAACGATCTATTTCTCACCTACCTATTTCTCACCATAACTCTCGACTTAAATTAAAATCGATAAACCATCTATAATTATCGCAAACTATTTATTCTCATCAACAGTTAACCGTTGTAGCTATAGTATTCAGGTTTATGACAACTTAATAATTAAATTCATAATGAGACCACTATAAAATTTAAATCAAACTTGGTAATTTTATATTTTCGTACACTATCTCACCAAATTATTTATATTTTATACAAGTCAAAAGATTGGCAATACTTACAGGTGTTGAATGGATGTTTGATTTCGTTGGAATCTAAAGAGGAGGAAGTGTACAATTCACATAAATTAATGTCAAATCTTTCGTCAATTTATTTTAAACGGGTTTTATTCGTAAATGGATTGTCCGATTAATAAAAACCAGAAGCAGTGTATATAAAACTCCCAACATTTTGCAGCATAATTACTTGAACTGACGTGTCTTCATCCTGCGACTTATCTCTTCCGTTAGTGACACTTGAATCTGCTGGACTCTCTTGATCAAATATTCAATCACTCATATTCTAATTTGAAAATTAAAACTCTCTTGATCGTAAGGTTGAGATCTTTCAATCATACAAATATAGTTGGGTAGTTTGTATGCCTAAAACCAAAGCACCACTAGGACCATAACTTGATGCTCAATTAAAAAGCAAAATACTAAAAGCCTTACATGAATAAACAAAACAACTATAATTATATTGAAAATCTTAATGATTATATAGAAGATTCTATTAGGACTCTCCCCTAGCTAGATTGAAGGTATGAAGAGCGTAAAGATGCTTTGGTACGCTCAATAGAGCCTGTTTTTAAATGGGACATGTCGTAATAATTAATGAGATGTGAACGACGCGTGGCTATCGGCCCAAATCAATAAAAGGAATGTGAGCGGCAGCCTTAACATCACTTTCCTGGATGGGGCGTATGGGATCATGGAGGCCCATGGCTTTATTTCACATTGCCTATTAGTGTTCAATGATTCAACTGTTTGAAGGTTATATATATATCCGTTGTATTTATTATTTACATCTTGAATCATGTATAATAATTTCATAATTTGATGCTAAAATAATAGAGTAAAAGTAAAACAAGGAAAAAGAGAATGTATGTTAGACTTTGAACGTGTCGGCATGCACATTGCAAGATTCCATGAAATGTCAACGATTGGTCCCTTCCAGTAAACTATATTCTATTTATTATTTTAAGAGAATATAATGCTTTGTTATGGTTGACCACATCATATCTCTATTTATATTAACACAAATTAGACGATATGTACGTTGATATACATATATTCTCATGGCTTTAGCATAACTGGTGAAACGAATATAACCTTGGGTTTCTAATTTCAAAGGGAATAAAACGCAATTTGGAAAGCTAAATTGAAATCAGATAAATACTAAACTCATCAAGCGACTAAGCAATAAAAACATATTATTATTATCTCTAGAGGTCTTAGTCTCTTGGATGCATTTGATGTGTTTGTAGGGTACGTGTTATTAATAATTAAGAAAATTCTGAATAATCATTCCAAATTTTTTAAAAAATGTTTGCATTTACTTTCAAAAGTCATGCATTAAATGTTAGCATTTACTTTCAAAAGTCGTGCATTAAGAACTGAATATAGAGATATGTGTGGAGTCGTAGCTAGGCAGGAGAATTTTACCGTATATGATGAGCAATGAAGAATCCAGGACCGAGGGCATACCATACGCAGCTTCCCTGCATGCACCACTGGTTACGTTCTTTTCCTTGTTATTAAACAGTCAAGTCATCAAAGTTAGCAGCTTCCTCATCAAAAACCTGGTTTAATATGTTCATATGTGACTAGTTCTTTTTTTCTTTCTATTTAAACCCTCTTCCTCCTCTAGATTTCTGCACAGACTCAACATTGGGAGGGAAGAGAAGTAAAATACTAATATATAATCCCCCTCCTTTCTGAAGAAGCAATGGCATATCTTTTCACAAACAAAATAATCCACAGCGCTGTCAAAGTGTTTGCTATTGCTTTGATTTTAATTATTGCTTGTCAGGCTGCGTCTCTTGTGGTTCCCGATGATCATTCCCCAGCACCTCTCCCTGGTTGCGATAATGAAGGATTCATTCCTCCCTACTGTTCACCACCACCAAATTGAATTAACTTCTCTCTCGCTGCCCACCAATCTATACGCCTCCTTTAATCTACTTATATATATTCCCTTGAACTACGGGTTGGTTCGAATAATTCATATGTATGCAAGTGATTAGTTCCTTTCATGTATTTAAACATGAATAAAGATGCACTGAAGAAGACTTCCCTCAGTTAAAGCTTCAACAATAAATCTATGTAATATATATCCGTTTCAGTTCCCTTATTAGTTTCTTTTGCATTTCTCATCTTTTAAAACACTTTAAATAGATCTTATACTTATTAAAAAATCTCTCTACAAAAATTTAGATATCAACTTTGGACTTCGTTGGTTCAATAATTTAATCTTTAAATAAAGTTATTAATTTTCTTATCGTGTTATTCTTTAAAAAAATCATCTGTTTAGGTAATTTTTTTCTAAAAAAATAAACTTTTTTCTAGGTTTTTCCTCTCAATCTTTCTAAGTTTTCTCTTAGTCTTTTAGTGTCGTGTGAATAGTTGTCTATCTATTGGCTGACATTGCTGGTAAATCCATCATCTTTGATCTTCATGCTTTTTCCTATTTCACTCCACATGTCTTTCCTCATTTCAGTTTGTAAATCTGTCTGGGAAGCATATTTGTTATCTTAGTAGGCTTTGATGAACAAACATCGATGTCTGTTGTCGTAAAACTTTCATCGATCATCAACAGTGTGTCTCGAAAAATAGGTTAATAGTCCTCATACTATTAAAAATTGTAAAATGAGCTCTTGATTATATGAAATTATTTTATTGAGTCACTCGACTATTGAAATTCATTATTAAAGCTTTTAATTTAGCTGCTAGATGTGTTTTGAGTTGAATGTGCACTGTTGATTATGGTTTAGGAATTTATAGGTTTCATAGCACAGCTGTAAACTACTATGTTATAATTGGGGCTTTCTTTGTAGTTCTGAACGGTGATAAAGAAATGGGTGAGAAGTTTTGGGGACATAGGAAGATAAGACTAAGGTGTAATCTGTTTTGGGTACTGAAGCCTGTGATTATTTGATATTGTTGGCTTCTAAGAACGTGCTGTCGGATCTTATCTCTCCGCCACCCAGTTATTTGGGTCTGCAACAAAAGCTTTGCGACGTCGTTGAGAGGTTTAATTGGAACTATATATGGGATGTACTGGCAAGTGTCGAGCTTGAAATCTGGTGGACCGGCCTTGATTTGGGGCGATGGGTATTGCCGGGATCCTAAGATTGGTGGAGCTGGTGTTGATGGCAAATCGGAAGGGGTTGAGAAGATAAATGAGGTGAGAAAGCAGGTACTCCAGAAGCTTCATGTATGCTTTGGTGGTTCAGAGGAGGATAGTTGTGTTGCTAAGTTAGATGGCGTATCAGACATGGAGATGTTTTATCTCACGTCGAGTTACTTTAAATTTCATTGTGATACATCGTATGATCCTGGAGAATCCTACAAGTCGGGCAAATAAATTTGGACCTCAGATGTGAATTCCTGTTCAAATCACTATCAGTCGAGATCATTTTTAGCCAAATCTGCTGGATTGCAGATAGTGGTGTTTGTACCTGTGAAGTCTGGTGTGGTGGATCTTGGTTCTATTAAGTTGATTCATGAAGAGCAGAATATTGTGGAGATGGTGAGTACTGTATTTGGTGGATCCAGTTCTGTGCAGACAAAAACAATTCCAAAGATATTTGGACATGAACTAAGTTTGGGTGGTTCAAAGTCTCAATCGATTAGTATTAACTTCTCTCCAAAAACGGAAGATGAGTCAGGCTTCTTGTTGGAATCTTATGATGTTCAATCTCTAGGTTCAAATCAAGTTTATTGGTAATTCCTCTAATGGATGTCAAAGCGAAGGCAACGCAAAGTTGTTCCCACAGTTGCTTGTTGGAGGTTTGAATGCACAAGCGAGAATTTCTGGTATGGAGCATCCAAAAGATGACTCGCCGTCTTTATCTGATGAGCGGAAACCAAGGAAGAGGGGGACGAAGCCGGCCAATGGGAGAGAAGAACCATTGAATCACATTGAAGCAGAGCGACAGAGGCGGGAAAAGCTTAACCAGAGGTCCCTAATATCTAAGATGGACAAGGCTTCTCTGCTTGGTGATGCTATTACCTATATCAATGACCTCCAGATGAAGATTAGGGTCTTGGAAACTGAAAAGGAGACAGTAAACAATCCACAAAAGCAGTTGCCAGTGCCTGATATAGATCCCCAGCAAAGGCACGACGATGCAGTTGTGACAATGCGCTACCCTTTAGTTGCCGGTCTGTAGAGTCTATAAAGCTTTGAAGGAAAATCAAATTACAGCACAAGAATCCGATGTTTTGATGACAGATAATGACCAGATTGTCCACACCTTCACCATTGGAGCCCCAGGTGGTGGTGCCGAACAATTGAAGGAGAAACTGATGGATGCTTTATCTAAATGACATTCAGGTTATAGTTGTATCGATAGTGTACATCTAAGTGAAGCTGTGCATCAGACTTGTAGAAAAATGGGATTCTGCAGTGACTGACAGATTAACTAGTGCCTTTGTTTCTATGAATGATATGTAATCTAGTACACTTTTAAATGATTTGTACCCCGGAAGTTCACGGATTAGATGCACGACGTGGGAAATCTTAGCTTGTACCTCATGTTAAAGACTTCCGATAAGAAATTTCACAAAGGGTTGTACCCCATTCAGAACTTCATTGGTTTTATCCTTTTTAGTAGCTTGGATCCAACTCGGAACAATGAGGCCACTGGATGGGGAAAAGTGGGTGGCGAAAGACGAGCTTGTGGTGCAATCACTCACTCTAGGTCCGGTGAAAGGGTCCGATCACAATCCGTGCACGTACATCCCTGGAAGAGAAGGTCCGGTCACAATTCGTGCACGAACATCCCTGGAAGAGAAGCCGGCGTCTGCAAGCTGGGTGGCATGAATATCTACGGCATTTCCTAGTGTTGTCGATGTGTTTGGGGTGGCTTCCACTGCCAAGGTGGCATGAGCTCTTAATGGCTAACAAATTTAGCTATTCAAAACTCTCTTTTTCTTATTTTAAATTACTCATAACATGGTTGATATTTTTCTTAAGAAAAGAACCTCAAAAGATAAAAATACATATAGAAAATAATGGACTAATATGTGACATATTGATTGTGTATAATTCTATATATCATTAGTGAATTATATGATAACATGTTATAATAAATTTTTAAAGTTAAATTCATTTGAATTTATTGTTAACAATGCTTCATAATCTAGTTCATTGATGATGTCTACACTATTCATGCATCAAATATTACTCAAAAATAATATTTAAAAACAAAAAACAAAATGAATTTTTTGATCATGTCATACATAAAATTACCAAATGCAATTATGTATTATTATTAAGATGATACAATATTTTTGGCCTAGACAAAAATCTAATGATAATACTGTGAGAACCAGCCCTATAGGTTATTTTAAATTTTATTTTAATACAATTAAAGTTATTTAACGATTTATTTTAATAATACTAATATTTTAAATTAATAACTATCTATTTAATACATCATATAGAGAAAACTTATAATTTTTTTTTATCAAATATAATGGCTTACAGCGGTATTCAGTGTATTTTAAAAAAAAAAATTGCAGTGTATAAATTATTGAATGTTAATAGTTAAAAAAATCAATTGCATCTTCAATTTTCTCCTTGGATATATTAGGCATGATGAAAGGAATTTGTGATGATTAGAAAAAACATAAATTTGGTGAGAATTTAACAGTGCTGCCATTTTCCCCACAAATGTAACCAAGCAAACCTGCCCTTTTAACATATCTAACCTACTCTCTAATATTAAAAATGTTGGCCTGCAAACACACACAAAATTTACGAAAAGGACTCAACTTCAATCTTCTCATCTTTCTTTTTCTTTCTTTCAATTCTCATTACATTTAGGCTGCACAATGCCATACAGATACGACCAAGAATGCATATACACATAAAAGGTTGGGATAATCTAACATTCTTGAATGGCAGATTTTGTTTTTCTTTAGGGTCTGGTTTCTGGGTTTTGTTTATTACTAAAGTATTTAAGGTGATCAAAGCAAACTGTGATAGTAAATGAAGTTGTTAAAAGATAAGTGTTCCCCATTAGTCATGGTGGAAAAGAGATTATACTTGAGGACAAATGCAAAATACAAAAACATACATTGTTTTCTATCATAAAATATTCTGCAGGAAGGTTCCTATATCTTTCCTCACAGGCTTCATTATACCATCATAATTAATTTGCTGTTTAATGAAAAACTTTGCTGCAACAATTCATAAGCATGGACTTGATGGACACATCTAAATATAGCAGTATTTAATTATAGATGGAACATTCTTTGGTGGTAATTGAAAAACATAAGTGGAAAGAGACTAACTTATAATCAAGGGTTCATTTACAGTACTGAAATGAATTTTTAACTTTGAAAATATTCATTCTTGGTGATTTAACTTTGTGTTTTTTATAGTAAAGAAATAGGCCGGTGAATTATGCTTTCAATGTGAACAGGTTTACCATTTAATTTAGAATTATTATATATAATATTGAAGATTGAATTTGGCAGATAAAAATTGTCTGCCGGCTAACAGAAAAGCCCTCACAGCAAGCATCTAAGAGACTTTCTCTCTCACAGAAATCTTGTTCAAACCCAATGCCTATGTCCTTTATTTGTCTCTTGTCTATTTCTTTCTTCTCATCCTTTTTCTTCCTTTTAATACCCCATCTTTTGTGTTGTAGTACTGAACATTAATCTCTCTTCTTACATCTTAATTCAGTCTTTCCATGGAAACCAACCATCACCTGGAAGATTCCAAGAGTTCTAGTGAGGAGACCGATCGGTCGGACGACACTGGCACCGGACGGTCCTACGAGTGTGTGTTTTGCAAGAGAGGGTTCACGACAGCACAAGCCTTGGGAGGGCACATGAATATCCACAGGAAAGATAGAGCCAAGAGCAGTAGGCCTAGCTCGGTTCCTATAGTCCGTGAAGTCGTCGACGACGAGAGTTACTCAAGCCTTAGATCTTCGTATTCGTATCCGCAAATCCAAAGCTATCAACCACATTATGTAAGTTATCAAGCCCTTTTCCCAGCTTCACCAGGTTGGGGTTTTAGACCCCAACACACACCCCATGGGGACGAACTGTTTGTCGACAATTCACGGCAAATGAATCCGTTTAGAGTCAACGAGGATTGGTCTCGGAGTCTCAACTTGAGAATCGGTCCATCCCATGTAGACGATAACGAAAACAAGAAGGCTGATGGAAGTAGTCGAGAAGATGAATTAGATTTGGAGCTTCGATTAGGTCAATATCCATAGTATATGTTCATATATGTTTGATAATAGGTACTACTAAGAATCAAGAAATTTCCTCTCTATATATATGTACAGTATGGATGTGGATATTCTTTATGAAGTACTAGATAGCTAGGAAGGATATATATTTTCTGATATGGGAAAAGTTTAAGAGAGTACCACATCAAGTTGTTTCATCCACAATTCCCACATCGATCAATAAATGTATGCATATCAATTTAGGCCTATTTTTGGGGTGCCAAGTAAGAAGTAATGAGGAGAAAGAAGAAGAAAAAGGAAAGAAAGGAGTTTCTTTTCCATGGCTGTTGCTTCAGAAGTTGGATTCTGTAAGATCTTCTTCTTTATTTTCTATGTGCTCTTTTGCACAATCTTTTTTCTCTCCCATTTGATTACTTTCTGTATTTTTCATGTTTTAATGAAGTTGAGATTATTAGTAGACATAAATATTGAGGAGCTTCCCTATTGACTTGTATTTTTCATCCCTTTTTCTTTGAGAGGTTTGAGTATATTGGAAACCCTAATTTACTTTCCTTTGGTTGCCCAGAAATCATTCATGTATTAATTTTGGTTGAATGTGAAAAGCCCCATGGTTTAAACAACTATTATCAACATCAATTTGGCATGGTTTCCTTAACCATAAGCAAAATTTGGTCAAATGTAATTGGAATTTTAAGCTATTTTTATAAAGTATTACAATGGCCGGTAGAAAACAATTGATTCTCAGTAGGGTTTTCTATAACTCCTACGTTGGATTGAATGTAAATCTGTTGTCATGAATTAGGTTTTGTTTTGGATGTATTAAGCTTGTTTTTCTGCATAAATTAGTGAATTAAAACTAGGCAGACAGTTGAGTTGCACGACCCCATCATGGAAACATGCCCTTTCATCTCAAAATCTTTTAAAATATCTTCTACTATTTGATAGTATTTACCTTCGTTCTTAAGCATCCAAACGTAAAATAAACACTGTTTCCTTGTCTTGAAGTAGACAATACAATACACAGAAACATATATAAAGGATGTATTATCTTTCAACATCGATGCTTTATGAAGATCATCATATGGTTTAGTTTCTTGTTTCCTGTATGTATGTATTTGTAATTCTCGTCAATGGAAAACACTTACTTTTAGCTAGTGAGTAATCACTAATCCTTCTAAACTTCATCATGAGAAGTGGCATACTTTCAGGGAGCTAAAGGTTCAAATATGGAAAGATAAAGATATCTAATTTCCATTCAAGCTAAAACATCGGTTAATTACTCTCATCTTGTCATGAACTAAGAGGGCTAGCACAACAAACGTTCCTAGACGAATTCTTTTAAGACTATGCTTTCCCATCAATCCTAGACTGGCTGTCTCCAACAATAAATCATCATTTCTTGTCAGCTTCTGAAAAATCAGGAGATCCGGTAGGCGTCCCATTGTTTTGTTTGGTTTCTGAAAACAAATTCATGAAAAAGAATTTGCGTTTCAATTTCATTGGATCATGCATCTATTTGCATTATATTTGCACTGAGCTGACAACTGCAAGTCATTTCCATCTTTAAAGCCAACTTTATATCATCAATTCCTCTAGTACTGTAAGGTGAATCAATGGGAGAACAGTGGCGATCTCTGGCTTTTGTTTTTGGATAAGTTGACCCAAAGACAAAATAACATGCATTTTTACCCTTAACCAGAGGCCCCCATACTATCTGCAGATGCCAATAACACAATTTCAAAAGTTATGCATTTCTAATCAAAGATTGAACATTGTACAGAAAAATATCTTCTATGATTCTCTCACATTGTCATTAATTATTTAGTTTCTATCATTGATTCAAACTTCACTGCTACGTTGTTTTTAAAAATAGTTTGGGTGATTACAAAGTAATATTCGTTCAGAATCTTTCTTTAATAACACACACAATCACCGTATAAACGTAACTGTTCGAACTCAAGACCTTTAGGAAGAACAACACTCCCGTTTACTACTGAGATCATCCAATGGATTCTCACTATACGTTGTTAAGTAACTTTGAAATGAACAGACTATATATATAGAGTTTAAGTTAAAGATTAAAATGTTGAATTGCTTTGAAAATGTATGGAAAAAGCCCTTGGCTGCAATTGAAGGTCTTCTGCAACAAAAAGGAGTTTGCGTCAGGTTAAAAATTGAACCTGGAAATAGAAAACAATGGGAAAAAGCTCTTGGAGGAAACTAAAGGCTGAAGTATTTTCTAACATTACACGCAATTAGTAACCAAACAAAGGAAAAACATATTGTTGGGTGAACATTTACTAATTATGCTTTAAAATGGAGAAGGTAAGATGGTTTCAGCACAGGGAAGAAGTGTATCTTAAGTGGCAAATACAGAAACGTGGGATCAAGTTCTTATGACTATGTTATAAGTGAACAAATTTTTGTTACTATTTTTCTTAAGGGTAATTTATGAACTTAATCACTCAACTTTACCTTCCTTTCTATTTTGATCATTAAAGTTTAAAAAATTTCAATTTAATTATCTAATTTTCGAATTATTCCTATTCAAATTACTTCATTATCAGATCATAAAAATTATGATGACATGACTTATTTTATAAATATTATGTTATGACGTGATACATTTTATTAGTATTTTTGTATTATAAGATTTAAAGTTTTTAAGTGATTTATTATTAACGTTTAAAAATTATGATATGAACGCTTATTGTCAAAAAAAAAACATTTATTGTTATTAACGTTCATTGATTCGTCATTTTGTTTTCGAGTTTTCAAATGACCGGAGACCCATTAAACATTTGAACAATTAAAGTTTGAGAAACAAAGAGAAGAACAGCATAGCTTGGAAGTTTTGAACTGAATGTGGGATGATTGTGACTTAAAATGTTGGATTTGAAAAGCTTAAGGTCCAACTCAAATGGTGGTTCAACTATAACACGAAAGACTCGTTGAAAAATGGTGATTTTTATATTAAACGGACATCAGAATCATTTTTAGAAGAGCAAAATGAGTTTGTGATTTAATTGTACAGTGACCAAAACATAAGCAATTCAAAACTTCTCTCTTGGACAACAAATAGAAATAGAATCAGGAGGCGTGGAAACTGGAAAATACAAGCGATGATCCTTGCGTAATTATTGGGACGGTAAGCTTTTGAAATTATCTCATGAAAATTGAAAAGGTTCAATCAACTTAAGTTCCGTAATTGCAGGTCTGATGTGATTCTGTGTCAAAATTCACCATCCAACCTAATTGCTTGAAAGCATAAGATGTGATGAATCATGAAAATGCTCTTCAAATCTCAAATTCTCATTGACAGGTACATGTGAATGATTGCTTATGTCGTAGACGCAAAAGAAAAAACCACTGCTATCAAAGGCAAGTTTATTTGATATCATATCAAAACATCTTTATACAAACATGATAAAATATCATACATGTGATGTAGGAAGCACATTGTTTACAGGTAAACATGTACTATAACAGAAGGGTCTTCCAAATTCTCATATAAAGCTTGCAGTTGTGTCAAATACACCACACCAGTTACCTAGTAAGATAGTATATCACAAGGAAAACAACCACAAAAGATGCCACCAGCGTAAACATTCTCCTGCTTGATTTCGTCTCGAATACCTGAGAGGCAAATCGAATTCATTGTCATGACAATGAGAATCGATGTATTGAACAGAGACACAGAAAAGTTTGCTGGTTCACATACCATCTTAAACTTGTCCATGGTTCCTGAGAGTATTCCCCTCGATGAATCCATATCATTTCCCTAGTTAAAAACAATGCAGCATATATTACCATCAGCACCGTCAAAAAACCAATTCAATTTAGAAGAAGATACTCTTATTAATGCTGCATACATACCATACGATCCAGCATGCGATTGTGGCTATCCACCTCCTCGTGTATGTCGCCTGAAAGCTATAGAGATGACATGTATCAGTCCATGCTTGCATTGATCAGGACGTATTATATTATGATTTCCTAGAAACTGGCAATGATTCACAATTCAACCTGAAAATCTACCCCAAAACTTGCTCGAGCCATAAAACCTGAATGATAGAAATGCCTGTAGCCGTATAGAACATAGATTTGTGCAATAGACTGATACTCTTTAAAATAATTGAGTGTCAAGATTGAAATAGACAAAAAGGGAAGGGAAGGGGAAGGAATTGAAGAATGTAGAAGGATCCTTTCATTACAGGTAATTACAAGATTCTAGAATCCCATTTAACCAGTTTCTAGACATTAATCAAGAAAAAACGAATCTACAACACTAAGAAGCTACAATTTATCATGTAGCTTATAGAAGCAGGCGAACAATGCGATTAATAATGCCATTAGCGGCAAAGATGATACTTACTCTCTTCAGCAGATTGACTCTGTCCTGCAATCCTTCCACTGCTCTTTCATTTTCATGCTCATCTATTTCGTGCGAGTAAGAAGAAGAGCCTCTTATGCCACCTTCCTCGATGCCATCAAAAAGGGCAACTTTGTTGTTACGCAAGTCCCTGCACGCATGCAGATCTCATTAGATTGCCAGAACATTAACGCAAGGATAACTTCTTCATAAACCCAAGGCATAATCAAGATCAATAATCAAAGAGCATTCTATAACTTGATATATAATAATTAGATCGCAAGTTCAGCTTTAAAAGAGAAATTCAAGATCTTGATACAAGAACATCACAACAAATCGCAACACCTTCGGATCACATGTGAATTATCCAAAAGAAGTAAAATTTATATGGAATGGGACAAATTAATTGGGTAAACTTCTGATCAGATGCTAATTATTTACAAACAGATCTAATCAAGCAATTTAACGCGACCAAAAAATCCCTCAAATAGAGATTCAACTGACCGTCTAGGATTCATGTTTCTTCAAAAATGGGAGAACCAAAGCCCCTTTCTACCTTCTTCGAAAGTGTCAAAAGCAAAGTATTTCTTTACCTGTTTGGGTACTTTCAAAATCTGTAAAAATTCAAGAATTTAATGGAAATAGTTCAAGAATCATTGAAAACAAAACTGGAGAATAAGAAAGCGAAGAAAAGGGTAATAGAAAGTGAAGAAACGCAGATCTGCGAGAGAATAATTAAAAAGAATGAGCGTTGAAACCGGACAGATTACCTGGTAAAGCTATGGTAGAACCCAACAATTTGTTGAAGAAAAAAAATAATACTTAATCAGGAATTGGGATTGGAATTTGCAAGATTTACTGACAAAGCTTTCATTTGCTATGGAATCTGGGATCTTTTCTTTGTCGAGGGGATTGGGAAGATAAATATAAACTAGCAAAGCAAATGGGTTAAAAAAAAGCCCAACAAAAGAAGTTTCTTTGGGTTGACACTTGACAGTGATATTATTATTAGGCTTAATCAAAATATGTCTCAAAATTATATTATTTGTTAACTTTACTAGTCTAAAGAATTTTTGGGAAGAGTGGAAGGGCAAAATCAAGGAAACAGGTGGAATGGTTCATGCCAGGATCAAGAATGGTACGTGCTTACTGGACTTTATTTTGATATAACTTCTTATGTTGATTGGGTTGTACTAAAGAATTAATGTTACAGAGACAAATTGCTTAGTTGTGAGTGGGAAGTTGGAGAGTCATGCTGCTGAGATGAGGAAGGCACCGTAAAGCTCCTTTCATTTATATTTTTTCTCAAGTTCTTCATTCATTTTAGACTCATTTCATGTGTTTCACTTTTCAGGAGGATGAGATTGCCAATTGTTAGGGAGGACTATCTTGTTGACTGTTTGAAGATGCTTCCTTTTGATGTGTACAAAGTTGAAGCCATTGGTGAGGCCTCTAGCATGGTCACCGTCGAAGTAGAAGGACGAAGTGCTGTGCATGAAGCTTTTGTTCTGCAAGATTCAGGTCACATACTTGAGGATGGGGGAAGTGTATATAGCACAACTTTAAACATGTCTGACTTATCAACCGGCGTTAACTGGTGCATTTTTGACACATTCTCGTTGGCTGGCTTTAATCTATTATATCTGACTGTGACTTTCCTGCTTTGCAGTTGGTTGTATGTTCCTTGCTTCTTCTAAGGATTATGAGGGGCATTTTTCTTGCCCTCATCCTCTTTGAAGACTTAGATTCACGCTTCTTTGAAAACAATGCCTTTTCCTCATTGCTTTTCTAATCTATGTTACTTGGACTTGAATGTGAGTGTTGGACATGTTTATATATCTGACTAGGGTTTGTTCCTTTTTTCTCAAAATTCTCATGAATTTGGAGGGCTTTTGAGAGACCATATCATCATACTCATGTCTAGAAAAGAGTCGGACATGATTACCGGACACAGGAAGTTCAAGAAAATAGAGTCGCAGCAACATAGTTGGACATGAGATCTTATCCTCATCATACTCATGTATTTGTTCTTGAGAAAAGTGGGAATACATGGGAGGCATGGGAACAGAAAGAAAATTTCCAGAAACAACCCGGCAGATTTTTCCCTCTGGATATTGTATTTTATTTCCTTTCCATCTCTCTCCAAATGTATGTGCCTCTTGCTTAGATAGTGCATTCCTTTTTGCTATAATTCTCCTTTATATTCTGGAATTTGTAGGACTATGGAGTTAACAAACAGGTGTCACAGAAGAAGCACATTGATGCAGACAGTCGACTTCCTCCATTACTTGAATTGGTGAAGATGCTTTTTAATGTGGAAACATACTGGCAAGTGGCCCATTTTACAAGCAAACTCTTCCTCTCGTACTCGCTCAAATTACTTCGATGTTTGAATGATCCATTCTTTATTACAGGGCTGCAATGATGGAGTTTGAGATTAATATGTCTGAAATGTCCCTTGGAAAGCTGAGCAAAAGTAACATTCAAAAAGGTAGCTAACTGTAAAACCTCATTTATTTTCTCTGCTATGCTGGACGTCCTTAAATGTTGTGTTATAGGAGTTAAATTTGTAGCATATGTGGAGTAGAAATTTTAGTAACCATATCTTCTTGGCCCAGGCTGAGGCATTAACAGAGATACAAAATCTATTAAACAGAAACGCTTCCGATCCTTCTGTCAAAGAAAGCTTGATTATTGATGCCAGCAATTGATTTTTAACTGTTATTCCTTCTATACATACACATTTCTTTTGCAAGACTAACATTTGGAACACTTTTGTCTTCCAGTTTTGCAAGGGGATTTACTTTGCTGATTTGGTCAACCAGAGTGCTCAGTATTGCTTTACTGATAGAAAAAATCCAGTGGGCCTCATGCTTCTCAGTGAAGTTGCTTTAGGGAAGGTCTATGAACTAACAAAGGCCAGGTTAGTTCACCCTTTATGTCAATGCCTGGATTAGAACTTGGAAAGAAAGCACTCTACAAAAGGGCTTGGAAAGAAAGTACCTAAGAAGTCTGACTTTGTAAAGTGGATGGATGATGTCGTTGTACCTTGTGGCAAACCAGTTCCATCCAGTGTGAAGGAATCTGAACTGATGTACAATGAGTACATTGTTTATAATGCTGCTCAAGTTAAAAGATCTTCTTCTCTCATGTAGCTAAATAGCAGTCTTGTTTAATGCATGAAAACGAATTAGAACTTTGGTACTACCGCAATGTGCTTTGCACATGTCCATCTATACATTATTCTATTAACCAAATTCTCGCTCTAGCCCCTTTCCTAAAGATGCAATTATTTTTGTCTATGTTTTTAAGTGATTTGAGCTGTTTTTTCTTTAAGTTGTTTTGATTAGATGAGCGATGAATTCAATTCCGGAATCCCTGGAATAAGCTAAGGAACTATTGAAATTGTTCTGGGAGAAAGACTAAATCGTGTTGTTTGAATTAGCCTCTGACATGTTCCCTTCTCGGTTACTTAAGTGGCCTTATTTGGAAGTGATTGGATCTGTTATTATTATTAGTACCAACATACCTCCTTTGTTGTCCAGACCGCAGACTTGGGCCTCGGGGTAAGTACTCAGGGATAAACCAAATGACCTTGTTTGAATTAGCCTCTTGACATATTTCCTTCCGGGTGGCCTTGTTTGGAACTGATTAGACGTGTTATTATCATTATAACCTATGTTGTCTGGACTAGGGGGTAAGCATTAGACATGGGTATGCTTAATTTTTCTGAAAAAGTTTTTCTATATTGGGAAGATCATTCCCTTATAACCATTTATAGAGTATGTGTCACACACAGGTACTTTAGGAAGAAAAGTCCATGTAACATAGCCTATTATGCTGCTGCTGATGCACCTGCTCCTATTAATGTCATTGCTATTGACATTGAAAACTGGTCTGTGATTTGCACTTATCGTCTGCAGTATTGTTGATTTGGACAAGTTAAAATGCAGTTCTTGTTAAAACTGAGGTTTCATCACAAAGGAAGGTGACAGATGTTTATATTTTTACTTTGGTAAAGGACAGATCTGTAAAATATTGAAACAAAAACTGAAGTTTGTTCCTTTTGGGTTATCAGAAGCAAGGTCAAGTCTTGATAAGATCTAGTTTTGGGGTTAGCTTGGAGATGTTTGTTATGCATGTCAAAGCCTTTTGTAAGTAAAGGAAAAACAGTTGCTACTTTAATCCATTTCTTCTTAGATTTCATCTTCTCCTTGTACATGGTGGAATGAAATGGTAGTGGACATACTTGCTTTATTGTTCATATTGAGTCTTCATTCGTAAATATAAGAAAATCCAATCTCCATCGTGTTTATGATGGAGTTAGAAGTTTAGTCATATGGCTAGATCAGATAGGTTAATTTTCACTCTGAGTAGCTCAGGATCCCTATATGCAGCAGGTTAAGTCAGTCGAATCGAAAATCCCCACCTCTTGGAAATACCGAGAGCTGAAGGTTAGGTTAGAGATCACCAAAAGGTAGTATTTGCTTATGGTCTCAGCATCCACCTATTAATGATATAGAAATTGTTAGTTTGCATCATTGCATGTGCATGGATGACTCTGTAAGTTGAACTATAAATGCTGGTAACATTGAGTGGCTAGAAATGATTTTGCATTTCTTTGCATATGAATTATAAGCCTGCATGCTGGTGTGGTGTGGTGCGGTGTCAGAGGCTTAGCTAGCAAGGAAGATCATATGACACAGCCATGTACGATATTTGATGCAAACAGCCATCATCCTCTGTTAGGGAGTGACGAGCTTTAAACCCATTTTTGCTGTGTTTTTGGGTTGATTTAGAGTTTTCCACGTCTGTCTATGGCTGATGCAAATAAAAGCATAACTGTGACAATCCTCAGCATTCAAACGTTTTCTTTCTCGAAGAATCTATTATCTCAATGATAAAAGGGAATGTTTTTCTTAAAAAATTTATGTTTGAGTAATTACGTATTGTTTCTAAAAGAAAAGAAAATGTTTTGAGTCTCCCTTTGCTGCACAGGGCTCTAGTTTTGACTCCATCTATTCAACGCGTATTTGCTTTGTTAGACTTTTGGCTTTACACTTTCAACAATAATGCATGATGATGGTTAGCTTCGTCCTTGTTGCTTCTTTAACTTGGCTTATCTCTCTCTTTTAATCTGTATTCAAACACCATTAACCTGCTGCACTAAAAAGAGAGAGAAAAAAAAAGTCGTTATTTTCTTAGTGGTTGTCGGTGGGATTTACCGGCAGGTGGCAATCACAAAGCGACAAACAGCAGCAGTTCCAACGTGCGGCGATCGGCGGAAAAATATAAAATAAATCAAAAGGAAAAGTTCTAACTTTCTACCAAAAAAATAAAACTTCAAATGTGTTTAAACAATTGTTCAGATAATGTAAACCCAATTTCAAATCATATAGTAACATTAAATGAACAAACCCCATAGATCATAATAGCATAAACCATTATTAAATGTTCCTTTCGAACCCTACATAAAGGGATCCAATGTCCCCCATTCATCACTGTTTGTGCCCTGCAACAGCCCCACTTTCACCTAGCCCCCTTCCACAAACCCCGTTAATTTTAGCACCATTTCCTAGTGTACTCGTGCGCTTCGAAAATCTTTAAGATTATTCCTCTGATTCCATCCCCTTTGTTCCTCTTTTATCTTTCTGACATGGCATCTTCTGGTTCTGGCACTGGCTCCCCTTGTGGTGCATGCAAGTTTCTGAGACGAAAATGCGCCTCTGACTGTATATTTGCTCCTTTTTTCTGCTCGGAACAAGGCCCCGCAAGGTTCGCCGCCATCCATAAAGTCTTTGGTGCTAGCAATGCCTCCAAATTGTTGCTGCATATCCCTGCTCATGTTCGTTGTAAGGCGGTCGTCACCATTGCTTATGAGGCTCAAGCAAGGATTCGAGATCCCGTTTACGGTTGCGTTGCTCATATTTTCGCCTTGCAACAACAGGTACTAATCAGATTTCCTTATCTTTTTTGTTTATCTAGCCTTTAAACCAATTTCTAATCTTCTTCTGGGTTTCATCTCATAGGTGGCATATCTCCAAGGTCAGTTAATGCAAGTGAAAGCTCAACTAGCTCAAAATGCTATGAATTCACATCACATGGAGAATCAATGGCAAGGCAATCTTTGTGGTACTGTTCCTTCCTTTACAAGTTATCCAACCTACGTGAACCCCATTTCTCCACAGAGCTCACTCGAGTCGGTTGAACTCAACAGTGGTGATACCATGAATATGCAAGAACTGCAAAGCAGTGAGGAGTTTCATATCCTTAAGAAGAGACCCTACAATAATGATTTGGGTGAGCTTCAAGCACTTGCCCTTAGAATGATGAGGAACTGAAACTAGACCATCCTTGTCTCTTTTTTTCTTCTTCTTTATGGAGTACGATTCTGCTTCTGCTCTGATGCTGATGATTGTATATACGGAGAGTGTTTCCGAGAGAAATTAGTACTAAACTTTCTGGTCAACCAAACAATATTGCCGTTTTCCTGTTTGTTCAATCAGACAATTTTTTATTACAACTTGGAATTCGGCCATAGTGCTTCAGTCATGGTGTTGGTAGTTAATTTAGGATTTAAATAGCGTTCTGTTATCAAAATATCAATATTATATAATGATAAAAATGTCTGAAAACGTTAATCTCAACAATAGACGTAACTAACTTATTTCCTGAGGTTAATCTTATTCATCTATTTTCTTACAAACATAACTAATAAGAATGAACCTTAATCCTTAAGTACATTGGAGATTTCAAAATTATGTTCAAATAAATTTTTATTATTAAATTTATAAAATGATTATCAATTTTTTTAAATAATTACAAATTAAGCATGCTAGCTTAAAGAGATTATTTGATATGTTAACCATTAATAATTAAAATTTTATTTTTAATATTTGTAATTGATAATTGTTAAAAAATATTTTTAAAATTATCAAACTAGGTTTCAAAATTACAAATTTTGTTTTTATTTTAATTTTAAAACGATTAAAAATTAATGTTTATTATCTCTCCTAAAAGTTAAACCTAATTTTTAAAAAAAGAAAGAACAAAAATCACAAGCAGACAAAACATTAAAAATTAAACCACCAAGGTTGTTTAATTAATACTAGAGCAAATGTATAATATGAAAATAATTACCATAAATTAAATTTAGATCGAGATGATTACACAATTTTATGAAGCAACATACCATTCCTTTATTATTTTGTGAAGCGTTGTTCAACAGATACAAAGAGTATTATGAATGTTACTATATTCTTTTAATGTTTGGTGTCATTATTAAGGGAACGTTTCGTTTTTCTTCGTATCTTTGAGTTTAATATTTTTGTTTTAGGTATGGATTTTTTGTGTGACTATTGTCATCACTTTTCTTAGGTGTGTTGTAATTCTGATTCCTTTCATTATAATTTTTATTAATGAAATTCAATTTTTATTAATATAAAAAAACTTTATGAGAGATATCAATGTTATAAATTTAAAATTTTCCATATAAAATTACATCAATAAGTTATTAATAACATCTAATTCAGAAATATTAATTAATATTATTAGGATCAACATATAATTTTATTTTAAAATGTATAAAACTTTTAAGAGTAAAAAAATAATTATCATTAGAAAATAAAAGAATTATAAAATGTATAATAATTTCAAAATTTTAAGACACGAATATTATGACATTTATAATCATTAAAAAAATTATGAATCTTTATTCTTTGTTTGAATGAGTCTAAAATACCTTATTTATTTCGTGTCAATTAGCTTTGCATTCATGATTGGGGGTATGCACACCCTTCCTAGGGACCCACCCCACCTAGGGTTTATGTTCTAATGAGTAGGTTTACCAAACATAACCATTTCTTTATAATTTTTAATATAAATAATAATCCCAATAAGCCATGGCCTTGTATTCATATTTATAGACCAAATGTCCCCTTAATGAAAGCAAAACCCTACATTATGAGCCAACACTCTTTCTTAACTAATTTAATTAACCATACTTATCTTATTTAAATTCACATATTAATTGAACCTATTAGATTATTCAAATTAAAAGATTCAAATTTGAACAATTATATTTATAGTGTATATGAGTATTATTAAGAGTTAAGAAAAATTCAAACATATATTATCTTATAATTATCTAAATTATTCAAAAAATTCACGTATTAAAGTTATTTTTAAAACTCGAAACCCTCCTGTTATTTGTCTCATAAAGCATGTATATACAACATAATCAAACTCAAATTAATGGCACGATTTATACTAATACATCAATAAAAAAATATTACCATAATTAGAATACGTTAAAGAGAGAGGGAGCGAGTGTATAGTCATTTTTAGATTGATTTTCAGGTTATGAAATTATATTATTCTTAGTTAAGAATATTTTTGAAGATTAATAAATATAATATTTTTAACGATTGATATTATTATAATTAGATAAAAGAAATTAGATATAAAAAAAAGAGGGAAAATTAGAATGGAATTTGTTGGACTCCATTACTTGTAGTTGCATAAAGTAATTATTCCAATAAGTGATGAGTGATCATTAGTTGAATGGAGCTTAAGGGAGGGGAAAAGGCTGCCACATTAAAGAAAATAAATAAAGAGTTTAGTACAAAACAATTTAAATTATTACATGATAAAATATGTCTGAAAATTAGTAGGCTGACAAACACTTCCAACTCCAACCTGTCAAAAGATAAGTGTAGATGAATTATTAAAGGGCTGAATTGTTCCTTCGGTATTGTGAAAAAAATTATTGGTTGAAATAGGATTTTACTGGAATTTAAAGTCATCAAAAATATAGTGCGTTTTTTTAAAATCGTCGGGATGACAGTGCGTCTTCAGTTTTGTTCAACGACATAAAAATAGGAAAGACGCATTATGTTCTTGACATCTTTCTCGGAAAACACACGGTATTTCTGACGACTCTTCGGTTACTGTAGCATTCACATCATTTTAAGAAATAATTTTAACGATACCTTAATTCAGTCAAATTTTTTTCAAGAACCTTACCGTAGCAAATCAATCATTATTAAAAATCTATTAATTTAAAAAATTAAAGCAATTTTTTTTTTGTTGAATTGAAGATTTAAGAATTTTAATGTTGATTAGGCACATGACACATGGGACAGCTGATGACGTGTTGGTTTTGAATTACAAAATACTAAACACGAATTATTGTCTCATTTGAGGATTAAACAAAACAAAACAAAAGGATGAAATCAGCATAGTTAAAAATTGCACGTCTTCTCGGGGGCTTTGAATTTTTAACGCAACTTTTGACTATTGATTTCGTAACCCACGTTTGCATAATTCCAACCGTTGATCCTGGGCTTTCATTTTTATATGTTTATTATTATTTTATTAGAAAAATATAAAAAATATTATTGAAACAATTAACTGATGTTAATGATAAAAGAGAATGTCTTTTTTAGATACTTCAGATTCAAATAGTTGTATCTATAGTATATATAATGCATTAACAATGATTAAGAAAAAATATGAATAGATACTTTGAAAATTTATAATCACGTAGACTATTTAAAAAAATAATTTTATCTGAGATATGTGGAAAAGTCATAATAATAAAAAGTGTCCATTGACATTAAAAATTATTGAAAATAAAATTACTATTATTTAAAAAACGTTGATATTACTTTAAAAAAACATTTAAATTTTGATTTTGTAAATCTATATATATATATATTATTTCACCCCTAATTAAGTTGATATATTATTAACTCTAAATTTAATTAGCTGTATTTATGAGTTTATGTAAAGCACATCAAAATGGGCTATGTTCCAAGAGAGGCTGATCGAGTAGAAAAATGGGCTGTTTCAAATTGTAGCTCTCCTATTTGGTTTGTTAGCAATTACCCTAAATGTATTTCTAATGTTGTTATTTTGGACGCAATTGGAATCGAATGAATGATATCCTTTTACTAAAAAAACAAAAAGAATAGATCGAGAGGTCGATGAGAGTAATCGTCCCTTTGAAAATTTTAAATTATCATATATTTTAATTTTTTTATATATTTTTTTTATTGAAAATCTGTTTTCATCTCTCTAAAATTTTGAAAATTTATTATTCTAACATAAAATTTTACGTTTCTCCGTGCGATAAATAATAGTACAATATTAGTGTAATAATGAAAAGTAATGGCTTTGAGTAATTTAGATAGAAGTCTTCAAAGGTACGATAACAAATAAATTACTAATTTCTTGAATTCTTCCGAACATGAAAAAACACATGATACCAATATGACAAACATGCAAGTTTAAATATTTTATCAAGTAAATATTTTATATGTTATGAGTGAATGCACTGAGAGACGATGTATATAGATATAGAGAATGAGAGAGACTCGTCCCTCTTAAATTTTTGGATTTAATAGTATTTTATGTCTTTATCAATTTAAATTTAAGTAAAATTAAATTATTATTTCTTCTATTTTTAAATTAGATACGAGATAAATTTATATTATTTTAAACTTAAGTATCTTCTCTCTCCCAATATGATAGTTAGGGATGGCAAACGGGCGGGTCGGGTGCGGATACCCCCTCCCCATACACACCTAATATTTTTCAATCCACCACCCGCCCACCACCCATGATGGGTACAAATTTTCAAATCCACACCCGCCCACGCGGGTACATTTTCAAATCCATCCCCACACCCACTACCCACTAGCGACATACCCATCTAGACCCGCCTGACAGCAAACTAATGGGATGTTGGAGTTGGTTCCCAGACAGTTCGTGATGGGGTAGCAGCGCATGCTTTAATTTGTCAGTGGAGTGGCTCTACGAATGTTATGGAGATAGATTGTAGGGAGCATGTAGTCGCAGAGCTGGATTGTTGAGTTGCTTTCAATGTTAATGCTCATAGTGCGGCTAATATGGGTTTTGAGGGGCTAAAGAATATGGAAACTGCTGCTTTTGATGTTAATGCTTATAGTACGGCTAATTTGTGTTTGTATGGGCAGCATAGGCTAAAGAACATGGAAAGTGACGTGGTTAGTGGGATTATGAGTTTAATCAAAGAGCCGAATATTTCCCTAATTAAAGACCAGATTAAAGACTAAATATCCTTAATATTTGGTTAAATTATATGTTATATATTATACAATATTAAAATTTATAAATTAGTCTCTAAAATTACACCTAAATTCATTATGGTCCAAAATTTAATAGATATTTAGTTGGGCGGGCGGATACGGGGCGGGTAATGTCTCAAACCCATTACCCGCCCACCACCCACGACGGGTACCACTTTATAAATCCACACCCGCCCACTACCCGCTAAAATTATACCCATCCCCGCTCCAATTGGAGCGGATGCGTTGCGGAATCTACGAAACTGTACCCGTTTGCCATCCCTAATGATAGGAACTCTCTGACTGTACATTGTTGTGTCAACAAAAGTATTAATCTATCGAGTAAAGTAATACATACATATACATATATATTAGAGGAAGAAAAATATAAATTGTACAGATAAGATAGTTTGATTTGTGTCACAGCATGATAAATCAAATAAATCGGCTCCGGACCGACAATTGGTATTAATATTGCATATCTTCCAAAGAAAAAATTATTAAGATATAGTAACCCAACATCACGTGCACCAAAGTCAGAAAATCACCAAAGCATTGGAAACTGCATAAAAAATAACTTTTTTTATATAAATCCTCGGTTCCGATCTAATAATCGATTAGTCTAAATCAAGTACTGCAGAGGTGAGTACGATCCTCCCAACTTAATTTATTAATAACTACCTATTGTATGATTAAAATAAATAACCTTTTTAATAGTCTATTAACATTGTATACTCAAGATCAATGTTAGGCTATAGAATTTCAGATCAGTAAAAGTTAGTTATGCATTTTCTTGCAATTAAACAGAGTGAATAATTAGCCTACAGCTAACCCAGTAGGATCTATGAATCCAATGCTTTAATCTTGAAAAAGAATCCTTCACGTGAAACGTTGGTTAATGAAAATCACAGAACCAGCTAATAACATAAAGGGAAAGTGCAATATAGGAGAGGGAGTAGAGAACCGTAACATAATTACTAGGTCAAAACTACATGTAGTCCTTAAAGGCTAAGATCAAATGATTAATTAGCTCAAACAAAACCTGACCAATTTCTACCTCTAGTTCTGTCACACGAGGAAAATACACTATTTTTCTATCAATATCCAAGGGTTATACACTAGATTAATTATGGAAAACAACAGTAGGGTAGATTTTAGGGCTCCTACCTTTTTATTCATAGCAACATAAGTGCATATGTATATATATGTGTGTTTCAAAATATGAAGCATTTCCATTCAAAACTGGAAGATTGATGTTGTCTTCTTCACTGGTCTTACATAAAATCTCTTGTGCTGAAATTGAGCAACGATGGATCCCCCTCATCATGAATATCATGTTGAGCATATCCAAAGGCCATTGATTGAAGGTCATCGACTTCCTGGAAACCCCTTTGTCTGTGGTCTGTTTGCATGTCGAAGGAAGACATGGAATGAGATGCCTGTCCGAAAGTAGTACACGAGACATGATCTTCTCCTGATGAGGAGACCGGATTTTCGTATTGTGCTAAAGAGTTTGGATCCAAAAACCCATTATTCTCACAATATGAGTCTGTTGGGTTCAGATTTGGTGCCATGCTTGAATTTTCCGAGTGAAACCAGCTTTGAAAAGGAACCTTTCCGTGGTATCTGTTATTAGGGTTTGCAGTAACAGAGCCGCCATTGACGAAGACGCTGTGAGCTGCTTGTTCCTCAAGCGAAGCAAGCTGTGCCTGGAGATTGACAATCTGTATGGATTTTAGATATGTATTTCAAAACTCAAATTAGGGTTTCAATTCATCAAACAAGGAGAAAGGGTACTGCATGGTTAAAAAAAAGAGAACCTGCTGTTGGAGAGCAAATATGAGAAACACAGCCATAAACGGGGTCTTGAAGCCTAGCTTGAGCTTCATAGGAAATCGTGAGTGCAGCTTCACAGCGATCAGCGACAGGAATATAAGCAAGGAGCTTGGAGACATTGCTTGCACCGAAAACCTTGTGGATAGCTGCAAAATGGGCAGCGCCTTGTTCATGGCAGAAATAAGGTGCGAAAACACAGCCTCGAACACATTTTCTTCTCAAGAACTTGCAAGCACCGCAAGGGGCACCAGAACCCGTCATTTTTAGAGAGAGAGAATGGGGTTTTGAGCTTAAACAGCATAAAGCAGAAAGGGGGTTATAAACACCAGAGGAAGGAGGTAGATGATTTAATAATGAATTCGGTCGCCTTATTGGCCAACACATTTCATTCTTTTTTCTTCCCCCTTTTTTAAAAACCTTTCATTCAGGATTTTTGTACACTCTCAAATGAGATTCCACAAAGAAACTGTCATAAACATTAAACCCCATTTCTACTTTGCTTCATCATTGTTCTTCTGCATTGATGGTGGGGAAAAAATTATAAATAGAGAGATTAAATTTCAAAAATCCAAAAAGGTATAGGGACTTTACACATATTTAGACTAAAACTCAAATAGAGGTCCCTCTGCCTTTGGGATATGCAATCCACCTGAAACTCAAATTAATATTAAAAATCGAATTTCTCCAAATCAATAATGCGTGTATATTAATAGAATATTAAAACTTTAAATAATATTCCAAAACAAATGATTTCACCTCGACAAGTGTGAAACTTCAATCTCTATGACATTTGATGATTGCATAAGTGTAGGCTATGGGTATGCCTAATATTAAAACAAATTATGAATTGATTCAAGTGTTGTAATTATGGGGAAGTGAATAAAGTGCATGGCAGCAGCTAAACTTCATTGGCCTGTGTACTTGTTGGCCACTTAACCCATGAATTAAGATCTCTTTTCTTTGAGGGCAATTTGGCATGTTTTTTATGGGGATTATTAAAATATTAATTACCTTTAGACAATAATGTAGGAGGCCTTCGGCTTACCTTGAAAGGACAAGTAATTAACTCGCTTTTGTTAAATACTTATTGCAAATTAATTTATTTGATAAATATTTAGAGGCGAAGCTATTTAGTGGTTGGGAGCGGTCGTTGTCCCTCCCAAATTTTTTGGTATAATAATATTTTAAGTCATTTTTAGGTTAAATATTAGTTAAATAAAGCATTTGCTCTTCCTAGTTAATTTATAGATTTAAATACTTATTAGATTCTTACTCTTTTAATATAAAATAATTTAATCCCCTCAATGTTAGATCTTATCTCCGTTCCTGACTATCAATTTCGTTTTTTTGAAATCTCTTTAAAACTCATAAATCTCAATCTAAAACTCAAAGGAAAACAACATTGATCTACAACCTTCACCATTCAATCAACATAAAATTCAGATACATAGTTCGTCTTCCTCCTTCCCCACCTCTCCTATTAGAATTTTGAAGACCGAAGAGAAAAAAAACCCAAAGAGAGTTTGAATAAAAAAATTAGAGAGTACAAAAATTTGGGTTTAGAATTAAAGAGAGTTTCCTCTACATTGAACTATGTTTGGATGTCGGAGAGTATAAAAAAAGTGCCATATTATATACTCACCAATCATCTTTCACAGCAAAATCATTTCCAAAATATTCGTATTTGACTTCTCATTCTTCTCATATGATTAATTATCCATGAAACCCACTCAAAAATGACGAAATTAAACACAAAAATCTATCATTTTAGATGTTTGGAGATTTTATTAGATTCACGGGATTTAGGGTGTTTGTTAAAAATTTGAATGGTGAAAAGCATTACTTCGAGAAGACGAATAACATACCTCAAAATTAGCCTCATTGATCGGTCATTGAAAGAGATCAAAATATTAATACTTTGAACTTTTAAATGGATTTTCATTGACTTTGAGTGAGTTTCATGGAAAATCAATTCTAGGTGAAGAAAGAGGAGTGAAATATAAACGATTTTGATATTGATCTTACCGCGATATATGATCGATGAACAGCGGTGCTTGGCTGTCGGCAACAATCTAAAAGTGTAGTGGTAAAAAGGAAAACTATTTAAAAGTTCGGTAGAAAAATCGATACCCCAAAAGTTTAGTATCTAATATGACATCGTTTTAAGCATCAGAATAACCACACTAAAACATCGTTACTTTGGTGTGGCATGGCATGTTAGCAACCTTTAGCCATGTCATCGTCCTATTAGTGACTTAACGGTTGAATGACATAATATAATGTATAATTAAAGTTCCGTGTTATAATTGATAAAATTAAAAGTTCAATGATATAAACGAGTTAACGGGTAAAGTTTAGTGGTACCTTATGTAGTTTACCCTAGTTTTAATTCTTGATATTTGATTTATTAATAAATTAATTTAGATTAAATATTAAAAAATTTATTATAAAAATAATATTTTCAATTCAATTTATTCTATTCACATTGTTGAGATTTAAATTAGGGATATCAGTGCGACGACTTTATATCAAAATGAAAATTGATTCCCGAATTAAATTATTAAATACTAATTTATAGCATAGAAAATATCTTGCTCTCGGTAAATTAAATGATCCATAAAAATAAATAAATAAATAAATAAAAGAAATAGGTAAGCCGTTACAATTTACACCTCATCGGGTATTGTGGTGCACGTGCACGTGTAATGAAGAAGAGAATGAATTCTTCGATCATTTGATTATGACGTTGACACGCCACACGAGTGGAAGTGGGAACTATTTTTTTACACGTCTTGGGTCCCACTGTCCACGTCATAACCACTCACAAACGATAGATTAAGGGTCATCGTCTCATCCCCTAAGCAAGCACCTTAATTTATTTAATTTTTAAATAAAGGCAAAAGAATGTTAGTAAGAAAGAACCATAAAAGATTATGTTTAAATTAAATAATTAAATTAATATTGGGCATTAATATTATTATCTTTATGTTAAAGATTTCTTATTAATGAATTCATATTTATTTAATTTATAATTAAACGTTGTGGTGCATGTAACAGGAGAAGATCCCAAAAACAAAACTATTATTACATCACCAAACATTGAGCAACAAATATTATTCAACTAATTCCTTTGAAATTTTGTTGGAAATGGACAACATCCATGCATGCATTATTATGTCCCAAACTGCTTAAAGTTCCATGATTTTAGAGCGGCGCTTTGCTTCTCCAATTTCTCTCTCTACTTGAATAATAATAATAATAATAATAATAATGATAATAATGATAATAAAAATAATAATAATCCATCTTCTCTTTGTCTTCCCCGAATGACAAGTGGTTCAAATACACTATTTTCTTTTTAATTTTTAAAATGAAAAACACTTACAAAACTTTAAGTCATAGAAAAGATTACTATTCTTAATAAGTTTTGTTTGATGGACAAAGACCATGTTGGGGAATGATGCTAATGTTTGTATTCTTTCAAAGACCAGTCATGCCGACGCCCATGTTACATATGGGGACCATTTTTACGTGTGTATAAATATATCAATATATTTATATTGCAAGAAAATTAGGGTTTATTAATTCCAATTATTTACTAATCACAAAACACCCTACAGTATCTAACACATTACATACGATATCTGTTTTTTAAAGAGAAAAACCAGACAAAAAACCGTGCACATGCATATATAATTAAGATCAACTATATATATATATATATATTCTACTTTTTTAAAACAAGTCCTTGAAGTTTTGTAAAATAAGTTTGCATGTAGTTTGAAAAGAGAGCAAAATTTCAAAGTCCAAACCAGAAAATAGGGGCCAATGATCTCTAGGTTCAGCATAACAGTTAGGGCCATTAATATGATCATTCTAAGAAGTGAAAGAGAATGTTTTGTTATTTGTGTATCGAAGGAAGGTGATGTCCATTATTATGGAGTGATTGGAAAGTATATAGATTAAATAAAATGTTAATCAATAATCATAGGTGGAGACAACCTGGAGAAGCTAATTAATTAGGTTTAGTCTAAGACACAAAGGAGTTAAAAATGGGAAAATCTGGTCCCACACTTTTGTCTTAATTTGTATAATAGTAGTGAGGTTTGTCTTTACAAGTTAAAGTCATGTTTCATCAATAATAAAACGAGACAAATTATGATTTGAAGATCCAATCAAAAATGGAAATTTTCTGATTGATGTATACTTGAAAATTACTTGTTAAGAATTCATTAAGTGCTCTCAGTTATAAAATAGAATAGTGTTCTTCCTAGAGATAATGGATTCGAATAACTGCATCTACAAAATAATTAATTTTTTAGAGGATGAAACAAGTTACAACGTTTTAGTGCTGCTAGTAATATAGGGTTGAACGTTTCTTTTCATCAATATTACGAACAAACAGACACTTCCAAAAGTCCAGTCAAATAGATTTAATTTTGAGCTTCTTAATTTTCAGATTTTTCCTAAAAGTATTTTTAGGTACAAAGCTTAGAGGAAAACGTTTACTTAAAGCAACTATTCTTTTACTGCAACAAAGCTTTCGTGTAATTTCAAGTCGTTGGTAATAAATTGCATAATGATATTCAATATTGTGAACCTATAGAAGAATCAATGGGAAGCTCCACCCTAGGAATAGGCCAAGGGGCAAAAAACACCGCCAGTTGGAGCTCAGCCATACCTTTTTTCTAAGGCAGGTAATGGTGGGGAAGCTTGTGATCATTATTTACGCACAATGGGATATATAGCTTACATTCCATTTTAAAAAGTTTTATTCTTTTTGAGAAATTAAATTTCCATGCTAATATTGAACTTCACTGCAAGCTGAAAAATCTCTGGCATTGTATCACCACTCCTCTGCTGTTTCAAGTACGGAAACATCCTTCGGTTTTAGAGGCTGCTGGGACCACAGTTGATTGCATTTTGAAGGGCACTATCTGTTCATATAGATCAAAACATCATTGTTAAAGACACCGATGACAGTTTTCAAAAGAACATATATCCAAGAAAACTTAATCAGATGCAGTTCTCAAAGAAGATGAGATATCCAATAGGCGCTACATTTGCAAGAGGAAATAGGATTCCGGAAAAGATTATTATCCTGATAATGATCTTTTCTGAACAAAAATCCCTCAAGGTTTTTAGTTTTTGACAAAATTCTGACTTAAATTTTATTCATACTAACTGTCCTCTTTATAAATAGTTTACTTGAAATAAAAGACTTAAACTGAAGATAAACATGACAAAAAGGACTCCTAACTCTTAAGGAAACAACTAACTAGAAAATTATAAACATATATATATAAGAAAGACTACTAATTCATAGGGGTAGTCCTAAACTAAAAGGGACATAACAGCTTTGTGGGTTTCTTCCTTCTCCCCCTAAGCTGGGATTACAGTTCACAATACTGTAAAGCATTGTATTGCAACAATGTTCACAACACTGCAGCCTATTTTACTTATAAGGGTTTTTGTCATTAACTTACACAACTGATATTATCGCATTTATTTATATTCTTGGTCTTGGAAACTATGAGAGACATCCTTTTCAGCAGCATATTTGTTCCTTTATTGCTCTCTATTTATGTGCGCATAGGCTTATCCATATATTCTACATCAAATCTACAAACAAGAATGATAAATTTCACTTCTATTGACATCATTTAAATCACTCGTTGTGTATCTTGTAAAAGCATTCCAAGATGGAAGGCTTCATTTTTCTTAACCAGATTACCTTCATCTAATAAGTCAAACAATTCATGGTAAAAGATTTTGTTCTTCAACATCATCAAAATGACAAAGGAGAAAGAAAGAAGAACTCCAAATCATTAAATGAAACCCTTTAACTTGAAATGAAGCCAATGTGCAAATGGAAGAACTTTTATTGTAAAAATTTTCCATTGACATCAAAGCTAAATTATGTTTGTAGCATTATGAAGCTTCTTTCGTTTCAAATCTCATAAATGAAACTTCAGCAGGAAAATTTATACATTAATCAATTAATATTTGCTTGCTTACCAGTCAGTTTGAAGAATTTCATTTCTCAACCTTGCTAGAGATGCTGCACTTAGACTAGGTTCAGCGTCATTTGTATGAAAGAGAAAACAGAAAGCATCAAGTAAAACCAGACAAAATATATGAAGATAAACAAGGAAACCCCAATTTAATAGGAGGAAATATTCCAAATAAATAAGCTTGTTCAGTGCATAAATTAGACGAACCTGCATTATGATGGTCATAACAAAATAAGAGAACCATTCAGCAAGTTTTTTGGAAACAACGGTCACATATCCGACAGAAAAGACAATGTCGAGGCCACACACCAGCTCTAATTTTGACTTCTTATGATGCTATTGCAGCTCCAAGAGAATGATCCGCCTGACTTAACCTAAATCTCAGTATGTGAACCTATTGAGTGGCCTCAGTGGTAAAAGGAAATGTTGTTCTCTTTACAGGACCCGGGTTCGTACGTTGTCAATAGATTAATAAAAATTCTAAACATATACAACTTTGTAATCATTCCCATACTAATAAAAAAAATCTCAGCATGTGATCATAAAAACAGAACTCCTCAAGTTTAAACCTAGCAAGTATACAAAAATGGGAATTGAAGGGATGCATGCACATCAACGGTTCAGGGGATTCAGAGAAGCATGGAACAGAAAGTGAAATATTGCAAAACAGAGGCAACGTATTTAACTACCTGATATTTCTCCAGCCGCTTCCATATCATTCCTATTTTTAAAGGCTTCACTCAACCTTTCCCATTCACAGCAATCTGATGAAACTCTTAGTGGAAGAAAAAGTTTCAAATTGTTGTGAATGGAAAAAAGGGTAAGTGCAACTATCCGACTTTACCTTAATCTGTACACAGTAGCTTCGCATGCTTTCTCTAAGCATGCTAATCCGTACAAACCTTTTCGCTAATTAAATATGGCATATCAGATCTTGGACCTACATCATAAAACCATCTTAATGAGACTCTTTTGTCATGCATATCTAAAACAAAAAAAATTAAGAAAGTCTTCGCGGAGACACTTCATAGTTATTACTTATTACAAGTTTCGGCAATAACGATTGAATTTGAGATAAAAGTTCGATTTTTACTAAAATTTTTGCTTTAAATTAAAAACCCAGATAGAAATCGCATTCAAAATTGAAAAAAAAGTTGAAAATTTTAAGCTTGTAATAACCAATAGAGATGGATTAAAAGAAGAGTTTAACAAAAATACTTACAAAAGAGATAGGCCGATTGATTATCCACTACGAGAGAGAGAGAGGAACTGAGAATACTAGTAGTAGTGTGGACTCTCAACGAGCTTGAAAGATAGCGCTCGGTCAACAAGAGATGGGACATTGACACTAGTGCTCAGAGTTGAGGGTATTCAGGCCATTCGCTCGGTTTATTGAAGTAGTGAGCTTGGGCCGTAATTTGAAAGGCTGAAAGAATGCTTCCAGGGCTAGAACTAAGTCAACCAGACTGCTAGGGTTTAAAGTTATAGCCTTTAACTTGCAACCTATAAATTCTTCTTTGGTGCTCTTGTTTTAAGTTCGAATTACAGAGGGAGTCCCAACAAGCCGCCTCTGCATAGCTGTTTTGTTTAGCTTTGTGCTGTCTTTTTTTTTCATGCTTATGTTGTTAGCTTTGATTACTATTTCTGATTTTAACACTGCCAAGTATTTTGTGTTGTTTTTTCTTAAAGTGGTCGGAGAATGAGATGATGAACTGAATGTTTCCCTATTGGTTTGATAGCCGTGATGATGGCAGCTATAATGTATTAGCTCTATCTGATCATTCTCTTTACCTTTTCAAATTGATAGTCTTTTTGCTATTTTTTTTAACAAATTTTGAAATTTTGCTATCTTTCTCCCTATTTCAAGATTGTCCTGCTTGCTTTTGGATCCCAAAAATCAAAACAAAACAGAAAAAAACCCTCTCTTTTAAAGTATTATCTACTTTGTTTGCATTGTTAATTTCATTTGTTTGCAACTTTGAAAGTAATTTTAAGTGTTGGGAGAATGAAATGATGACTGTGATATTGTTTCCCTATTGGTTTGATTGCCATAATGATGTCATCTTTAGTATTAGCTCTATCTGATCATTCTCTTAAAATATATGATTTAGCTGATATGTGAAGTAATTTAAGCATGCTGATTTTTTCCCTCCAGATTCCAAGGATTCGCCTTGATTAATCCGGATCGACCCGCGTCTCACACTTGATTTTAGTGACTGAGTCTCCAGCAGTAATTTTCTGCATGCATATTAAGATCTTACTTAAACGATATCAAGCTACTTACCCATTTGAACCAACCCCTATTGATAAGCATGTTGACTTTAATAATTCAATATATGGTTCGAGTAGTTTCAACTCTTAATTTAGTGTGAAATTGATTGGGGCCATGGCATCTAATTAGGCCATCTTATTGTTATCTTAAACTAGGGACAAAATCTTATTTTCCCAAGAAAATTAATCAATTACCATGAATTAGGATTCCAGCTTGAAATGAGATAGGGCAAACCTGCCATCAAGTCCTTTAGACTGATAATGGGTTATATATTCAAAACCAGTAGTTTCTCTGTACTTGGGAGGATTTTCTTCAGACAAAGGCTCTTTTATCGGCCCATATCGCCTCTCACCAACGACAGAACTCGGAAAGAAAAATGTTGGAACCGAAACCCGGGAATCTCGTCCGGCCAGTATCCTATGCTCCACACGTTTGAACTTATCATTGGTGATCAGCTTTTGTCACAAAAAAATGGACATGGTTAACACATTCATGAACAAATATATTAGATTGCTTGTATTTTCTGGCTGTTTTTAGCTATATTAATGAATTTACACTTGGATAGAAAAAGGTGGTCCTGGAATACCTGCATTAGGTCTCCTATATTTGCAATTACAGCTCCTTTAACAGTTGGTACATCCATGATCCACCCACTGATTCTGGTGAAGAACTTGGAGATCACCATTCTCATCTTGTATCAATAATGTCAAGAAATTCGGGTCTGCATGTTTTCTCAAGAAGAATGTCAATTCTGGTTCAGGACAAGCAGGGTAATACGTGCAAGAAATTGTAGCAGATTTTAGGCGCTCGATTTTTTCGAGGAAGTAGGGGGCGAGACCAAGTGCCTCCGAAAGCAATTCAGCTATAGTCTCCTTAAGTTGTGTTATGTGTTTCAGGAACTTGGTTATTGCGTCCCTGTACGTACAAGAATTCTTATGCAGTTTTATTTAATATATTAAGAAGGGAAAGACTTGACTGGCAAAACGTCCCTCACCTGCAAACTTGAGGGAATTGTTCCTTGTCAAGTTGTTCAACGTGATTTAACGCTAAAATGTCCCTCCATTGTGCCACCTCCGATGAACTGAAATATCCGTTGCTGTTGAACCTGACCTTTCTTTCACCATCGAACGAGTACCACGGCGCTTTCGCCTCCGGCATGCGCCGTCCAACATAGTTTCTTGTATGGAAACCGGGATCCCGTTGATCACATGGAAGAAACCCCATGTTTGAGCTGCTTCACGTAAGTTGCCGACTATCTCCGTTCGCTCACCAGTTTCTAAGCCTTTTAAGTCTATTACAGAAACCTGGAGATGACCACTGCAAGTGGTTTCCGATTGTGATTCAATTTGGTCATGTTTTGGATCGATGAAGATTCTGGGGGGACCTTGACAATTCCAGTATCCACAAGCCCTTTCACTCCAGCTTTTGTATCAAGGATAAAGTCATTATTATTTTTTGGATAGTTTGAGGTGATTACAAGATGGTATATGTTCATAATATTTCTTAGTTGTTGATAACATACACAAATCTTACGAACGTAATTACTCAAATCCTGTTTCCTCTAAGGAGAACAACACTCCTTATCACCGAGACTGTTCAATGAGTTCATCAGGTTGGAACCAAGTGTAATCTCAAACGCATTTCATTTGCCACACTAATTCTATTTTACATGCTATAATTTAACATGATGTGATCCAAAAAACTCGGGAGAAATTACGAGTGAGCTTATCATATATGACTTGGATCTTACTAATGTTACTGCCCCACAGCCCCACTGATGCTGATGTTGCTGCAATATATAAAATATCTGGAAAGGTGAACCATTAAAAGTGAAAAGCAAGAATTTCCATTACACAAAATTCTAAAACAAGTTGAATCCGACGCATGAATGCATTGATTGCCGGTGCAGATCTCCTGTTGGCTTATAAACAAATTGAAAAGTTATAAAACACAGCCAAAATGCAGTGTTTGAAAACGACCAATAATCCTCTGCCCCACTTATCTGCGAATCTATAATTTCAACTTATTATTGCACTTAATGGGTGCTACAACTTGCAAAATTATTCCTTTTCTTTGTGGAAATAATAGCTAATCAGAGCAGCTAAAATGATACTGTTTTACACTTTGGTCACAGTCCTTGTGAATTTCAGCATCAGAATCTTAAAGACAGAAGCTTATTTTGTTGTTTTACAAAACACTTATTACTACTTCATTGGCATTATTATGGACACATTTCCTGGTCCATGAACAAGCAAGCCGAAATACGAAAAAAAACATACAGAAAACTTTAATTATCGTTGCAGAAAGCAAGGGGATATGGCATGGACATTCATAGCGAAGTATAAACCTCATCTAATAATGTTTCTAACTCAGATTGGTTATGCAGTTGTGTATTTCTTTACTGAAGCTGCCTTCAGTCGAGGGTTGAATCCGCATATATACGTCGCTTATCGGTTTTGCCTAGCTGCCTGCCTCATGTTTCCTTTTGCCTATGTTCTTGAGAGGTTTGTCATATACAGACACTTCTTTAAACTATGTTGTTCTGGATTACTATAAATTGCATTACAAATTCTTCTGTCTTGCAGAAAATCAAGGCCGAAACTTACGTTTCGACTGTTCTCGGAGTTCTTTTTGCTTTCTCTCATAGGGTAGAGTAAAATATGAATACTCCTCTAATTATGGTTATGCCAATTAGATTTTGAGTCATAATTTTTATATCTAATTTTACCCCCTTGATGATGAAAACAGAAACTGTGCTTCCCTTAACATGCACTTTGCAAGTCTGAAATACACTTCACCAACATTTGTTGCGACTCTATTCAACACTATTCCTTCCTGGACTTTTATAATTGCCATCATACTCAGGTAGAGTGTAAGACTCTATAATCTGTATATGAACATTTAAAAGAGATTTTCGTGAATGATATTCTTCGTGTTCGTGTTGCAGGATGGAGGTTGTTGATGTAAAGAACCCTCGTGGGATAGCTAAGATACTCGGAACCTTAACAGCCTTGGCAGGGGTAACTATCATCACTTTGTACAAAGGACCAGCAGTGCCGAGCTTGTGGTCTGCTCTGGTTCATATAAACAAACCTTCGGTTCATGAGAACTGGGTTAAAGGACCGATTCTAACGGTCGCGAGTTGTATAACATGGGCCATTTGGTACATTCTGCAGGTAATCAATTACCAATGCCAAGTACTAAAATTTTAAAGCACAAAATGAACTAAGGAATTGTCACTCCAAATGTTTAGGCAATTACTTTGAAGAAATATCCGACACAAGTGTCACTAGCAGCATGGATGAACGGCATCGGGGGAGCACAATCGGCAGTCTTGGCAGCTTGCTTGCAGCACAAGGCATCGGCATGGTCGATCAAAATGATGAGTGTTAATTTCTGGTCCATTACATATTCTGTAAGTAATAAAAACAGTTTAAATCCACATTTATTCACAAACCATGTCCTCAGCCTGATATGATGAAAATCGAATGCCAGGGAATATGCTCTGCAATTTTCGTTTGCCTGCAAATTTGGTGCATGAAAGAGAAAGGACCGGTGTTCGTCGCCATGTTTAACTCTCTTCAAACGGTGATGGTGGTGGTTCTAGCATATTTTGTTCTTGGTGAAAGACTATACACAGGCAGGTAATTAAGATGCAAAACACAATGTTCTCACTTTAAAAATTAAAAAAGATCTATAGAGAAACTTCCGACTTATACTTAATCATTCAGCATTGTTGGTGGATTCATGGTTATCATTGGCCTATACCTGCTGTTGTGGGGCAAGAATCGAGAACCGTCTTCAAACAAGAACCAAGAACAGTGTTCTTCACATTGTAATGAGATAATGGTTGCTGATAAGGAGACAACTTCAGTGGGGGAAAGTGGAACCGCCATGGTCCATGGAGCAAATATAAAAATAAAGTAACTTCCGGCAAACGAGGAAGATATGCCATAGAAAATCAACTTGATTTACCTTTTTACTCAGATAGTAATAATCATTAGCTGGGTAGTGTTCCAACTTTTCAATATCATTCTAGTCCATTTTCACGGTAGTTTTGTTGTGCAGAGGGGGAATTTGCTAATTCGTTTTAATCTAAAATGTTATCTTATCTATTCTAAATTAATAATAATTTCAGTTATGATCGAGAATGTTATATTATATGGATTTTAACCTAAAATAATATATTGTCTATTCTAGAAAGTTACACGACCGATTATAGTTTCAGTTACAACTGAGAATATCACATGAGTTTATTGATAATAATTTTTTAAATTACAACCAGAATGGCTATACAATTTACGCGATTTGTAACGGAGAAAAAAAAATGACCCTGCTGTACAATCGGCATTATTCTTGGCACACCACAATTCACATCGAAAGGTGACCTAAAAGCATTGCTAAACATGTTCTGGTGGCTAATCTGCCTGATGTAACAGATTTTGTTTTTCTTTACCATGTTTCGTTGGAGTCGTGTTTATGCATTATAGGCTTTCCCCCATATGTAATGGAAAAGTAGATTACTTGGACTAAAATGTTTTGTCTGTTCCCCAAATTTTCGATCTTTTTTTGTACATATTTGTACTTTTCAACCTGATTTCACGTACAGACAAGTATAATGATCACTAGCTACAAAACTAGGATACCTGATTAATTTTGTTATGCATGTGATAGCTTCCGGATGGCCAAATCTACTTTAGGTCCGGTGGCCGTACATGTTAGTTATATGTATATTATACAAGCTTTAAATCCCCTAGACAAAATTACTTTAAACTCCACACCTAATTGTTGGACAAATGTTAGTTAATATGGGGTAAATAGGTCACTAATGTTTGTATAAGTTTTTGTTTTCATTTCTAGTGTTTGAAAAGTTACATTATGATCGCTAATACTATCGATTCCTCATAAAATGACCACTGTGTCGTCAAATCCCGTTAAAAGCATGACCTTGTACATTAATAAAATAGTAATATCAAGTTTTATCCTTAAATTATTATTAGAGTGGGCATATATATATATATATAGTAAAACCCTTGAACGAGTCTAGTTTATTACTCATTTACACTTTGATTTCTTCATATTTGGTTTTAAAGGCGTTGAAGCTTCAAATTTTGTATCAATGTCACATTTGCTTAACATCAACTAATATTTACATATTAGAGTTTATATACATATGTTGGTTTCACTGTCCTCAGCTATCAACTCAGATACAATTCCACACAATAACACATATGATGGGAACTAGACACCCAATATCACATAATATTAGTTGCATAGGTAGGGAATCTCTATATCACATAGCATCGATAATGATCCCCTCCACACGAGTATATGTGGATACCCAATCTCACTAGCATCGAATATAACGATGAAAATTCGATTTCACGTAGCCTTGATAATAATTCCCACTAAAGTCTCGAGATGAGGTTGTCGATTTCACATAACATCGGATTAAGCATGTAAAACAATACAACACACATTTAGGCTCGTAACCTCATAATCATATTTACCACATTAACCACACATAGGCCACAACACTATTATTGATTCATAACGATCGAGTAGGGACATTTTCTCTCACTTCAGACAAAATCTTATTTTCACATCTAGAATAGATTGAGGAATTGTCTTTCAAATGGAGACTCGTGCAATACGACCACAAGTGGGGCAACAAGAGGAGCCATATATGCCCTCGGGATAGCATCTACAATCTCTAGGGATGTAGTGGTCAGATCCCTGTAAAATGGTTGTCTCTTTAACCCCTACATCAATCGAAACCTCACGATCTTTGGTGTTCGATACGGACTCATTACTCACGTTATTAGGTTGAGAGGCATGACTTTCAACCATTCCTTCTGGACTACACTCAGAATCATCGACCATCACAATTTTTCTATACAAATATACAATAAAGGAGAGGAAGCATCATCATAATGTTAAGCTTAAGGAGTACACTTCACAACCTAGGGGAACATATTTATTGTCACCTCACTATGATTGACCAACTTTTCCTAGGACCGACTGAGCCTAAACTTTGATACCACTATAATGTAACACTCCAAATCTGATTATTGTATAATAGGTCTAAAGTGTCATGTTGAGCTACGAAATAACCGTAAAATTTCAAATCTTTTCTTTTCAAATGTAAACTCGTTTCATAACTTAAACATTTAAAACAATTCAAATAGTTTGAGGGGTTAGACATTTGTATTTCTTAGATATGATTGGAGAGTTAGACATCGTATCCAGGTTGCTAAATCGAAATACACTCGAGAGGTTAGATTTTCCATCCATCCAATTACATATTTTTAAATATTCAACTTTCTTTTAATTTTTTAATTTTAATTATTATTCTTAAATGTGCCCTTTTATTTTATGGAGACATCTGAGAATTTTTTATTTCCAGTCCCTGTACGTCTTATTTGGATGTTCAATCAATTCACCGTAAGAGTTAAAACAATCCAAACTTTCCCATATTTATCAAATATGTATATTATGTATCCCAAAGGTATCTATGTATGGTGAAAAAGAATTTTATATCGTTTTCAGAAATAGTAACAAGATGCCTTACCCGCTTTGTATATAAGCCAAGAGAAATAGGCGAAAGGATATAGTTACACAAGCAAAAAGATATGGCATACACATTGATGGCCAACTTTACAAGATACAGGCATCATCTAAGCATGGTTCTAGTCCAAATTCTGTCCGCAATTGTGTATTTCATTACAGAAGCTGCCTTCAATGAAGGGCTAAACACTTATGTCTACGTCAGTTATCGATTTATCCTCGCCGGCTTGTTGATGTTTCCGGTCGCTTATTTCATAGAAAGGTTCGGCACAAACGCAGAATGAAACTAGGATCTCTTAGCTTAATCTTTTTAATTAGCAAGGGAAGATTCACTGCCTAATTTGTTCAACTTTTTTTTTTTGTGTCTGCAGAAAATCCAGACCAAAGATGACATTAGTAATGTTTTTGGAGATATTTGTGGTTTCTCTCTTCGGGTAGGCAATATATAGCTACACTTTTGACTTGAATTAATGCTAATGAAAATTCAAAAGGATTTTGTTCATATTTCTCCCTCACCATAAAACAGGATATGTTTAACCTTCATCATGTTCTTCATAAGTATGAGATGCACTTCTCCGACATTCGTCTCGGCCGTGTACAACACCGTGTCGTCTTTGACGTTTTTGATCGCCATCTTGTTCAGGTTCGAGACGAGGAATCTATTAAGTATTCCTTAAAAGTTTATGAACATATTAAGGACGTTTCATGAACAATATTGTTCTGTTCATGATCTTGATGCAGGATGGAGGTTGTTGATGTAAGGAGTCATCGTGGGATGGCGAAAGTCCTTGGAACCTTAATATCATTAGTTGGGGTCACCATCATCACTTTATACAAAGGACCAGCACTGCAAAATATGTGGGGCACTCCAATTCACATGAAAAGACTTTCTATTCATGAAAATTGGATTAAAGGGTCAATCCTTACAATTGCTAGCTGCATAACCTTGTCTTCATGGTACATTATGCAGGTAAACCTAAAATTTGGTTTTTATAGTTCTCTGTCAACTTTTATGTTAGTGTATTTTTTAAAAGCACGCAATCCTTCGCAGACATTTACCATGAGGAAATATCCAGCAGAACTGTCACTTACAGCATGGATTAGCTTCATCGGGGGAGCACAATCGGCTGTTTTCACGGTGTCAGTACAACATAAACCGGGTGTTTGGTTTATCAACATGCTGGGAATCGATTTCTGGGCCATTACTTATTGTGTAAGTAACTTCATATGTCATACCATATCTGTTTTGTTTTGTTTTTTTCAAAAACAAGTACCAAGCTCTAGTAGGAAGAAAAATATTGCAGGGAATCATAGGATCCGGTCTCCTCATCTTCATTCAGTTGTGGTGCATGAAGGAGAAAGGACCAGTCTTTGTGTCCATGTTTAATCCTCTTCAAACGGTCGTAGTTGCAGTTCTAGCATACTTCGTCTTCGGTGAAAAACTGTATGCGGGCAGGTAAGAAGTGAAAAATTCGAAATGTCGAAGCAAATCACTGCTATGGATCATATGCTCATCAGTTTTTTGTTTCAGCATACTAGGTGGAGTCACTGTTATCATCGGCTTATACTTGCTGTTATGGGGCAAAGAAAAAGATGAATCTTACACCGAGAGCCGAGAGCTGCCGTCGTCGCATTCCGTGGAGTTGAAGGTAACCAACAAGGAGGAGATAGCTTCAGCACTAAAAGTGGAACCATGAAGGAACATCAGAGAATATATCAGAATTGGCGTTTAGGAGAATAAAAATTGATTTTTCAATGATGGATCGCAAAATTGTATAGGAATTACTATTCTGTGGGGTTGAGTCTGTCAACAAAATCTGTAAACCAATCAATTTCTGCTAAAAATGAACGGTATTTAACTTATTAATCTACTTCTCCAACTTGCTAAAAATCATCCAGATATTCCTTCACTTGCCTACGCAAAAATGATTCTTGAACAATAAAAAACTTATCTTTGCAAGATGAGATATCTCATATAGCTATGAACAGATGATGCTAAGATGCTGTGTGTCTCTTGTCCAGTCAATTTCAATGGAGTTTAGGGTCAAAATCCCTGCATTCAGTACGGATGGGAAATAAATTATGGTACGCTCATTAAACAAGTTGTTTGATTTATTCTCCATACAACAAGATTCCAAGCTTTTGACAATATTCGGCTAGGCTGAAAAGTAGTAAAAAAAATCCTGAATATGTTTAGTCAAGGGACATATATGCTCTTTTCAATATTCTCCATTCCACTTTTGTGCGGTCTGCTGTAAGTTTTCTGCATCAGAAATTTCATAGATCATAAGAACATGATGCCTCGCCATACCGAGACCCGCCTCTAATCCAGCAAAGTATTGTCCATTTCGACTCAAAAACCTCGAAAGTATGAAAATATCAAGGAGGGTGATATTTGCAATATATATGCCACACCTGAGCATGGTTCTAGCACAGATAAGTTATACAATTCTGTATTTCATAGTGGAAGCTTCATTCAATCAGGGGCTAAATCCCCATGTTTATATTACTTACCGGTACATCATCCCCCGGCTTGGCGATGTCTCCTTTCGCATATTTCATCAAAGGTTGATCCGAAATGTTCCTGTACAGTTGTTATTGTTATTTATAGGATGGTTGTGGGTTGCCTAACTGATGCCTTTCTTTATTCTGCAGAAAATCAAGGCCAAAGATGACACTTGCGCTGTATTTGGAGATATTTTTGCTGTCTCTCATAGGGTAAGATAAAGAGTAGTAGGCAGTACATATTCCAAAAGCTTGAATTTTCACCATAAATTTAGTTCTTATTCCTTTAATGGAAAGACAGAGTCGGGTTAACGATTAACATGTACTTTGCAAGCTTGAGGTACACTTCTCCAACATTCGTTGCATCTGCGGTCAACACTGTTTCTTCTTTAACCTTCGTCGTAGCCATCATTCTCAGGTTGATTGATGTTTGATAAGACTGGTGATTCCAAATGAACCATTTTTCTGGGGTTTTTTAACATGAAAATATCTTATTTGCTGCATGAATAGGATGGAGGTTGTCGATGATTGGCTAAATTTGCAGGGACTTTAACGTCATTGGCGGGGGTCAGCATTATCACTTTGTACAAAGGATCTGAATTTCGAAGCTTGTGGGCTGCTCCGGTTCACCTAAAAAGGGTATCTTCTGTTCAGGAGAATTGGGTTAAAGGTTCGATCTTGACTGTTGCTAGCTGTATATCACTTAAACTGGTTTTCACTCGGTTCTTATTTGCCCAGAAAAAAAAAAGTTGGATTGCAAATGAAAATGACAGGTCTACAATAACTTTTTTTTAATAATCAATGATAAATTATTAATACAAGTAATACAATTTTATTATTTTCATAAAATTTAATTTAGCAATAAATGATATTCTTAATATTGCTTTGAAAAAGGTCTTATATTTCTATTTTAACAATGAATGTATCGATTATAATATAAAATACCTAAAATTAAATGTTTCATATTATAAAATACTAATATAAATTATTATTATAATATTTTAAAATATTTTAAAATATTTTTATGATTAATGTAATATCAATATTAAAATGATACTTTTAAATAATATTATTAACATTTAAATTTCATCAAATTATATGTTTAAACTTATATTATTAACAATCAAGTGAATCTTGGAAACAATATTGTTAGGAGAAGAAATCATAAACATCAAACATGAATAGTAAAATAGATATAAGAAGAAGAAAAAATAAACTTGTTACATCAAAATGTGAACTTTGTAGGCAGTTGCTTTGAAGAAATATCCTGCTCAACTGTCACTAAGGCGCTGGATCAACTGTATGGGGGCCGTGCAATCTGCTGTGTACGCAGTGTTTGTAGAGCGCAGACCGACAGCATGGTTGATCAAGATGTTAAGTATCCAATTCTGGGCCGTTACATATTCTGTATGCTGTGATATATTTGTCTTCCTCCAGTTATGGTGCAATAAAAAGAAAGGGCCAGTCTTTGTCAGTGTTTAGTCCCCTTTCAACAGTTATGGTTGCTTTCTCTGCATACTTTATTGTGGGTGAAAAACTACACGTCGGCAGGTAAAAACATGACTTACCACCAAATCGTCATATTATCTCTAGAAAGCACTTATTCTTTTCTTTTTTTTTACCATTCAACATCCTGGGAGGAGCCATTGCCATCATCGGTTTATACTTGCTACTGTGGGGAAAGGAAAAAGATCAGACAGACATCAAGAATCAAGACCAACAGCAATCTTCTTCACATTGTCATGTTGTGGTAAAGGTGCCAGAGGAGGGTTCGAATTCGCGGGAAGCGGAAGTACCCTAAAAACAAGCCCGTATTTATTCGAATGAAAGAACTTGAATCATCTCAAATAATTAGCTGGCTGGAAAATAACACACTGGCACCTCATTTCCGTTTTATTGCTAATTTGGTAGATTGCAACACAGTTCAAAAGGAGTCAAGGGAAGCGCTTATATTAACATGGCGGATCAGAGTCAATAGTAGCTTTCATCTTAGCATCACATACCATTTAAATACATAAATATGGTTATACATGCATCTATTTTGTTTACAAAAACTGAACCTTGACATAAACTTCAAAGTTCAAACTCCAGGTGTCGCTATGAATAATTTAATGAAACAGGGCGCTGATTATTACTCATTTTCAACCTATTTTGCCTCTTGGAGACGTTTTCGAATTGACTCTGCGCTTGACACTTTATTGATGCTGCAAATAATTGGCAAATACCAATTAGAAGAATTTTCTTAAAAACTCTACATGTTTCTAATAAAACATTTTATGTGCTGAATGCCAAATGAGAGTAAAAAAAATTGAGACTCACCAAACAAGTAAATCCCCAGCAGAGGCCATCTTTTCATATATCCATTCTGGAGCCAGCTCTTGCAACAGTTTTAACTGTTCTTCAACTTCTCCTGTGAAAGCAGTTCTGCTAATGTTTTCGTTATCCACCAAACTAAATATAATGAGGTGCTAACTGTTTAGCAAAAAGGCTTACCTCTATCAGCAATATCACAATGGCCAGCAATTAGTTTGTGCATTAGCTCCTCTTTGGTAATAACCGAGCGCTTTATGGACTGGAATAGATAATGGACCATGTTGAAGAGCTTAGGCAGGCAGGCAATCATTCGTTGTCGTCTCTTTGCTTGTGAGATTGCTGGATCTCGCTCTTCCATTGCTTTCCTCTCTTTCTCCTTTATCTGCAAGGATAATAAAGGGTTACCTATGCATTTTACTCGTGCAATCAAGGCCAAACCCTTACAATTCCATAACTGACTTTATGCTAAATGATGCCGATAAATCTTACGAGTAAGACTGTTGGGAATATTCGGATAGGAAAGGCGGATAGGCACATTTTCAGATGGATTTAGTTACTAAACTATGCAGAATTCATGATCTAGAAAAGATGGTGGCAAAAAGCAAGGGCTTACTGAATTCCGAAGGCTTTCAGGCAAAATAGAAAGAACATCATCTTCATCATTATCAACTGGTTTGCCTGCCATCTCATGCACTTCATCAACAATCTTCTCTTCCTTCATAGGGGCGTCAAATTTCAAGGACCTAGTTCGTGGTGGTCTGCGTACCAACTTGTTTGATGAAGTAGCAGAAACCTCATCTGGGCTCATGTAACATCTCTTCTGTGGTTGTAGAGTAGGTGTGGCAGTCATTAGCCTCGCAGGAGTTGAAGCGAATTTCACAGGAGTAGACTGAATACTGCCAGTTTTCATGGGGGACTCATCTGCAGTTTTCAACGGATTTAACTCTTTGACTGGAGTTGCAGGGAGGCAATTTTTGGGATGTGTTTCACTGGTAGTTGGTTTAGATAAAAACTTAGTTGGGGATGGTGTTGGAACAAAGGCAGTGTCACCACTGGAGGCAACTCTGTCAGCATGCATCTCTGGAACGTGAAAATTTGAACATTTTTGCACAGTTTCCTGAGCCTTGCTTGAGTTTTTCAGGGAAAAGCACTTTCTAAACGATCTAGATACATGTGATGCTACCACAGGTAGCTGGTCATTAACTTCACCAGGTGAAGTCTGGAGAGCTAGCTTCGAATTGGATTTTTTCCCATTGGATGGCGGCTGTGGTTTTACTTCCTCTTGAAAAACTTCACCTTGAACTGCTGACGCATCAGATGACAAAGGTCCTTTGATCATTTTCAGTTGCAAATTCTGCTTTGACCGATTGAATGGCTCTGGTAGATCTTCTTCTGGAATTTCATCACACTAGAAGCACAATAATTGAAGTCAACACAATATGGTACTTTTAAGAAAATAGTAAGAACATCATTAGGTAAGTTTTACCTTCCAGAGCACTAGAAATATATTTTTTATAGGAATAGTAGGTCTCATTAAAAACCTCCTTCTTAGTAGTCCTTTACCATGAGGTTAGAACGACTAGCGAAAGGAAAAGTATCTGAATATATTGATAATAAATAGATTACAAAAGACTTAAACCACTCCTTGTAGATACATAAAACTTAACCACACTCTAATAACCACACTCTAATAAGCACTAGAAATATATAAAAGAATATATTTCATCACTTCTCAAAAAATGTAGGCCTTCTAACAAGGTCACTGTATGTTTGCTTTAATTTAGACCTATTGTGAATATATTAAATGGTTATTGCTGAATAGAATTAGTCATTAGACTTTACTGATTATGGGTTTTCACTTCCAAATAAAGGTAAAAGCCTTCATCAGGGATGAATGAGATAAGACTTGTTACATTGTAATTAGGTGGCAATGCTACAAATGAAGGCAGGTGCTGAACTTTATCATGTAAATTTAGCCACCAGAACTCTAGAACGAAGCATCAAATTTTCATACCTAAGGCTCAAAAACTGATGGACAATATGTATTTGACATAACTAAAACTGTAATTCGATCAGGGACTTATTAGAACCAGCCATTGGACTTCATCAATTAAAGGTTTTTATGCCTCACAAACCAGTTTCTGGCAGTTCTAAATTAACAGCTTCATCATTTTGTGGTAATTTACGTTTTCTAATTAAAAGCACTTAGGGAATTTTAAGATCCAGACTGCTTATTTAAGCAGTTTTTTGTTTGCTAAGTTTCAAAAGGTAAGATTTGTAACAAAATGACAAGGCATGTTGGTTTCAATTTAAGGGCTATTACTCGCAGCTGCTTAGTGTCAATCCTCTACCTTCAACTGAGAGCAACCAACCAGAATTTCGGAACTAAAACCAAAACTAATGCTCCATACTTTCAGCATTGTCAATTGATATATTCGATGCATATCAGCAAACTAATTCTATGAAAAATCAAAGATTACTACTAAGCCAAAAATAATACCTCAGGGTGCGCCTTGCTATAGTCCACAAGCCGAGCTCGAAAAACCTTCCTTAACTTCTGATTCTTAGTCTCAGATTTTGAGTTGTCTCCAAAGTCAATCGCATCCAGAATGATGCTAACGTGGAGATCAGGTTTCATGCAACTAGTCATCTCATCAAACACAAGCACTCTTTTTATCTCAATCGCCTCCGGTAAAATATGCTTCAATTGGGCCAAGTGACCGTATGAAAACCTCCTATAAAACAACACCAAAACACAAAAGATAATACACAAATAAAACAAACAGCACAGAACTTAAAAAAGAAGAAAAAAAAGAAACCTATTAACTTAAAAACAAACAGCACAAAAGATAATTCACATGATTAAGGTGAAATTACCTATCAGTTAAACACTCTATTTTGGGGCTGATATTAGTAATAGTCGGCATTGGCCCCTTCGATCTTAGAAGCCGGATTGCAGAATCTAAGCTATTGTAAAACTCGCACAATATCTCGTACCTGTTCCAAAAAAACTTCAATCAATAACAACATAAAAAAAAGATATAGAATAAACTAGGGTCAGTATGACAAGCGGGCTTACTTTTCAGGGAGTTTATCGGGACGGCCACTGGAGGCTTTGGGTGGAGGAGATTCGGCGGGACAGGACAAGATCTGTTTTCGGGCCGACTTGATCTGGTCGGTCGGAGCATTGGATCGGGTCTGAGCCACTTGCCGGATCTCCTTGATAGAGAGGGCGACACCACGGTTCCGAGCACGGTTGGGGAGATGGGAGGAGTGCTTTTCTGGGGTTTTGGAAACGGGCGATTTCAAGGTCAGGCTCCGAGAAGCTTTGGATTTCAAAGGGGTTGATTTGAGAGAATCTGAGGAATCCATAGTTGAGAATTTACAGAGGATACAGTAAACAGGCGGAATAACGGAAGGGGCTTTAGATACGGCAGAGGAAGAAAGGGTGGGAGTATATAAGAGGGTTTTTTTCCTGGCGGGAAGGAACAGCTATATACACTTGACACGTGTATTCCCGCCAAATTGGTCCGTTTCGTCCGCGGATTCTTTCAGGGTTTGTTTGGAGAGTAGCGCAAACGGTTATGTTTTTTTTAATAGGGATATGATATTCCAATTCGACGCCGGTTTTCATTTATTAAAAATAGGCCCAATATGACCCAAATGAAATTAAAAGAGAGTTCCAACCCATTGGTCTTTACGTTCCAAAACAAAATTGGAAATAAATAAACTAGAAACAAGTTGCAGGCCAAGATTTTTGCCAGTGTACAAAAGTATTGGCTATCACCGAAACAAGAAAACGAAGACAAAAAGTCCTTTTACCTTCCTTCCTTCGGCTGCTCAAACAAATAACAAGAGGTATTACTCACCTTCACGTTTCCTTCATTCATTTTTAATTTTCAAAGAGAAGAAGAAGAAGAAGAGAAGCCCAAAGACACCCTTTTCTTTAACTTCTTAAATTGATTAACTTTGTAATTTTGAAAACGAATTTCTCAAAAATCAAATCTTTTGTTCTATTTCTTTCTCTTGGAGTCCTCTGGTGACTGTCAAGCTTCTGTTTTTTGTGGAATAATCTTTAGTGGGGGTTATAAGAGCTGCTCGTTGGTGGGTCGGAGGTAAATTCAATTACTTTTGTTTTTACTTATTTTCGTGAACGGATAATCTTGGCGTGATATTTGGTTCAACTTCTTTCTTTTTTTCTTCTGCGGAATTTATATGGATATGATTTGGGTTAACTTCGTCTTTTAAGCCGTTTTTTCAATCATATTTGACTTAAAATCCTCCAAGAATTACCTTCTTTCTTAGCATGCATAGAACTTTATTTGCCAAGAATGAGCACATATTCATTTATTTATGTTTTATGGTTTATTTATAATGGTTGTGCATGTAGCCGCTACTATTTGTGTTCAGGATCGCAATTAAGTTTCTTGGATCAAACTGCTGTAATTTGTAGCTTGTTGCCAGCTGGTTCTTCCAAGTGAAGATCGTAGTTTTGTTCCAACTTATGATTTACAGGTATTTGAACTTAGTTAATTACTGTAAGGATTGGGACAAATCTTTTTTGCTGATTTGTTTCTTCCATGTCTTGTTTTATTTGTTGTTTCATTAGTTGAAATTTATATTAAAATGATGTGTATTAAGTTTTGTGCACCTCATAATGTTGTATAGTCGTTTTGATGTACATTTTAATGGATTAGCTTTTGTTTTTCTTGTATCCCCCAACCCTCCCCACGCACACACACACATTATGTGCATGTGATCATGTGCATTCTTACTGTGTATATGAATTTGTATGATTTTCTTGTTATTGACAGAATTTTGCCATAAACATTTGAGTTTTGGGATGGACTGGCTGTTTTTCCCTGCCATCAAGATTTACAAATGATGATCGGTGGGCAAAAGGCTGCAAATTCTCTTGGCATATTTAAGTGGAGATGGGGTGGTGAATCCTCTTTGACAACAGGCTTACTGGGTGATGTGCCTCCTGAAATTGAGTTATCTAGCTATGGGAGAGTACCACCAAGTCCCAGTAGTGAGAGCCCTTCAGGGCTTCTTAATGGTGAGACTCTGAATGTGGAACCAATTGCTGACTTGGACTTGTTCTTTGAACGGCTCTATAGCTACTATTGTGAGAAAGGCCTTTGGTGCATCATTATTAAATGGATAGTTGAACTTCTGAGCCTTGGCTTTACCATATGCTTCTCGGGGTTTTTCTTATTGTTTGTTGATTGGAATGGTCTCCGAAATGCAAAGTGTGGGATGGATGCATTTGAGTCCGGAAGTAAGCAATGTGATCTTTCTGAGGAAGCTCTTCACCAACACCCATTAACCCCTTTAACACTTTCAAAAGCAATTATTGTTGGATATTTGGGACTATTTTCCATCTATTGGGTATTCTGTTTCTCGAGGTTTTTTGCACAATTGAAGGATACTCTAGGAATACGTTATTTTTATTATAACAGGTAAGTTTATATTTAATAAGTTACAAGATACGTTGGAAGTTTTAGTTTTGCATTCTGTACATTAGCAGTATCTTATAAATGTCTAAAGACTATTATTATATTTTAAAATTATATTTTGCAGTCTCCAAGTTACTGACAATGAAATTCAAACAATGCCATGGGCAACAATCCTCGAAAGGGTTGTCCGATTACAAATCTCACAGCAACTCTGTGTGGTCAAGGATCTTACTGCTCATGATGTGGTTATGCGATTGATGCGGAAGGAGAACTACTTGATTGGAATGCTTAATAAAGGAGTTCTTGCTTTTCCTATCTCAACCTGGGTTCCGGGTGCTGGTCCAACTGTCAAATTCGGCCTTGGTGGAATGCAACATCGTCTAATACTAACAAAGACACTTGAATGGACCTTAAATTGGTGTATACTGCAGAGCATGTTTGACCGGTATGTCTAATTTTCGATGGGCATTTGACTTTCTGCTTTGTGTGTGCTTCCCCTCGTAATTGTTGTAAAAAATATGGTTCCCACATGTATATTTTGCAAACTGATCTTTGGAAGTGTCATGATTTTCTAGTATCAGACTAATAATAAAATTACTTATTTCTTCATCTTTTAGTGCATAATATTTCATTTTCAATAATATTATACAATCCTTTTTCTGCAAAGAGGCATATCAAAATGCATTTTTGGCGTTGAGAGGGGCTGTTGTGGATATCTCTGAGTAAATGGCCCGTGTCTATGTGACTTTGACATTTTTTTAGTCAATGAATGATGTATTTTCTCTTTGCATCATCCTGTACATGGTTTCAGCATTAATAGCTGATTTTGGTACTGTAATTTTAAGAAACACTTATACTTCTCATTTTTCCTACAAAGTCTTTAACATCTGGTAGTTCTGGGTTTTTAATGGTTTAACCGATCCATTTTCTTTCTATGTTTAGGGAGACACAAATTTATGAAGTACTTCAAGTTCCAAAATGTTACTTGGAAATTAACATTGACAAAGATTGTGGTTTTGTTGATCTTTGTGGCTAAAATGATTTGCTATTAGTTTTTCTTTTTTGAAGAAAAGAAATAAAAAACTACTAAAATTTCGGGGTTTATGACCAACTTTTGGTATGCTTTTCCTTTTTACAGAAACTTCTGTGTTAGAAGGGACTTCATTTCTAATCCTAGAACATTGAAGAAGAGGCTCATGGTTGTCGGGCTTGCTATGCTTCTTCTCTCCCCGTTCCTTGTCATATTCATGCTGGTTTTTCTCTTCTTAAGACATGCTGAACAATTCTATAATCACCCAAGCACAGCTTCATCCCGGAGATGGTCAAATTTGGCAAAGTGGATGTTTAGGGAATTCAATGAGGTATCATCATCCCCCCTTCTAAGGATTGATCCACTACCTAACCTCGCAAGTTTGCTATTACGAATTAGAACTCTCAAGTGTTAGTCATTTGTTTGAAGTTACATTCTTTTATTTTTGGTTTAAAACCTACTGTGAAAAATAAATTATTACAATTGTTTCTTCAATTTGATATTTTTCACTTCTAGATTCTCTTGTTTTCACGTACTGTAATGCTGTATTTTTGCATATGCTGTTGCCTTTAACTTACAGGTTGACCATTTATTCAAACATCGGATTAATAGCAGTGTAATACATGCTTCTGAGTACCTAAAGCAATTCCCCTCACCAATTATTTCTATTGTCGCAAAGTTTATCTCATTTGTATCTGGCGGCTTTGCTGCTGTCTTGATCATCATTGCCTTTCTGGAAGAATCTGTGTTAGAGGGCCATGTAATGTTTTTGAACCTCCATCTTTGCAGAGTCTTCTATTTTTCTTTGTGTTTCATTTTAGTTACTTCTTTTTTGTTTTTGAATGTATAGATATTTGGTCGGAACTTGTTTTGGTATGCAGCTGTTCTTGGAACCATAACAGCTATTAGCCGGGCTGCTGTTACAGATGAACTTTTGGTCCTTGATCCACAAGGAGCAATGTCTATGGTGGTGCAGCATACACATTATATGCCAAAGAGATGGCGTGATAAAGAAAATACTGAAACAGTCCGAATAGAGTTTGAAAGTCTATTTCAGGTAATCCGCTCATGGTTCCTATTGTTGTTTAACCAGTAATATAGGAGTTTGCAACTCTAGGAATTCTTAAGGATTTTCAAATAACAAAATATAATTCTTCTGACTAATTTGCTGCACCAATTGCTGGCAACCATAATTCCTTGGCTCGCTATAATTTCTCTGGGCAGTGTTATTTGATAAGTGTTTTGGTTCTTTTTCTCTTTACTTCAGACTTTTTGAATTACTTTTTTACTCAGTTTACTTTTCTTCTTTTTATGTTGTGACGCAGTATACTGGAATAATGTTACTGGAGGAGATGGCCTCAATTTTCCTCACTCCATTCTTGCTTCTATTTGTTGTGCCAAGGGTTTTCTTTTTCGACATTATTTCTATTGTTGTCTTATACCTGACATCTTAGTTTTAGAACTAAATGCTGTGTTTATTTTGCAGCGTGTGGATGACATTTTGCAGTTCATTGCTGATTTTACAGTCGATGTTGAAGGTGTTGGTCACGTTTGCAGGTAGAGTGATTTTTTTTAGGCACCAGTTTGTTACTAGCTAATTCATGTGCAAATCAATTGAGATAATGTGTCGAATTATTCATTGTCTGCAGTTTTAGTGTCTTTGATTTCCAAAACCATGGAAATAGTAATTATGGCGCTCCACACAATGTGCCTCGTGATCGGAGGAGCTCCCAGGGGAAAATGGAGAAATCATTCTTGAGGTATGATTAAGTAAATTGAATTTCTGTACTTGCTCTGTCCTAACCTGCACATATTTTGCTTGGTGAATACTTTTTGGGAAATCCAAAATCACCTTAAATCTATTATTAGTATTCTATGTGATAAAAGCTGACAGCAACCTTTGAATATGAATGCTTACAATTATTTCTTGGCCGATTGCTTCGAATGCCTTCCTATCCTTCTAGAGTTATTGTCCTCAAATCTTTCATAATTTCTTTTTCTGTTGCTTTAAAGTTCAGTTTTGTGATTATTCATGGTTATTCTCCACTTTGTTTTGTGTTAGCGTATAACTTCATTTCGATTGCGATTGCAGTTTCCAGAGTAGCTACCCTTCATGGGAACCAGATGCTCAGGGCAAGCAATTTCTGTCAAATATTAGAACTTTCAGGGAGCAAATGTTGCAAGTGCAGGGAGCTAGGCATGGTGCATATTCTTCAGGTAGATTGTGGCGAGGTAGCCCGCTTAGAGCTTACAGTGATAGAAACGGCCTTTTATCGATGGAAACACAGCAGAACATTCCTGGCACAGGCTACAATATGGGTTCTTTATGGCTGCTTGATACTGATCAAAAGATTCACCCGTATCTTCTAGATTGGATTATACCTCCCGAGCACACCATGTGTCCGGTTATAGGAGAGACACCGTAACAAGGCCATTAGAACCAGCTGAGCCACAGCATGGGAATTATCGGGTTCCATTCAACACAACACATAATGAAGCAAGAGACGAAGATTACCGGCCACATCTCTTTGATGATGGGTCACGGTCGCATCTTGAAGCTTCGACGTCAGCCCCTTTCTTCTGTGAGAGTGTACTTCAGCATCAAGATACAAATGAAACGGTACACCAAACACGTAGCTGTTGGTGGCTTAGAAGCGGTTTGCCGGGTGCAGAACCCCAAACTAGTTTTCTTGAGCCTCCAGATTGCAATCACTATTTTTCTTCAAACCACCCTTATGATAACTTCTCCGAGAGAAGTGTAGAAGAGCACGATCAATTCCTCGATTGGAGGGATTCTAGGAGGTTATCCCGGACGACTTATTTGGACAATCTTGAAGCCGGAGAGGATGTAAGTCTTCATTTTGATGATATTTACAGTGGACCTCCTGAAACCCCCACTCTAAATTTAAGGCCCCCAAGCATCAATTGATCCATATAAAGAAAGTCTGTATTCTTTGATGTATATAGATTCATTGTGAGGTTAGTTCTAGAAAGGCCTCAGCTCAAGATTTAGAAGGAGCATGCTAAGACGATTCACTGTTAGCTTTGTGTTTTGTGTATAAACAAACAAAGTCATTGATCATTTCAAAATTTTATTTAATTTCCACTATTTTCTTTGTATACGAGTAAATTCTTTATCGAGCATAATTAATTAGTTCTAGAAAGGCCTCAGCTCAAGATTTAGAAGGAGCATGCTAAGACGATTCACTGTTAGCTTTGTGTTTTGTGTATAAACAAACAATTACAAGTCATTGATCATTTCAAAATTTTATTTAATTTCCACGTATTTTCTTTGTATACGAGTTAATTTCTTTATCGAGCATAATTAATTAGTGTTAGTAAATGAATTAATTTTCAATCACAATACCTTGAACCGATTGGTAAAGCTTTCTTGGTGATTGACCTCGAGGCTGCAACTTTGTTGGCGATGCTCTCGAATTGTCCCTTTCGTGTTGTCTATATGGCAATAGAGCATGTCCATCTCCTTCTCTGAATTCTCTCACTACAAATTCATCGTCTCCACTAATCAGGCTATCAGTACTGTATGGCTGTGACTGTATGGCTGTGACTGTAAGTCTTGAGGTGAAGAGCTGGGTCCAACAATATGATCGATCAGAGGGTGTGAACAATTAGCATTGCTTTGCAGCCATATACCAATGCAATCCAAGTGAAAAGAATGGCTGCATTTAGGAAGAACTATAAGCTGGCATTTCATGCATTTAGGAAGAACTATAAGCTGGCATTTCATGCTCTTGGAACTGATTCAGACAAACCAACAACCGTACGCTCCCTTGTTACCTGCTTTTTGAACCGAAAAGTCGGTATTTCTCAAACGACCGATTCATCAAGACCACGATTCCACATCGTCAGAGAGAACGAAGGAACATATCTCCCTCTCGTCTTGCTCGAAACAAAGATATTCGGCTTAGCAGATTAATTTGTTACAATTCAGAGCTGCAACATTTGCTCACAAGAATATAATAGGTAACGAGCAAGAAAGGTGTACCCATGGTGCTTAGCACAACAATGGCTAGAACTGGAAATAAAGGGTCGGAAGTAGGTAAGGGAGGCTGATGTGAAAGAGCTTGAAATGCCAGGTTATGGTCGGGCGCCATAAGCAAAATATGAGCCAAGTGACCGACCTATTTGAAAGACAAAGAAAACTAGATAATGAGCTGAATGACAAGTACTATAACATAAGCAATATCTTGGGGGAATTAGAATAGTGATTTGGGAAAGAGAGTTGATATGAAGGGAAAGAAGAACTCAATTCAAATTATTAATAATCGGTTGGTCCAATTAGATGAGATATTATAATTTTTTAAGCAATTTTGAGGGTTCAAATCATGATATTATTGTGAATGAAGTAAATTGGTTGGGAGGATGTCCCTATCTACAATATTTATCTGGATTAGTCAATTAATTAATCAAATATAAATGATTATACCAAAAAAAAAAGTTGTTTGAATTGATAAAGATGTCAATTTTGTTTTTTTAATAGGAGCCTGTAGTTTTATTAAAAATATAACATATCTAAATTACAATAAAGGTTTATAACCACAACCGTAAACTAAACACATAATAAAGATATTTTCTTATAATCATTAATCCAAGAAAATAAGTCATTTAAGATCACACAATGATCATACAACAAACAGATTAAAAAACTTAACTAAATAAACTCGAACAAAAAAGTAGATACAAATAGACCTGACCGCATCGACAAAAGAATCACCAAAGGATATCAAGTTATTGAAAGATCATCGATAAATTACAAATCAGAGTCGAGCAACATGAAAAATAAAGATATAGTAAAACATATCATAAAGATATAGTAAAACATGACATAAAGACAAAGGAAAACATATTATAAAATCAAAGTTATTAAAAATTTAAATACAAGAAAAAAATAAAATACGATATAAAAAAATAATAAACAACAATCAACACCAAAATTAGTATCTCGATGGATGTGTGGAATTATTATATAAACCATAATCCTACATCATCATCCACTAAGTTACCCCACCGAAAGTGGTATTCTTCCTTAGCAATCTAATTTCATATTTTTAGCCCAGCGGTGCTGAATTTTATTTACAATCAAAGACGAATATATAATTTTATGTTAAAAACGTACTTATAGATTTTTATCAATAAATTAACATAACACCAACGTATACAATAAATGCATTAATAATTTTATGGTTAGGTATGTCTCAACTCTGATGGAAGCGTATCATCAAACGATAGCCTCGGATCTTCAGGTGGATTCCTTTAAGACTCCAATAGTACATGGTTGTGTGGTTTCAGCAAAAATAGTGGCTTTCTCTCGGTAATTCAAATTGAGCTCTGGGGGTGTTTACGAAGGGTTTCGTATTGCTTGGAGCCGTAATATATTTCATTGGGAAATCCAATCTGATAACTTATTGGATGATGAACAGGCGGATAAAAATCCAAATTCTTTGGTTCGGTCCATTGTTGCGCTTCGTCGTCGTAATTGGGAAACTCGTTTACTCTGAATCCCCCGAATAACAAACGTTGTGGCCGATAAGCCGATAAAGATGGCTCCTCAAGTTTCTAGGATGATTATTCATGAGTCTCCCCATTCGAAGTTGAACAACTCTTGATCAAAGATGCAAATATATCTAAAATATATGATAATTAAAAATTTTAAAGGAGACAATTGTTCTATCCGCTCTCCCTAGATCTATTCCAATGCTTATTATCATATATGTTGTTATATGTTATTTCTATTGTCAATGTATGTATATTATCGACTTCAGATGTTCTATTAAGCTTTTAAAATTCATATTGTTATTTGTCATTCTCAAAATTTTATTTTTCTTCTGAATTTCACATCATAATAAGTCACAAATCTCTTAAAAAATATATAAAGTTTATATTAGAAAATCATAGATTGTTATAAAACGATGAACTCGAACAATTATTTCATTAAAAATAGAGAACAATTTTTTCTTACATGTAAGCGAATTCTCAAACCTTAAAGTAACCAAATAAACTAGAACATGTTGTTTTTAGATAATCTAAACTTAGAGTAGATTTAATCAAAACTATTAATAAACTTATTTTTTTTAATTTTATATTTGGTCGAATTTACATTCAACGCGTTATGATAACAACTCTTATTAAAAAAAAAACATATACTTTTAAATTCTATTCCGTGAAGCAAGCAACAAAATTAGGAAATATTCTTCCTTTTCTTGCCGGAGAGAGACCAAAAACAAACTATTTAAGCTTATGAAGTAATTCAGTAACAGAAAGTGATGGTATGTTCCTTATGATATAATTCGAATTCGAATAACTTTATCTATAAGATATACATGAATTTATATTCATGTTTAAAAATAAATCATACCTCATGTAAATAATTAATAAAGTTAGTAGATGTCGGTATGGATCATTTTGTTTTTCTTATTTATATAAATAGTCGATAAATTGGATATAATGATTAAATAAAAAATATATCTCAAACAAAAAATAGTCAACTTGGCAATTCCATATCATTGCTTTATAATTAGAAATATTGATGATGCAAGTGCATATAGCTGGCGGATGACCTTTATAGTTGTTTATTTAAGGGTCAACTTTCTAGCTAGGATTTTATTTCTTCCCCCCTTCTGTACCAAGGCCTCAAATTGAAACCATGGAACTGCTTTCAAGCTGGTGCTACAATGGATCCTTTCCGGAAAGTTACGTGATGCCACCGGAGTCAAGACCCGGGGATCTCATTGTTCCATTAGGAAAATCCATCCCAGTGATCGATCTTCAGTGTTGCGATCGGAACGAGACGGTTGGACAAATTCTGAAAGCCGGCGAAGAGTATGGATTTTTTCAGGTAATCAACCATGGAGTTTCGGAGGATTTAATGGATGAAACCATGGATGTTGCAGAGGAATTCCATGCAATGTCCGGGTTGGACAAGGAAAGGGAATGCGCCAAGGACCCGAACGGGAACTGCAAGCTGTACACGAGCAGCTACGTTTACCCGAGGGAGGAGTTTCACTTGTGGAGAGATGCCGTGACGCACCCTTGCCGTCCTTTAGATGAACACGTTCAATTTTGGCCTGAAAAGCCAACTAGATACAGGTAAGCCATCACGTCATTCATAATCAAACTTTATATATGACATATCTGAAAACTTTCCAGCTTTTAATGTGCATGAAATATTCCTCTTGACTGTCCACAGTTTGACCCTTTCAAATTTCAATCTTCTTTATTGTGTTCAGACAAGTTGTTGGGCCGTATTCGGTTGAGTTATGGAAGCTGAGTTGTAGAATCCTGGAGTTAATATGCCAAGGATTAGGGCTTAGCACTGATTATTTGAGCAACGACCTAAGTCAAGTCCCCAAAATCATGATTAATCACTACCCTCCATGCCCTGAACCGAGTTTAACACTGGGATTATCAAAACACCGCGACCCTACGATCATCACCATTCTTCTGCAAGGCCAAGTAAAGGCCTGCAAGTGTTCAAAGATGGCCGATGGATCTGCGTCGAACCGATTCCTCATGCGTTTGTTGTTAATATAGGCTACCTTTTACAGGTACCCCCAGCGAATCATTTGTCGTGAATTTTCATATATATATATATATATATATATTTGTTTCGATTACTGAATACCCTTTCTTTTAGATAATCAGCAATGGGAAACTGATGGGAGCTGAACATCGAGTGGTGACGAACTCGAGAGATCCAAGGACGACTATTTCTTTTTTCGTCTATCCGTGCGATGAAAGCCTGATAGGACCGGCGAAAGCTTTGGTTAATGCAAGCAATCCTGCAATTTACAAGGCCTTCAATTTTACCGACTTCGTTGCTGCTTTCATCCTCAACCCTGATCAGGAAGCTTTGAAGGAGCTTATAAGCGCGCCCCCTACTCTCAATTGCTAGTCCAACCTTAAAACTCTATACATTTCCATGGCTCCGGCAGCCTACTTGTCATTTTGTAACCCAATGTCATATTCATACAAATAATTTGTCAAAATCATATTTGCAAACTTCTATATTTTAGTAATTTCAAGAGATATCACCGGAAATCAGTCAATACCTCCAAAAAGATTCTTTCATTTATCGAACTTTCGAGAAACCCATAATCTATGAGTCAACTATAGTATATAGATAAGACCTCTGATACGTTCACATGATTTATCAGAGCGATATTCAAGATTTGACCATCATATCTATTTAACTACTGACCTATATGTAATCATAATAATGATATATCTCGCACCATCAATAAACGTCATTGTAAATACCCTTAAGCCACGTTTGAGGAGAAGATCTCTCATTGACTCATATCTAGGGATGGCAACTCAACCCGAATCCGATAGATTCCGATCCGACCCGATCGGTTCGGATTTTAAAAAAATTGGGTTTGGGTCGGGGTTTTTTAAATGCACTGTTCGGGTCGGGTCTGTTCGGGATTAGGGTGGAAAAAAACCGACCCGACCCGAAAAATATATATAGTTTTACCCTATATATTTAAGGATAATTACAATAATACCCCTATATATATATATAATTTTTTTCAATTAAGTTACTGTTTTTATTGAATAAAAATATTTTTTTATTTCGGGTCGGATCGGGTCGGATGAAACCTTAATTTTGTCGGGTCGGGTCACGAGTGGATGACCCTTTTTCTCGGGTCCGGTCGGGATCGGGTCGGATGAAACTTTAATTTTGTCGGATCGGATCACGAATGGATGACCTTTTTTCGGGTCGGGTCAGATGGCCCAAAAACCCAACCCGACCCGACCCATTGTCATCCCTACTCATATTTTCCCCTAATGCCTCTACTTCTCTTTAATGCGATTGTTACAAAGTCAAATTCAATTGTAACAATTGAAATGACATAAGGGATGGAGTTCAGTTTAATGAATTTACATATCCTCGTCTGTTTCTCAGTAAAATTTATAAATCGATCACCTAACACTTTAATGCATTCCTACTAACGTTAATGTAGTTGTTACAAAAGTCCATTTCTCAATTCCATATACAAGGCATCTTGCAAAATATCAATAACTTCATAACACGGACATCTCACATTCTCACTATCTTTTTCCTTTCTATGTGGGTATTTTTATATTTAAAAGACTATGCTTGATTTCATTTAGATTACACTCTTTAATTTTTTTTTAAATATAGACGTCATCTTAATAACATACTTTTAAGTGAATGAAAAAATAAACCACTCAATTAGTATTTAAAAATTAACAATAAAATATTATTTTCAATTTTTTAAAATAATATAGAGTGATTATAAGGTAATTATTGTAGTATGATGATTGTAGAAACTATTGACTTTTATTATGGCGAATAGTTTGATGTTGATATCATTAAGTTGACCATAAAAGATAGCATGCCAACTATGCAGTCTGTTTCCTTTCCAAGAAACTAGATATGGATGTAGATACCAATGTAAATTTTATATTAGTGTTGAATTTATAAAATTTTAAAGAATGTGGAAATAAATTATTAATAAAAAGTATAAAATTTGTAGGAATACATTTGTTATTACCAACCCTTCATCTTTTTGTGATTGCACCACTGGTCTAGTAAACTCCTGAGCTACGCTGGTAGACTGGAACTAATTAGAACTGTGTTGTCCTCCATTTCTAATTTCTGGTGCATGCAACTCTTTCTGCCTAATTCTGTTATGGTTAAGATCAAGCAACTTTGTTTCCGTTTCTTTGGAAATGGTCAGACAAAGCTGTCTCGGAGCAAAAGTAAGTTGGACTAACATCTGCTGCTTGAAATCTGAAGACGGGCTCGGAATTAAAAACATGAAGTCATGGAATAAAGTTTGCATGATCCGTTTAATTAAAAGAATCCTCGCAGGAGAAGGATCTCTTTGGGCTGCTTGGCTCAAATCTTATGTCTTTAAAGACAAAAGTTTATGGTATGTGGAAATTGATTATAATACTAGTTGGTGCTTGAAGAGGCTTCTGAAATTGAGACCAGAGATGCAACAATTACTGACTTCAAGAGCTGCTACTACCAGTACCATCTGGGATTCAACCCGTGAAAAGAGACCTACGGTCCCTTGGCAGAAACTGTTATGGTTTCCCCTGCTTATACCAAAGCACAATCTTATTACCTGGATGACTTTCCTCGATAAACTTCCTACCAAGGTTAGATTGCAATGTATGGAGCTGATTAATGATTCTTTATGTGTTTTCTGTAAAGCTGGTTTGGAATCCATTACCATCTTTTCCTTTATTGCCCTACTGTTGTTTTCCTCTAAGACTCTATTTTCTTTTTATCTGGTCTGAAATTTTCTGTTTGCTCTTGGGATAATTTCTTGTCACGGCTAGCTCCAACTGGAAAGGCAAATCCTTGCTTTCCTTGGTTATGAAGCTGGCAATGAATGCACTGGTTTACTTGCTATGGGAGGAAAGAACAAAAGACTGTTCCAAAGTCGAGCTAGGTCTGTTGAAAGCTTACTTAAGACTATCAAAGACATTGTTAGTCTTCATTTAAGGGGTAGAAACTTTAATAGAATAGATAGTGTGAATATTACTCTCTGTAATCATTGGAATATAGTTAATCATTGATTCTTTTTGTATGTATCGAACTGATTCTGAAGGAATTTCTGGAATCTGAATCTAATGTTTTTGCTTCTTTTTGTTCTTCACTATTGCTAAAACTTGTTTTTAATTTGATTTGATTGTAAAATATATACTTAAATATTTCCTTCTTTTTCAACCAATGCTGGATTACAAGTTTGAGTTTTGGGTGCTTAGTGCTAAGTGCTTAAATTGAATCTATGAGGTAGTGGTTGCTTATTTACGAAAAAGAGAAAGTCTGGATTTTGATGTTTAATTAGTAGTGGTGAGTAAAACTTGATTCGATTTAAAAAAATCGAACTTTTTTAATAGATTGACTTGACTTATTTGAACTCGAATATCTCAAAATTTCTAATACTTATTGGATTGATTTTTAAATTCGAGTTGAGTCTTTTAAATCTACACGATATATGTATATCTTCATATATAAAAATATGAAGAAATATATATTTATATCATATATGATTATAGAAATTAGTTTAAATTGGAATCAATTGATAACATAACATTATAAAGTGTACAATTAAATTTAAACATGAAAATTGAATTTTATAAACCCAAATCGAGAAAATTTTAAATTTAGTTTGAGTTTTAAAAAGTATTCGAATAACTTAATTTTTTTTTACTAGACTATAGAATATTCACCCTAATTAATTAAGCCTTGGTTACTTGCTCTTTGTGATATTTCAATTCCTTTCAACTTCAACGACACCGACGAAATGAGTTGGATTGCTTCATTTGCCGGTGGACCCAAAGAATCATCGGAGTCCAACTCCAACAGCGTCAAAGAAGAAAAGAGTTACCGAGGTGTGAGGAAGAGGCTGTGGGGGGAATACGCGGCCGAGATCCGAGACTCGACGAGGAATTGTGTCAGGGTGTGGCTGGGGACATTCAACAGCGACCAAGCGGCATTTACGATGAGAGGGTCATTGGCTACTCTCAATTTCCCGGTGGAAGTGGTGAGGGAATCGCTTCAGGACATCAAGTATCGATGCGAGGAACGTTGCTCGCAGGTGGTGGCGCTCAAGAAGCGGAACTGTTTAAGGAAGAGATCGAGGACCAAAAGCAAAGGGAAACAAACGGAGGTGGCCAGGCCAAGGCAACAACAGAATTTGGTGGTGTTGGAGGATTTAGGAGCTGATTACTTGGAACAACTGCTGAGTTCATGTGAGACTAACTCTCCTTGGTAACAATTCCGCTTCTTTTTTTCAAGTTTTCTTGATGCCATTAAATCCCGGAGCTCTGCCTGTAAAGTCGAAAGCCAGAAGAGGATAGAAATGTTGATAAAAATTTCACCCTTTACGTTCTGATTCATGTATGATGTACAAAATACTGGATAATCAAGTGGATTAACATTCACACTGGATTTCACAATTTAATGGAGTTATAGGTTTAAATCATTATAAATTACTCGCAGCTTGATATGATAGATGTTTTATTTTTTTTTAATTTATTAAGTCAATTTATTGGTAAAATAAAATGTATATCAGCAGCTTCAGGAAAGCTTGGGGCCATGGTTGGTGCATTCGGATTCTTGTATTTAGCTCAGAATAAAGACAAGGCCAAGACAGATGCAGAGTATCCTCCAGGTATTGGGGGTGAAGAATTCACTTATTGTATTGGGTGCCCGAATCAAAAGGGAAATCTCTAGAAGAGATGTCGGGCGAGAATGAAAAAAAACGGGGAATCGTCGAAGGCAGGGTCGTCGTCGTCATCTAATCACTAAATCTCTTTAGTTCCCCAACAGGTTTATTTTAGTTTCTGATGTCAGGTTTTCGTTTTTCAGCTATTTTTCCTTCACACGTACGTTATTCTAATAATAGAGAACTCCATGGTTGCCAGATTTTCGTTTTCCAAATCCTCTTGCAGATTTAAATACAGATGAAAAACAAATTTTCTTTGTTCAGAGAAAACAACAGTAATGAACCATAATTAGCAGGAACCGACAAATGTTAAGCCTATAGTTTCATATCAGCTTCACTAGATTCTTGTTATTCAAGGAATTATAAATTCACTATTCTTTGTGTCAGGAAATGACTCTGCACAGGAAGCAACGACTAATTCCGAGTTGAGAAATCGAGGAGGGTAGTACCTAGAATGGAACAGTTAAACTACAGACCGTTCAGTGCGCACGTTCCTTCAGCACTTCGAGATCCATCTCCGTAGGGTCAGTAGCCTGAATCTCATAGTGGATACCATCCAGTTCCCTTCTAAGCCCGTGTTTTGAAGTGGCGTAGAGCATCTTTGCACGGATTCTAGACGATGAAGGGGACCTGATAAAACGTAACCAATTGTTAGGTAAGGAGAAGATTCAACAGGCATGCCAGGGGAATGCCATGTGCAAATTTGAAGAAGCATCAAGGTAACAAAAACATAACAGCACAGACAAATCCTAACATGTGCAGGCGCAACCCTAGTGTCTGCCTTTGTAACCACTACCAAATGTGTTCACTTGCAATACAAAGATCAAACGAAAGGCAAAAGAAAACTGACCATGCAATGAAGAAAATCTTGCTCTTTCGGCAATTGTCGGAAGTAACAAAATTGAAGTCATAGACGGCATATCGGCAATCATTCTCCGGGAGGGAGGCAGTGAAGTCATCATAGGTCTCAGCTGGATTACCAATTTTCTCAACCACAACTTCCCGCTCCTTCTCATCGATCCTAAAGACCAAATATCGGTAAATTTTCTTCCTTTTCAGTTCCATAAATGCATCCTTGGTGTGATCAGCGGCACACATGCCACATGTGGCATTTGGCTGCAATCAAAAGCACTGATCATCAACAGTTATTTGATTGATATATGCTTTTCATACTTTACACAGATGATAACCCAAATGGGGTCAATTTATGGAGATTAGACTTCTTGAACAGGCAATCATATGCCAAACTCATTAGCCACAAGCACAAGGCAAATTTTTGAGGAACGTGAACACAATACAGAGCATGCAATAAAAGCTGTTAGAACCCAGGAATATCTATAAGATAGCATCATTTCAAGCACCAAAGAGCAATGTTTTGTTATGAAGAAGGTGAAATGGAAACCCTTTAGTTAGTAAAACATATAAAATAGCTCCTAGTTTACAACAGAAAGATGAATAAACTCAAAGAAAGGAAGAGAAAGAGAGATACCCGACCCAGTCCTCTAAACGGCATGGCAGCAGAATGAGTGTTCAGAATGAAGAAGAAAACTGGGAAAGAGAGAAACGAAGAGTTGCAAATTTGTAAAATACTTGTTGATAATGACATAGGTATCTTCCTATAAAAGTTGTTCTAATAAATAAAACAGGAAGCTCAAACTCTGTAGAGCTATTTGTACTCTTTTTTATTTATTTTTCTTTAAAAATTTCATTCAACAACTTAAATTATGTGAAATTATTTAATGAAATTAGTTTAAAAAAACATTTTTAAAGAAATAAAAAGTAAATTGGAAAAGACAAATAACACGGAAACGTCCTCTTTAACCAGAATAGAAAAAGAAAGTGATCGGTGCGTTGGATAAACGCTTGTAGTTTTACTTTTTGTGAATACCAAATGCTGTGCTCTGATCTTCAGATAAATAGATAAATCTCAGCCGTCCGTGAGGCTCCCTTTAGATCATCATCATCCATCCAATTTGTTCTGTTTCTAGTCGTCGCGTATCCGGTTTTTTCTATTTAAGAAAAAACGAAGGAAAAGAAAGTACCACCAAAGAAAGCCCGACCCATTAACTCAACTTTATCAAGTCCGGCTCAAATATGTTCTGTTTACATAGACGAATGGCGTAATCCTACGGACAAACTGATGGATAAAATTTAAAACTTTAATTTGGTGGAGAATGCGAGATTCTCATATGAATGAAATCACATTCCCGTTTGGTTGGTCGAGAATGTTATTTCCGGTAATCTTACATTACCAATAGTGGATTTTTTGGGGTATATTACCGGGAATGTCATTACTTCTCTTTCCTTATGTATTGTTGAATTGCCGGCGTTTTGGACTAAAATGCCCTTAAAATTTTTTCTTTCAAAAATATCCTTATTCAGTAATTAAATAATAAAAATTTTACGAAGGTTAAATTACAAATTTATCCTTAAACTATTTTAGATTAAAAATATATATATATAATTAAAATTTTATATGAAGTTCAGGGGTTAAGATAAAATTTTACCATTTCATTAAACCTTTTTATATTTTCAATTTTGTAAAAAACTTATATGAATTTTATGAATTTAAAATTTTTAAAGAAAATATATAAATATTTTCCAACTTGTTAAAAAACAAATATATAATAAGGACAATTTGATCAAATATATATTCCAATAATCTTTTATTCCTTTAACCAAACACAGTAATCTAATATTCCCTAGTAATCTTACATTCCGTGAACCAAACACACTCTCAATGTTATAACTTAAATTTTAAATTCTAAACTTAAACCCTAAAGTTTAAATGGCATAATATAAAATATTTCGTAACATTTTATTAAATAATTATTGTAGTTCTCAATACTTTAATTTTAGATAAAATATTCCTAACTTCTAACTAATAGTCATTTTAGTCTTTATTTTATTTTTTTGGAGCATTTTGACATCTAACATCATTTTAAGGTAAAAATCTCATATTTTGAAGTGTTGACGTACTGTTGACTAATGGATTCTACCTACGGATAGGCATTTTTGCCTCAAAATAAAATATTTCAGATCAAAATCTGATAAAAAAAAAGAGTCAAAATAACTATTTAATCAAACATTAAAGGTGTGTTTTAATCGATTTAAATAAAACTTCTAAATTTTAAAATATACATTTATGTAAATTAAATATTATACCAAATTATCTATAACATAATTATTTTTTTTAAGAGTAGACTGTATTGGTGGTCCCTTTTTCTTTTATCTATTTTATTTTGATCATCAATTTTGAAAAAAAAATAATTTGATCATTCGACGTTAACTTCCATTAATCAGATGATATAACAAATTAAAAAGCGAATTAATTTCGATTTTAAATCATAAACTTACCCCAAAAAAAATCTTTTCACCCTCTATATAAAAAAAAACTAAAAATCTTCTTCCAATTACCAAGCATTAATTGTAAACCGATAAAATTCACCAAGGATTTATCTGTGCAATATAATATTAAAACTTTCATGAGGATTAATTACATTCATGAGACATTAATTTCGATACAATTAAGTGCACGAAATTTTAATTTAATTAAATTATATATTGTTAAAAAAAAATTAATCATTTTCATAATAAATAAATAGAGTTATTTTTAAATATATAATATAATAAGTAAATTTAAAATGGCGTTACACCCTTTTAATAGTTTGAGGAAATTAATTAAAATATATGAAAAAAATTCCATACATAAAATAAAAAACTTAAGCAGTAGTGGAACTTATCTCAGCATTCTTAGTTATCAGTTTGTATCACAATATCATTCAAAGACGGTAAGAGATCCACTAGTAAAACGATATCGTTTTGATTGCACTATAATTTTTCCGTCACCGAGTTCTTTCTAAAATATATAATATATGCAAAAAATTGAAATAGGCAAATATCTTTATAATACTATTTTTCCAGTTTTAAATTATTAATCATGAATTATTTTGACAATTTGACCTGCCCAAGGAAAATAGGTTTTTGATTAGATAAGTATTTTGTTCGAATTTGATAGGTTATGATTTGATTTAATTTGATTGAATTAAATCGGTTTTTTATTTTGAAAATTTAAGTTTATATCAGGTTAGGTTATTTTTTTTGAAGGATAAGGTCGAGTTTCAATTAGGACGATTTTTTTTTTACCAAACTCAATATAATATTATAATTATTCATTATTTTTAGAGATAATTACAATAATATCTTTCTATTTTATTTTTTAAGTTAAATCTTTATTTTATCTAATAAAAATTATTATATATATATACACATTTAAGTCAATCCGGACCGAGTGTATGTTTTATCATGAAAAATCATATCAAAATGTGAGTTCGATATGTCTTTCTTGAAATCAAATTTAAATGATCTAAAAATTTAATTTAACTCGACTTGACCTATAATACTTCTATATTTTAATACATAAATAAATATCAAGGAAAGGTGGATAAAAAAATCATGTCACAACGATAAAGAATCTTATTTAAAATTAAAAAGACTCAAACAAAAAAAAGATAAAATACATAATATATAAAATAGAAAACAATTTGTTAATTTATAGGGTTTAGGGTTAATGTGATAATGTTTCTTTTTAAAAAATGCATATGGCAGTAAAGTAAATCAAGTGGTAAAATTTTATATTGATTTTGTAGTAGTACTTTTTGGACTTACTGTACAGCCCAACTTTTGGTTTTCGGGTGTACTTGTGTCAACTCACATGATGCGGTAATATTTTCGCAGCCCTATAAATACCCTTTCTTTCAGCTTAAATTCAATCCTCTGATCATCTTCAAAGCAAAGCTTAGCCGAAGAGGGAGAGAGAGAAAGAAGAATGGTGAGAGCTCCATGTTGTGAGAAAATGGGATTGAAGAAAGGTCCTTGGACACCCGAAGAAGACGGGCTTCTCATCAACTACATCCAACTTCACGGCCATGGAAACTGGCGAGCTCTCCCCAAACAAGCTGGTAATCCTTTTGGCCAGATATTAAACGAGGGAATTTCACCAGGGAAGAAGAGGACACCATTATCAGCCTACATGAAATGCTTGGTAACAAGTAAGTATCCATTTCCATCTCAGATTCAAGTTCTATTTTTGGATAAACTACGTATTTTTCACTCAACCATTACTTTGATTCTGTTTTAGTCATCAAACTCTTTTCTTTAAAATTAACATAATTATTGATATGACATTTATTTTTATTTTTTTAATGATGAAATGTTATTATCTTTTTGGTGACATATCAACATCGATATTAATTTTAATGACTGGTAACATTAGTTATAATTTTAAAACAATAGCAAGTTAGGTGACCAAAACAAAACTAAAATGATAGTTGGGTACTAAATACGTAGTTTACCCTTTACTTTTTAATAAGTATCATTGGTTTCATCACCATATTTTAATTCCCAATTTGGTCATTTTTATGTGGGACTGAGAAGATTCCTCGATGATTGTCCACTTTCTTTATTACCCCCACTTTTAAAATTTTAAAAAACAATAAAAAAATGAAGTAATACCAGACAAAATCACCACCTTTATTGCACCTGTACACTAAAGAACAAGAGTCATTTCCACGAGGTGGTGGTTTTGGGATAATAATTCGTGAAAATTTTAAATTTAGGTTTATAAGTTCATTTGAACATAGAATTTTACGTACATACTTGAAGATGCTAATTTGTTTCAGATGGTCGGCGATTGCGGCGAGGTTACGGGGACGAACAGACAATGAAATAAAAAACGTATGGCACACCCACTTGAAGAAGAGGCTGAAACACAACCATGGCACTAACCGACAACAACTCCTCCTTGATTCCTCCAAAGACATCAAAAAAGCACAACAGCCCGTGACTGCGGATAGCCCACAACGATCCACCAGCGAGTCTTCAACACTAACGAAAACCGAGAACGACAACAACAGAAACAGCAGCAGCGGTACCACCACCAACACCGAAACCAACGGAGATGGTGCCTCCGCGATCGACGAGAACTTCTGGTCGGAAGTGTTATCGGCTGATAATTCCGGCATGGCCGCCGATTTTGAAGTGGGTTTTGCTCGGGACCCACAAACGCATCAGTATTTCACGAGCTCTCCTCCTTTAGCAGCATTGGAAGGGGTGAATGACTACGCTTCCGATGCTAACATGGAGTTTTGGTATAATCTTTTCACGAGACAGGTGGAATTACCTGAATTACCAGAATTTTGAGCTTACTATCTTTGTAGTTAACCCTTTCGATTAATGTTAGTAGTTTGTAACCCTTTACTTTTTGTTTTCTTTCAATTTTAACCTCGTCAATATTCAGATTAGGACCAGAATAAAATAAAAATGTAGGATGATGTTGATATTGAAAATATTTATTTTATTTTTAATTCATTTTCGTTCTCTACAAAAACATTTTCAAATTTTATAACTGAACATATTTTCTTTAACGTTTTTCATTCGTTATGAAAACAAAAATTAACTTATATTTCCTGAAATACAAAATAAATAATAAATAAATGACAATTGACTTTGCTCAGATTGTTTAAATGTTTAATAATCAGAAGAACTAACCTTCAACCAGAAAAACACAGAGTATCAGAACTGCTCCGATGCCAACGTGGAAGAAAATGGCAAATGTGGCAGCTACAGTATCGGTACTAGGAAAGTTCTTCAAATTCACCCCCAACCGTGATAGCTATCCAAGTAACCATCAAAAAGTCCAAAAGTAATAGCATTAGCACATCATTGAAGTAAATTACTTACACAAGCATTAACTATAATCATACCAAATAATTATGCCTTCAAAATGGTAACCCTCTACCCCTTAACAGCAAGACCTAAATTGAAACACCTGACTCAACCTATTGAGATATCACCTAACAATCTCCGAAGATGCTAATAAAACCAAAAGCAGACATAAACAAAGGACCTCAATAACCCCAAAACCTTATTAAAGACTTCACGATTTTCCAACACAAATCCTTGTTTCTAAATCATATCAAGTAGTATTAAACAACTTGATCACATCTCCCCCAAGCAACCATAAGAAAGATGCATGCAACGTGACCCATTCACAAAAATTCATGAGTTGATTCAAACCCAGAATTAAAACTTCAAACAAATTTAGGGTAACACCGGTTTGAGTTTCTAATCAAAACCCAAGAAAATGTCAAACACTTGTAAGTTACATTCTGCTGATTGAATGAAAATATAAAAGTAGAGCATGCAAGACTAAACCCAATCGATAATCCAAGTAATGGCAAGAAGCTAAGACCCAGGAAAGCAAAAGAAAGCTCCTTCTTAGGACGCTTTTCGGGAGCCCTGAAGATGTGTGTTATCTCTTCTTTGGGCCCATATCTTGAGTAGGGATCAACAGGTTGTGGAGGAGGGCGGGGTGCCTTCTCAGGTGGTTCTGGTACATCTAACCCAATATGCCCAATAGCTCGTAATAAAGAGTTCTCCTGAGAAAAAAGGGCAAAAGATATAATTATAACATACTTGAAGAATCATAAAAATTGAGAATTTTATAAAGCAAAAGCAGCACTTACCATAACAACGTCACCAACAGTGAGCTCAATGTCATATCTGCCTGAGAGAGAGAAGAATTTCTCAACCACCCCAAGAAAATTCTACAAGACAAGCCAAGTTAAGATTAATATTAATATATATATATAACATAAACAGAATATATTTCATCTGAATACTATAGTGTCAAATTTTAAATAGGTGTAGCATAAGCTTAGCTAGTTGAAGAATATTCTATGATAGTAATGCAAGGCAACAGATGTGTTGTTTCTCAGTGAAATAAAGAAATCTTTAATTGTTCCAGATACTAATAATAATTTAATCTGTCATATACACCAAAATGTTATTCAACCACGAAAGAAATGACTTAACTAGAACTATTTCAAACTGCTCTCCAGAGTTTCCAACCACAAAGATGTGTTCAACCTTGCTTTCATGTCTCAACTTGAGTAATGCCTGCAAACCACCAAACTTATTAATGAACTATTGAAAAGAATACCATTGATTAAAAAATGAAGACATGAAACTGATGTGGCTTAAAAGCAAGTCCATGAGGAGTTGTCAACTTAAAGGATACACGTAGCTTTTGGAGATGGTTTGCTGATAATGACACAGCACATTGTCCAGCTACATCTAGCCTATAATATATGGTGTAAGACCATGAAAAAAGTAGCGTCAGGGATCATTTGAAAAGAAAATCAAACAGACTAGAGGCTAACTTATAAAAGAGCCATCACGTGTTATTGCATCAGTACCCAAGCCAATCATCATCAATTAGTAGTACAAAAAAATAAGCAAAAGAGACAGATAACATACTTTTTCTGTGTTTCTATCCTCCCAAGATCACTGTCAAGTATAGCAACTTCTGCGTTTTCAATTTTGATAAGTCCTGAGACAAATATTGGTACTTTCTTTGGGCCTTCCGTGACATAAACCTTTTCATCCTCAGGTTTATGAAGCACAATCTACAAAAATTCAATTTCACATGTAAGGGAAACACAGATGCACACAAAGCTTAAACTTATTTTTTTTTATAAGAATATTAGGCCTCATTAAAAAACCCCTTCATGATTTAAGGAACTTGAGAAATAGTTCCTTAATCAGCGGAGGGAGGAAAAGAGTGCCCTAGGATTTCATTAACAACAATATCAACATACGAATACAACACCTAACTCCCTTAAGGAGATAAAAAAACCAAAAGGAAACAACCTTTTAAAAATAACATGAGGATTAACCAATACTGGCCTTAGCTAGGGCATCTGCCTCTAGGTTGGCAGTCCTATTAACCCATCTAATGACGCCTTCACAATCTCTGAGTTTTTGAATAATATCTTTAACAATATGAACATAAACATCAGGACATAGAACAGCGTCCTTAACCCAGTCGACAGCCACCCTACTATCACTCTCGATAATCAAACGTTCCTTATATCTCTGTCGAATAGAGATTCAAAGAAAACCAGACCCTTTAGGATAGCTTTCAATTACATCAATGTAGGAGGCCCTGGACCAGCAGACTCTTTGAAAGATGCTAGGATCGAACCAGATACGTCTTTAAGAACACCACCTAAACCACTCCTCTTCACAAAGCTTAAACTATAAATCTAAGAATCTGATTAAACCAACAATACCTCAAAAACAAATGTATAACTTCCAACATCTATACTCTTTGTCAAGTTGTTCAAGTTATGTAGCCTAGTTCCAGCATCAAACACAAGTTCCTATATTTATAGTATTTGTTAGACACTGAATCGAATAAAACAAAAGAAATGCAAATGTATAGCAGGTATACAGCAGAAATTACGTCCAACAAAATGGAAAAGGCTTCATAAAAGAACAAACCTGGTTTTCAACTAGAGATGCTTCCTTTGAACCAGAAGTAAAAGCTCCCACAAGCTTCACAGTAAGAGGTGGTGCATTTGAACCAAGCACAGTGTTAACTTTAACCTGTTATACTCAAAGAGAAGAGTTAAAAATCAGGAATAATGAAACCCTACAAACTAAGATTAAATGAATCCAAATTCGGTACAAAAAGGCTTATGTATGCAAATGAATAAAGGAGTGAAATGCAAGTCATTGCACCACAAAATGAATCATGTGAAAAAAATATCCTTTTTTAATAAAATGTTTTTCAAACAATCCCCACAGTGTTCAGCACACACTACATCATATAAAGCACTCGGGATGCAAAAACTACGGTAGAACAGAAAAGCAAAATAGAATGCCACTAATACTAATACCATCAATCTTTGGGAGGTAGGCTTCTGCCACTTTAGAACTTAAGTATCCATGTCAAGGATTTTAACTTAGGACAAACCTGGATTGAGTCCTTTTTGGTCAACGAAAGCACTGTAGCTGGAAGTGATAGGATCAGTGGGATGGAAACCCTGCATGGCATGTGTGAAATTTAAGATCTATTCTCCAGAGCTTCATTACAAAAACCAAAGAAAAAGGTTGCCATAACACACCATCGTAAACAGCTACTGAAATTTTGCATTTAAGGTCTACGAAATCTAATATCATTATCAAAATTTATATTAAATAAATACAGATACATTAAAAGTGACAAAGGAAGATCTTGCCTGTTGCTTTCCAGACAAGTTAAGGAATCTATTTGGTTGAGTAAATCTTTGGCATCACCAGGAACTCCAATACCAAGGAAAAAGTTAGCCAATCCAAGTATCTTGTTTCCTGGAAGCTGCAGAAATAAACCAGAAGGATTACAACACACTGCCCAAAAAAGGAAAAGAGGAGAAGAGAAGAGAAGAGAAGAAGGGATAATAGGCTAAAAGTGCACGATGAGTGAACTTTCCCAACGGAGAATAACACTCCCATCACTCACTGCTGCAAATGCTGCAAGTCCTCTAACAACAGACGAGGTGGTTGCTAAGGTACCTTAATAGTCATGTCCATCAACAAGTTTATCATCAAAGTAAATAGCCTCACCGTCTAAAAAAAAGAGAATAAAAGGATGAAAAAAATTAATTAAGAAATTGGTTAAACTATTCTTTTTTTATTGATAAATGATTAATGGAAGTAAGAGAAAATTGAAGAAAAGTCGAACCCATAAAAAATAACATAAAAGAAATTGAAAAAACCCCGGAGAAACTATACATACCATGTTTCTCAATACTGTCAAAAAGCTTGCTTATATCATTATTGAGAGTACTGATCTGCCAACAATAACCCAACGTATAAAATGGAACGCGCAAACTAACAATGGAAGATAAGCAACAAAAATAATAAAAGCAAAACTTGCTCATTTGAGCAGATAAAATTCAATATCAAAAGACACCATCATATGACTAATTGAAGTAATGAAATGAAAAACATCTAATCATTAATAGAAATGCAGATTATTTTAAGCTCGCTGGATGAGTCTTGTGTTATTCGCGAATTTAAAACAACCCTCTTCAGCTTAATATGGTTTATGGAATTTAACCAGACAGCCTAGCGAGTTTTAAGGAAGTACTCATAGCTACAGAAAAAGGTAGTTCGATGCTTACAAGAAGGAAAATCCATTTTTCCTTACAAGAGTTCACAAAGCCCTCATCATCACCAGAGGGATAACCCACAGTCCACTCTTTTTTTTCAACAAGAAAATTTAATGATAACACAAAAATAATTGAATATCTGGCAATAATCCTTATATTGCCTTAAAGAAACATTGATTAAGATCCACCACATCTATAAGCTAGATATTACACATGTATTAAGGGTAAAAGGTAACCAATTCAGAAACTGTAAAACCTATATAGCTGAACCCAAGCAGTTCACAAAAAAAAAATACATGAAGTTTAACAAGGGAACATCTTATCATACATTTTGAGCTGATTAACAATTCAGAAACATAAATTGGTCGAAACTGCACCAAATCAAAGCAAGCAACATTTACTACTTACCAATGATTGGTCAAGTTCAGAAAATGCTAACGAAACAACTCCTGCAAGTGTTTCAAGAGCAATTCCTGCAAAAATATGACATGCCTTGAAAATAACTATCTCAAAACTGAATTGAACAATTGATAAATGGAAAAAAAAAAAAAAAAAGGTAAACAACATCTATGAAGATATTGCCTTTCAGAAAAAAACAAAAATGCTAAATGGTGGTTGTGCAGGACATTGGGAAAATTCTAGGGAATGCTCCTTAAGGAACGCTTCCCAAACACTCCTTCATTAATCAATAAATAAAGTAGAAAAATTGGTTAATTGATTAATAATTTGGTAAAGCGTTACAAAGTTTTTGGTACTCATTTCACAGTTTCTACGGCAGTACAGAACTTATAAAGCTTTACCAAAGTTTCTAAAACTACACCTAAATATATATGTATAATAATTTTGGTGTTTCGTAAGGTGTCTTTGTGTATAATAATTTTGGTATTTGTTAAAAATATGAGTATACAGTCAATGCCGATCAGCCGTCGGTCAATGCTAGTTAACAGTCGGTCAATGTTTCTAACTAGTACCTGTTGGTTGTAGATGATAAGGATTAAAGATTTAAATTATTGTAGATATTATCTGTTCACAGTTTAGGAGAAAATCTAACTCTTATCTCTTAAGTAGTTTAAATAACTCTCTATCTTATCTCTTATCTCTTAGATAGGATAGGGTTTTGTTTAAAGTAATTGTACTTGTATTAGAACTCTCTGTAAATTAGTCTATGTAAGCAGACTTACAGTTTTATTCTAATAAATGGAAAAACACAGTGAATCCAATTGATCACTGTACAAAATACTTTCCTCAATTTTCTACAGTACCAAAAATAACTAATAACTAATACTAATACCAAATTATTTTGCTCTACAACATTTATTATTCATTCAACATTGTTAACTGTTATCCAAAGTTCCTAAAGCTACACCAAAATGCAAAAATATGTCAACATATATCAAATGTCTAACGCTACACCAAAATATGTACTCAGATATCTAAATTTTATGGATACACCTAAATTCATAATGGTTTACCAAAATATGTATAGACCAAAGGTTTTAATGTTTTGCCAAAATATGTAAACAAGACCCATAATTTATATCACTTTTACCAAACGATGTACTTATCTAACAAAATTTAAAACAATTTACCAGGATATTTATTCGAATACCCATATTTTTATATCACACCAAAATGTTTACAGGTTTACCAGAAAATGTAAGCCCCAAAATCAAAATTTTTAACTCTACACCAATTTTTTGGTCGCTAGATATTTTGGTATTAGAAAGACACATGGCTGAGAAAAACATGGACCAAATTATCTAACGATATGTGCATAGAAATTTTGGTATGATCCTAAAAGTGTTGGTATTAATTGAAAAGGTTGGAGCATTTGGGAAGGGTTCCTTAAGGAGCACACAATAGGACACCAAAGGAAGTTGTCTCAAAAAACAAATTTTAGAATCTAGAAAAATCTTTACCAGCAGCAAATGCACTGGATTCAGGGTTATTTGAACTATAGCGCCACCTACCATCACTCTGGCTAAAAGCCTGAAAACATTTTGTAAAATAAAATCAACCATTCATGAAAAACATATGTTAGAAGTTGGCTGAAGTGAAAAGCTAATATAAAAATAAGATTAGACGTTAGAGGCAGTTCAAGTATGAGTCCTCCACAAACAAAATCTCTCCATACCATCAACTAGTCCCCCAAAATGGTAGGACTTAGTCTGCCTGGATAGATACGGAGAGTGTGAGCACTATATCTTAATCTCACCACAAACTAAATATAGTAATAATAACAAACCTTGACCGATTTGAAAATTCCATCAGCATTAGCAGGATGAACGTCAGCTTTGGAACTCTGATCCAGCATTGACGAGCAATGTATTAGAATGTAAGGGGGGAATAGAAACAACTAAAAAGCTATAGAAGCTGGATAAAAAAAGGTCTCTTGATTAAAATAGTAAACAAAGAAAATTTAGTGCATGCATATATTCGATAGAGAACACATAAGATTTATTAAATTGCGTTATCATAATAAACAGCGTCATGTACTCATTTATTACCTTGATAATCACCAAACCTCCTACTGAATAGTAGAAGTCAAGCAATGAATTTGCGCCATTAACAGCAGCATTAAGTCTTGTTGTAATGCCCTTTTGAAAATGAATAAAAACACAATTTAAGATCCAGGATTAAAAAAGAATTCAAATATTTTCAATGACAAGTTAGTGCCAAATTGGTAAAGTCTATTAAACACCTGAAAAGCTTTATCTTTTATCTTGCATTTCGCTATGCTATTTGCTTTCAAAGCATAGAAAATATCATTTGGGGTTGATGATGATGACCCAACAGCTTCCGAAATTAAACGGCAAGCTGTGGCGGTTACATTAGGCTTCTTTTAAATTCCAAGAACGTCGAATGTTCTTAGTGCTTCGTACGTCTCTTCTAAACTGGTGAGATCAATTACATCAAATAATATAGGCATTCCTAAAGCCTAATTCTAAAATACCTCTATTTATTTCCAATAAAAGAAACAATAACTAGAATATCAAATTCCTCATCACTGAAAACGGAGGGAAAAAATAAACATAACTAAGTTTGAGTTTCAAAGGTATTTATTCCCCATTATCTCCTAATTTCATTTCTTAACCATCAAATGGATAAATGTGATCAAAAAAATAAACAAGGGATCAAGAAAACCTCTTGAAGGATCCACTGTCAGGACTGAAGAGCGGCAGATCGATGAGAATCGGAGATCGGCTGAAAAACCGAAGCCGCTTCACAGATTGATAGAAAGAGTAATCGAACCATAAATCCAACTAGACTTCTGGCCATGTCCTGCAATTAGAATCCAACATCCACTCGGTCAACAGCCTCAAAAACTGAGATTCATTGACGCAAAGATTAAAACTGTTTAATAGGATCTGAAAATTAGAAATTACTTAATATGGGAAAACCTGGATTTTCAGATCAAGAAAAACAGAAAACCTACGGAATGTGAATTCGTCGGCATTGTATTGTCCGTTTGAAGTCTTCACAGTCTTTGCTGTGTGCAAAGTGATCGAGTGAGTTTGGGGTGAGTACTTGCAAAGTGCAATGGAAATAGAGCGAGCAGTTGGAATAAAAACATGAAATTACCCTATTGTCCAAGTGTTGAGTTAGATTCACGGAGTTTGTCCTCCGGACATTTAACCCCGAACTCAACAATTTGGATTTTCAGTAGGGTAAGAACCGTAAGGTGCAAATGAAAATGAGGCTTGTGTCAGAACAGACCCCAAATAAAAAGATTATCACGGTCAAAATTAACACATACAATTAATTAAATTGAATTATGTTATTTAAAATATTTAATTTTGTATTTGGATTAAATATTTATTAAGTGTGATTAAATAAATTAAACGTACACATATATATGTAATTTATTATTCAAACAAATTATTTGATTTGAATTTTTGAAAATAAAAAATTACATCGAATTAAATACCAAAAATAAATAAAGTAATCAAATATTGAATAAATAAAAATCCGTTTCATTCTCTTGACTCGGTCTACTAATTAATTACTTTATCCCAAACACAAATGTTCTCATATCAATACTTATGGGTGACCAACCTATTGTCATTTAGTTAAGTTTATGCTATATGTGAATCGTTAGTAGCTTAGTTTGTAGCTTTAGTGTGTAATATCGTTTACGATACACTGACAGTTAGCTGGTAGTCTTATTTGATTAATTTTACTATAATCATATATTTAATAATTTTACATGCAATTTAAAAAAAAACTCACTGAAAAATAATTCAATGAATTCTAAAATACATATTACAACTAAAGTAACAATCCTTAAATAAATCAAACTAACATATTGTAATCATTTTTGAAAAAAAGTTTAACAATACATAATCAATCTTAAAAATAAGACAAAGAACATCTTAAATATATATATATATATATATATATATGTATATATAAAATTAAAGAATTATTCCAAACTTATCGAATCGAATTAGACATTATTTGACCTAACTTAAAATTTCAAGTTTAACTACGAGTGTTAAATAGTGTGTCTAATATTTTTTTAATAATTTAAAATAGTGATGGATCTACCCTTATATAAAGATGGGCATGCTCCCACTCAAATATTTAATTTTTTAATTTTTTATCTATTTTATTAATTATATCTACTTTAAAATTTTCTTTTTTATTTATATTCATCTTATATAAAAATTTGGTGTTACTGCTTACTTGTACATTTCATATTCCACACTTTAAAAAGATCCGCCGCTAAATATAAACGGAAGGAAAAGTGGGGGCGTAAGACGCATACAAATGCGAGCGAAAAGTATGCGATCAGAAAACAACAGAAGAGAATAACGCGCGAGACAAGAAAACCAAACAATTTTTCGCCTCTCAGAAATTTTTTTCTTTTTCCTTTTCACATTCCAATTTTATTTTGAAAAGCAATAATAATCATAATAATTATTGAAACAAAGAAAGCGCAGCGAAATAGCCGGGAGAGTTTTTCGCGGATCGTATTGTCACACGTAAACTACGCTGCAGCGCGAATTTGATTGCTTGATTGGTACTTTTTCGAAATTCGATGATCAGTTTTTTACTTTTTTTTAATATTTATATGTTGTTGACATGCAGAATGCGAGGGAATGTTTGTTTGCGTGAGATTTGATTTTGATGAGAGAAAATGGATTCAGCGAAGAAGGGTTGGCTTTCAAAGCTACAACCGAAGGATAAGTTGAGGGCTGGGCAGAGGAATGAGGAGACGTCCAACGCTGGAAACGGAGGGAATGACGAAGCCAATGTGGACGACGAAGATCTCTCCAATATCACCAGACAAAAGGTCGCCGCTGCGAAGCAGTACATTGAGAATCATTATAAGGAACAAATGAGGAACCTGCAAGAAAGAAGGGAGCGGTATGGCTTCCTCGCCCCTTTACCTTCCTAATATTATGCTTAACTTGCTCAACTATCTTTCATTTCTCAATATAAGCTGTTAATTACATCGAGGACTGATGATATCATCAGATATATCTGAAACACTAATATTCAATCCAACTTTTGGCTGTGTGATTTTTAAATAGTTATTCAAAGTTATCGCAAATTGAGGAATTATCTCATGACTTTTAAAAGAAAGTATGAAAAAGATAATGTGTATGCCAAGAGCCAAGACGTAGTAATCGATGCACTGAATTGTTCTAAAGACATGATAAGTGATAACTAAGAGTCAAAAGAAGCACGGTAGAGATGGTTTATGAAATATATCAATTTGCAATTGATTTCTTTCAATGAAACTTTGACATTGGGCATTTTATTACCATGTATGTTAAGCTCTAGTGTATAGATTACTATCTCATTTTGCAGATCCATTTTCTAATAATTCGATTTTTGATAGACGAATAATCCTGGAAGAGAAACTGGCGGAAGCTGACCTCTCTGAGGAAGATCAAAATAACTTACGTAAGTACCTGGAGAAAAAAGAAACTGAATACATGCGTCGTCAAAGGCTTAAATTCGGTGTTGAGGACTTTGAATTACTAACCATGATTGGCAAGGGTGCCTTTGGAGAGGTATACTTGTATACAAATGCCACCTGTCATATATCTTGTTCTGTTTTGCCCTTGTGCGGGGTAGTACCTATGGTTCTATACCATAGGTTACTTAATTTCCTCCAAATTTTTTTGAGTTACTTAAACTTGTGTTTATGGTGCAGGTTAGAGTGTGTAGGGAAAAGACAACAGGCCAAGTATTTGCTATGAAGAAGCTTAAGAAATCGGAAATGCTTCGAAGAGGCCAGGTATTCATTCATTCTGCCATGTGGTATTCTTGAGGTTTTCTACTATATTACCTTTTTGGATGTTTTCTTTCTTATTTTAGGTTGAGCATGTGAAAGCTGAAAGGAACCTTCTTGCTGAAGTTGACAGCAATTGTATTGTCAAACTCTACTATTCTTTCCAAGATGATGGCTACCTTTATCTCGTAATGGAATATCTACCTGGCGGAGATATGATGACCTTACTTATGAGTATTGTCAAACTCTACTATTCTTTCCAAGATGATGGCTACCTTTATCTCGTAATGGAATATCTACCTGGCGGAGATATGATGACCTTACTTATGAGAAAGGATATCTTGACTGAAGATGAAGCTAGATTTTATGTTGCAGAGACAGTTTTGGCTATTGAATCTATCCACAAACACAATTATATTCACAGGTTAGTATACAAATAAAATAAACTGTGAAGGAGTTTTTTCTTCATTTTTTTCTTACGATGTGGTATTCTTGAGGTTTTCTACTATATTACCTTTTTGGATGTTTTCTTTCTTATTTTAGGTTGAGCATGTGAAAGCTGAAAGGAACCTTCTTGCTGAAGTTGACAGCAATTGTATTGTCAAACTCTACTATTCTTTCCAAGATGATGGCTACCTTTATCTCGTAATGGAATATCTACCTGACCTTACTTATGAGAAAGGATATCTGACTGAAGATGAAGCTAGATTTTATGTTGCAGAGACAGTTTTGGCTATTGAATCTATCCACAAACACAATTATATTCACAGGTTAGTATACAAATAAAATAAACTGTGAAGGAGTTTTTTCTTCATTTTTTTCTTACGTAGGGTTAACCTTTTGAGTGCTGAATGTCGTAGGGATATCAAGCCTGACAATTTGCTACTGGATAGATATGGACACTTGAGATTGTCAGATTTCGGACTATGTAAACCCTTAGATTGCAGTACCATCCAAGAAAATGATTTTACTGTAGGAGGCAATACTAACGAGGTTGGGGGAAATGGTGAACGCTCATCAGTTTCAAAGAGAACGCAGCAAGAGAAACTAGAACATTGGCAAAAGAACCGTAAAACGCTTGTGAGTCTCAGTCATTATGTCTCAACTGTCCCTTTATCCCACAATATCTCATTCAATTAGTCGTTAAATTCAAAATTCGGTGGCTTTGAGCTATGTTGCCCTTGTTGGGTGAATTGACGATGGACTCGCTGGGCATCTTTTCAATCATGGAATCACTAAATGAAACATATTGGACCCTGCATCGCTTTTATATCATGATATATGTATATATAATTATTTCTGTTTGTATGTGTTTGTGTATGCTTCTTAAAGTAATGTTTCTGAGTTATTTGAAGCACTCAGCAGTGACTGTTTGATTATTCATTTTTTCTTGTCAAATGCTTGCATTTTGCAGGCTTATTCTACTGTCGGAACTCCCGACTATATTGCTCCTGAAGTCCTCTTGAAGAAAGGTTATGGAATGGATTGTGATTGGTCAGTATTTATGTATTTTGAAAAGAAATCTTGTGCAGATATTAATACCTTTGTTTGTCTGACATTGTAATTTAAACTGTAACGTGGTAATTTAGAAAAGAATTGGCTATGTCTAGTTGCAGGTTAGAGGATTTTTCATTTTTAATTATTTTATATAGAATGCTGACTTCATTTTGAAAGATTAGCTTTAATATCTCAATGACACATTATGAATTAAAGTGACACTGTCCTCTGATGACGTCTATAATTTATTAATTTCTCGCATTTAGACAGTATTATAGGTTATTGTGACTGATTATTATTTTGAATAGGTGGTCACTTGGTGCCATTATGTTTGAAATGCTTGTGGGATATCCACCTTTTTATTCAGATGATTCGATGTCAACGTGTAGGAAGGTAACCTGACAAATATTGACAATTGATTTTTTTTTTCTTCTCATTAGATGCTTTTGTCTGGATCTATCTCATATTATCTCTGTTCATTGTTCCTGATTATGCCGAGGCTGGAATGGGAAAAGAAATTGTCAGAGTCCATCAATATATATATATATATATATGTTTTTTATATATTTTTTCTTGTTTTATGAATTTTTATTTGGAAAAGCAAATTCTGATATAATTCCTTTTTAGACGTGTAACAGCTAATATAGTACAATAAAATGATTGAAGCGAAGTAGAAAAAGGAGGAATTTAAGAAGTTCCATTTGTCTAACAATATCACATTTTATATTACTGGCATAGATAGTGAACTGGAGAACTCATTTGAAGTTTCCTGAAGAGGCAAAATTATCTGCAGAGGCAACAGATCTAATTAGCAAACTCTTGTGTGATGTTAATCACAGGCTAGGATCAAATGGGGCAGGTGAAATTAAGGTGTTGTTTGCAGTGCTCTATTCTAGATTCTTGGATATGTTCCTTACACTTGTTTCCAGAAAAAGAAGGCTATCTTGCTTCTTTTTTACTTCTCTAGGAACATCCATGGTTTCAAGGCGTGGACTGGGATAGAATATATGAAATTGATGCTGCTTTTATTCCCGAGGTTAATGATGAGCTAGATACTCAAAATTTTGAAAAGTTTGACGAGGTACTGTTATCCCTTGATTTTCGAATTCAGTACTGCTAATCATGCTGCAACTTTATTGTATTATGACGTTAGTTTTCTATTTGCTTGTATTTCATTGTGCAGTCCGAAGAAATGTGTTCTAGGCCATCAAAATCTGGTCCATGGAGGAAAGTAAGCTTTCAGTATCATTTGTATTGTATCAAAGTAATCTACCTATAGCATTTGAGTTTCCTGTTAGCAGATGATAAAGCTGTGATTCTTTTCTTTGGCTCTCTACTGTAGAGTTCTATTGGTGAATACTGCTTTTTCTTCTTCTTGTTGTTATTATGCTTATGTCAGGATGGTTTTTGCATGTATGTACTGTTTGTCTGCTAATAAGCCAAAGAGGCCTTTTTATGATGAATTTTTCATGACATACATTACTGTTTTTCTTGATCATCCTTCTATGTTTCAGATGCTTTCGTCCAAGGACGTAAATTTCATGGGATACACATACAAAAACTTTGAAATTGCCAATGATTTTGAAGTGCCTGGAATGGGTATTCTTCTTTCTCCGCCTTACATGGAATTATGTATATAGACAGCCATGTACTTGTTCCAGAATCATGGGTAACAATGCCTAGCTGACGAATATTTCAAGATATGCTTAAGCATATTATTATTTATTATTATTATTATTATTATAAGCTGGCCTGAACACCACATCTCAACTTTATATATCTATTCTGCTGTATCTGGAACATGGTTGTTTTAGTAATTTGCGCTTAGTATTTATCCTTACTCGGAATTTGCGCTGATATTACATAATACCTCCATGTTTTTGTGACACAAGATTTTTACGAGTTTCAGTATTTTGATTTTGGAAATCACCTTTACAAGCTGACAGTTTATTTCTATTTTTAGCTGAGTTGAAGAAGAAGAACACCAAATCAAGTAAACCATCGGTTAAGACACTTTTTGGTACTTATACTTTTTCCCCCTATATTTATACTTCATATGTTTTGGTGGATATTTCGACATCCGCAGACATATACCTTATTGCCACTATCTTTAACAGATTCAAGTTTTCTATCTGATACTCACATAGATGGTGAGGCAGAGACTTCAGAGACACCTAGTGATCCGCCTGTTCAAGGTAGCTTTTTAAATCTCTTGCCTCCTGAACTGGAAGCCGTTGAAAAGCAGTACGGGTCCCAGTAACTCGCCCCATCTGTTTGAACTGTTAGAAGGACAAGTGGGTTTGGGTGACTAACCAACCGCATTCTGATACTCAACCGGAAATTTTCCATGCCATCTCTTGCATTTGGAAATGTTGGTGGCTAAAGCTCTGTGTACTGAAACTTCAGGTTTGATTCACCTTTAAGGTTAAATACCAAGGAAAGCTACTGCTGATCAAAGTAATTTTTTTCCAGTTAAATAAAGGTCAAAACAAACAGGAGAATTGAAAAGGGAAAATAAAAAAAAAAAGAGTAAGGAGTATTTACTGATACTAGTAGGGGCAAAATATTTTCTTCTGTTTATTCTTTTAGTGTCAAAGGCTGCAGAAATGTTATACAAAGTTACTAAGTCATATCATACCATCATGTATACAGCTTTACTTTGCAAAATGTTAACAGTTTAGCACCGAGATAGATACCGACTCTGCTCTCTATTATTTTCTATTATTTCTTCATGTTTAACGAGTTTTGCATGCCTTGAGATGGTCTGAATAGGGAGAAACTCTACCAAATTTTCCATGGAATTTTTTTACAAAAATCAAAGTTTGTAACCGTTGATGTCATCTGATAGCCTTGAGGTGCAGCCACCCGCTAGAACTTCTTGAACAGATGTGTTTGCTCCCAAACTTCCCCCACCCCTAGAACCAGCAGTGAATACATGTACAACTTCGCCACATAACTGCTAGGTGATTCTAGGCCAAAGAAAATGTCAGGGGCCGCGAGAGTGGGACTAGGACGTGTGCATCAATATCTATTAAAGAGGTTTTGTGCAGGGTGTTGAACTTGTCTAGATCATCTGCTTTGACATGATCTTTCGGAATATTCTCTGATAAGACGTCATTTCTCTTTTTACCAAGATTAATACGATAGTCTTTTATTACTTTTCAAAAATCATGCTAAATTAGGTGATTTAAACAAACTCAACACTCCACACAATTTCTTTAATAGATATTGGCGAACACATTTCGATCCTATTCTCGCAGCTCGTGACAAAATAAAAAGTGTTTTATTGGTCGGACTGTGAAATGTGTCCGATAAAATGCACGAAAAAGGAGCTCCACTCGCACTGAACCATTTAAGTATGAAGAGAGGCACAACAGAAGAGATGAAGCATTGTATATTATAATTATAATTTTTGAAATAAATCAAATAACCCAACGAATGAATCGATAAACTAACTAATAATTAATACAAATTTGATAGTTTAATATAAGGTTTGATCTTTAAATTATATTCATTTTATTATTTTTAACTTTATCCTAATTTTAATAATAAAAATATGAAATATTATACTATCTTATTTTACATTTTCAATTTTAGATGAAATAATATAAAAATAATAATTAAAATGAGATCAAAATAAAAAATAAGGGTATAATTCAAGCGTCAAATTATAAATAAAGTCTATGACTTTAATAACCTAGACACAACTATTAATCTCATATAAATAGGAAAGCTATACACAAACTTTATACATGAATTTCGTGCTATATTCAATACATTATGACTGTTCAATTTTTACCGATTAGTGTAATAAATTTCGTGACATCGTTCTAAATTTATTCTCTATCAATATAAATAATTGTATTAATTTGATAAAAATAGTTTTAATTATTTATTTTCAAATATAAAAATTAAATTAAAATTTAATATATAATTACATTAAACTAAAATTATAATAATCACCCACATTGATTTGAAAATAATTCAGACAAACGTGTTCTCAGGTCTTTTTCATTTTCACTTTTTAAATATTATAAAAAAACAAATATATAATAAAGCTTCCGTTTCTCCCTTCCTATCTTTTTCTCCTAAATTCTCTCCGTTTCGCGGTCTTTCAATCGTCTTTCCTCGTTAACAAACAGCTGCTGAAAACTATCCCTTTACTATTTTTTTTCTTCTTTTATTTTTATCCCAAAGAAGAAAAAAAGATCAATTTTTCTTATTTAATTCGATTCTTTCTTTGTTTTCGGCCTCTTTTCCAGCCGTCTTCTTTTATTTGATTACATATATGGATGTTTGGTTTTGCATGTTGATTCATCTTCTCATGGCAATGTAGCTTTCTTTTTCTTCCCAAATTAGGGTTTCCTTTGCAAAATTTGGGGATTTCATTCTCAAGCTATGCCTGGTATGTACTTGACGAAACTGGGGTCTTTCTGATAATCATTATAACAAAAGCGTCTTTCTTTTTTTTTCTTCCCTTTCCTGGGCTTAGATTGAAATCTCCGGTTTTTCTTAGCCACATCTTTCGAATTTGATTTCATTTTTCGTCTTATTGTTCTTTTAGTTGAAGCCTCAGTTTTTTATCTTGACGATTTTATCCCTGCTAATTATTGAAGAAGATTAAGGATTTTTTTCATCTTCAGTTGATCTGTTGGAGGTTTGTTATCAATTTGTTAAATCCCCCAAACTTTGAGGATGTTGGTTTGGGGGGAATAGACTCTGAATTTGACAAAAATCAGGTGAAAACAGCTTAGATTAAGCTTTTTTTTTTGGGGGGGGGGGCTTCCGCTATTGTTAAATTGAGAAGCTTTTATATTTGTGGCTTGAGATGGATCGTGTAATTGGTGGCAAGTTCAAGCTTGGAAGAAAAATTGGGAGTGGCTCTTTTGGAGAGCTTTATTTAGGTATAATAATCCCAATCCCTTTAACGGAAAATGCTTCCTGTTTCTTTGTCTATATCGTATCTCTCCTTTTTCTGACTTTTTTTCCTTTTGTTTTTGAAGGGGTAAATGTGCAAACTGGAGATGAAGTTGCTGTCAAACTGGTATGTTATATATCATTGAGTATGGTTTTTTGATAGTCTCTTTGTTGCTCTTCTGGTGGACTTATTTGTAACTTTGTTTATCAACTGCTAATGATGAATGTTTGGTCTTTGAATTAAATAAAGCATTCTTCATTTTGTAATATACTTGCTTCCGGTGGACTGTTATTGAGTCTCAACATTTACAATGTTTGCATCAAAGAAATAAAATGCCAAAAAAAGTAAAAGAAAGAATGTTGGCAGTTATTCTTGCTTATATATCTATTTATTTACTGTTGTTAACCTTTGGATTTTAACTACATTGTATCATAGACATTGAGTAATAACATGATAAGAAATAGGCTCTCTTAGTAACTTTTTTTTTCTCGAAAAAAAAATAAAAGTTGGTTTGCAAATGCATTTTAGTTTGCAGATGCTTTTCGTCATTTGTTTGACGAGAAGAAATTTGTTTTCTGTATCCAGCTCTGTTCATTCAATTTCCATTTTGAAGAAGAAGAATGTTTTCATAGGAATGAGTAAATGAAACCATGCTTCTGAGAGAAAAGGTGTTTAAAATTATCATTGCTTAAGTGTAATTTTGGAAGACAATCTATCAACTTTGTTCCAAATTCCAACCTGCACGGCTCTCTCTCTTTTTTCCTTGAAACCAATATGTGGTGTTACTCATTTCATGTGAGAATACATGATTTTCGGTGTGAATTTGAAGGTTGTGAATTAATTCCTAATCATGGTTCATGGACAACAAGCAGCTGAGAACAATATTTTATTTGGTGAAATTTATATTTTTTTCAACTTCAAGTGCAATGACCTTGAACCCTCCCCCCTTTCCCAATTCAGGAATCTTTGAAGACCAGGCATCCACAACTTCATTACGAGTCAAAATTGTATATGCTTCTTCAAGGAGGAAGTAAGTCTTTCTCTGCCTTGCTCTCCGTCTGTATGTGTGGAAAATTGTTTGGTATGACATTATAATTTGACTATAGTCTTCTGTGGGTTAGCCTTTTCCACTGCACTGTCACTATACAAGAAAACAACCTGAGAGAAAAACGTGCATTCTCTGATGTGATGGAAGCCATTTATTTCCTTCTCATATTACATTTAAATCGATCTTCACTCTTCATTCAGTTTAGTATTAGTCTTGGTAGCTTCTGGTTTTGAAAGGCAATAGCAAATCCCTTTCCATAATCATGCACTATCTACTTAATCTTTAAACGTTTGTTCATTTTATCTTTAAATAAATTGGTTTGGGTTCATCTTGGTACAGCGGGTATTCCCCACTTCAAGTGGTTTGGAGTTGAGGCGGATTACAATGTCATGGTAATTGACCTTCTTGGACCCAGTTTGGAAGATTTGTTCAACTACTGCAGTAGGAAAGTATCATTAAAAACTGTGTTGATGCTTGCTGATCAATTGGTAAATATATGACTTTTCTGTTAAATAATTAGTTTGCAGGTTTTTTATTATTTAATTTACCTTTTTTTAACCTTTTCCCCTCCAGATTAATAGAGTAGAATATATGCATTCGAGGGGTTTTCTTCACCGTGATATAAAGCCTGACAACTTCTTGATGGGCCTTGGACGCAAGGCAAATCAGGTACTAGTTATTGTGTTTTTCTTGTATGTTAACGGCAAATAAAACATGCATACCGATTAAACTGCTAGCACAACTAGCTTTATTTTTTTAATTTCTAGTTATGATAAAAATATTTTCCATTATTGGCAATAAGACTTTGTTACACATCAAAAGCTTGAAATATTCTGGTATAATTTTTCCTTTTTAATTTTGTTTCTACAGGTATATATCATTGACTACGGCCTTGCAAAGAAGTATAGGGATCTTCAGACTCGTAAGCATATCCCATACAGGTGATTATTTCTCTGTTGATTTCATAATATAGATTTTTAAATTTGAAGATCTCAAGATTTTATGGATAAAACAACTGATCTAGTTCTTTGCTGCAGGGAAAACAAGAACCTCACAGGCACAGCTCGTTATGCGAGTGTGAACACTCACCTTGGTATCGGTGAGTCATTTTCAACTAGTAACAGCAAGCCATAAACTATGGATGCAAGTTTACTTCTTTCTTTTACTAACTTACATTCTTCAATGTTTCTGGCAGAGCAAAGCCGAAGAGATGATTTGGAATCCCTTGGTTATATGCTTATGTATTTCCTAAGAGGAAGGTTGGTGTATATAGTCTTAACATTGTCATCTTTCTTCTTCTTCTTCTTCTTCTTCTTCTTCTTTTCATTTCAGATAATGTTGTTACTGAATCTTCATTCTTAGTTTTCTTCACATTGATTTTTGATTCAATTGGCACTATTTCTTTGCTTCAGCCTCCCCTGGCAGGGGCTAAAAGCTGGCACGAAAAAGCAAAAATATGATAAGATTAGTGAAAAGAAGGTTTCAACTCCTATAGAGGTCTGATCACTTATGCCATCCAACGAATAATTTGTTCCCTTTATGAAACTTTTTGAGTTACTAATCTCACTGATATCTGGATCTTTCGTGCTTGCATAAGGCCTCTTCATCTATACAGACCTGGTCTGTTCTTTGTATTCCTTTTTTTCCTACTTTTGTGGAATGTCTGATGAATGGTATAAACTTTATAAAGCAATTTGAATTCTTGGATGGTACACTGGAACCATAATTGTTATTTCCACGAATGATTTTGAAAGGATAAGATTTCCTATTTAGTTCTATAATGTTTGCTATAGTGAAATTTATTTTAGCTTACCTGGCAAATGGAAGTTTGCTGTATAAATTTGACAAAGGTTTGGTATTTAATCCCAAAATTTAGTGTTAACCCATCTTATGGTTATTATTCTTGTTTCCTTGTTTAGTAACAAAGGCATATGTGTAGGTGCTCTGTAAGTCATATCCACCGGAATTTGTTTCATATTTTCAATACTGTCGATCTTTGCGGTTTGAAGATAAACCAGATTATTCATACTTGAAAAGGCTTTTCCGAGACTTGTTTATAAGAGAAGGTTAGTTAGTAAGTTTTTTTGATCGTGGCTTCCTTAATAATGATTAGTTTATTATAATTTTTTCTTGGTTCTGAAATTCACAGTGTTGCAGGTTATCAGTTTGACTATGTCTTTGACTGGACTGTGTTGAAATATCCACAGGCTGGCGGTAGTTCCAGAAGCAGGGTAAGTGCTTTATAAACTTCTAGGCTCTTGATTGCTTCCACCTTTGAAATATTTACAGCTTTTCCATCTGTTTCTCAGCATGCCAGTGGAAGGGCAGGTTTAGCTGCAGGACCATCCATTGAAAGACCAGAAAGAATCTCAGGTCTGCTTTCTTTAATATAGATTGATTTCTCATTAGATACTAGACTATCACCAAGCCTTATTCATGGAACTTAAATATTTGATACTCAACTATATGGTTCGGAAGATGCTCGTATGAGTTTATAAAATAAAATTATACAATGTGGATGAAGGACAAATTTTGTTTGTCTTTTAGATTCTTTTATTGCCTTTACTAAGTATGATATGATGTTATACTAATAATAACCACTTTGCTTTATATTTTTGAACTCGCTTATGGGTTATTCCCCTTGACATCGACATTCAGTGGGAAGAGAGGTTCGGGATAGACTCACTGGTGCAACTGAAGCGTTTTCCAAAAGAAATGTTTCGAGTACTAGTCCTCGTCCTGATCATTATAGAAACAAAACTGCTGAGGATGTAACTTTGTCCAAGCATGCGGTGAGCTTTAATTTTCTGTCAAATATTTTTATTTTATAGAGTTTCAGTCTTGTGTGAAAACCTTTTCTAGAAAAGAATTCTTACCATCTGTAAAGCTTATTAGCCACCAAATTCTTTTCTAGTAATGTTATGGCAAACCTTTAGACCCACTTTTTTTTCCTTCCTGATTTTTGATTTCAAGTTCCAATTTCATATCCTTCTGTTTCTATTATATTTCGTTTAACAGCTAAACTCTGTATTAGAATTAGGTGATTTATGGAGTCGTATCAAAATCATTCCAAATTTCATTGCATTGTGATCAATAGACGTATAATGAACATCGATCCCTTATTTATTCATTAGCTTAATTTTTTTAAGCAAATACATTTTAGTTGGCATAGTAATGAGACTGATGCGTTGTCTATTTAGTTTTTTTCTTTTAACTCTGTTCATATCTCTCATGTTTCCACATTCTGATTGTTTGTTGGTTGGCAATTCCCAGCACCCTGATACAGGTAAAAGACGCAGTTCTTCTCGGCATGGTAGCATTTCAAGAAGAGCTATAGCAACAAACAGGCCTAGTTCATCCGGCGAACCCAATGACGTTCCACAAAACCGAATACCATCAAGTAGTGGTCGTGTGTCTACCACACAAAGAATCCAACATACCCTCGAGGCTAAACCATCTAGTCGTGCCACCTCTGTTAGAGGAAGCCGTGATGATCACCCTCTTCGAAGCTTTGAACTTCTCTCAATTAGGAAATGACGGAGAGTCCCATATCAATCTTAAGCCGATGTTTTTACAAACTTGCTATCTCAACTGTGTATAAGGGGATATCACCCAAGGTTCAATGCCATTACAACAGTTCATGCAACTTCACTCATCGTATTGTCAAACATCTTTCCATCGTTCTTTTTCCTTCCAAGAATTTGTGGCCATTGTAAGTGTTTTAGACACGACAAAAAATTGAACTCGTCTATCAGAATATTATGTCATATGCAAGTTGAATTTTAGAGAGAGAGAAAAATTACCCTTTTTCTTTAAAAAGTTAAAGAAATTAACACTAATCAGCGTTTTCCATAGCATCGATATTGATATGGGTGAGACGTGAGAGTTGGTATTTTAAAGTTTATTTGGCTTTCTCACCATATCAGGTGCATCAACAAGAGCCTACATCACATGAACAAAGCCACTATTACAGCTTATTCCATTACAATGGCAATCATTTTCAGCAAAACATTCTTTCTTTTGGTCGCCTCCCGGTTCTTAAGGTTTTATTTTGATTAATTCAGATTGACCTCCGACTCGCGTCTCACACCATCTCACTATTTAAATTAAACGGTATTTATTCAACTTTTTTGCCCATCTTTATTCCATCCAAAACAACGGAGGCTAGTAACTCATGTACTAAAACATAGTAATAAATAAGATAGGGTCACTTTTAGTTTTTATTTGTCTTATTTTTATTATTGATTGGTTATTTCTCATCAATTTAATGACATAGTACGTTAATAAAGAATATTAATTTTGAATTGAACTCCTGAATTTTAAATAAAATATTAATTTAATCCTTAAACTTTAAATAAATATCAATTTGATCTATAAAATCGTTTAAAATCTCCCATCACTCACAACTGTCGCCAGCAATAATTGTACCTAAAATTTCTAGTTCCATCTTTTTTAGTTTCCTAAACAGTAATCAAATATCCAGTTCCATGAAAACATACATAAAGCACTACAAATTTAATCTAGAAACCTTTCACTTCTCTTAAAATTAAATCACAATAATAAATTTATGGTTAGTATTCATTTCAAATAAGAACACAAAAAAATCAAAATTTATATTATAATCATATCTATAATTTTGTATACTCTTATTATTATGATAACTCTTGAATGATAATTATTTTAATAATTATTTTAGTAATCGTGTCTGTAATTTATGATTAATCATAATTCGATGCTTACGACAACGAGGATGGACAACACACGTCTAATGGATTCCACGTGAAGTTAACAGAGTTGCGAACCATCTAACTAAATTAGGGTTCTCAAAATCGATTGGTATTACTCTGCTTGATTATGTGCCAACGACACGTTCTGCAATATGAATTTCTTTATATTAATTGTTCATTTTACTATTGATATCTACCTTCAAATTTTATTTGTGTCTATCTTATATAAAAACATTCTATTATTAATATATATATATATGTGCTCATCCTAAAAAAATATTTTTGAATCCTCCACCGCTAATTACTATCCTAGATTTAGTCACAAGAGATGTTCAAGGCACTCCTTATCTTAGAATTTAATATATAAACCATACCATAGATGCAAAAGAAACCCAATTAGAGTTTAACTTCCAAAAAGGTTAAACTGATGGCGGCGCACGATAAAATATTCTCTGGGCGCACGATAGATTCTGAAATTTCTTCAGCGTCACCGGTGAATCGATCGTCCTTCCCTGCAAGTCCCATCTGTTTCTTTGCTCTTTTATTTTCTTTCCTCAACCAACCATCGGTTTCGTTCCCCTGATGGAGTGGAGGAAACTCTTTGGATGCTCAAATGGACAAGAACTGGATTTTTTCTCACCGTCCTACCCAGAAGGGATTCCAACAGTAAACCCACCGCCTGAAGTCCTTGATGATGGAATCTCCGAATGAGAGCTCTCACTGGTGGGTCAATTCCTCGGGTCTGTTCCAAACCTTGTCACAATGCAAAGGATCACAAACACTCTTTGGACAAGCGCCATTCAAGGCTCCCGTGTCCAGGTTAGTAAGGCAGGAAGAAATACCTTTATCTTTTCCTTCAACAATGAAACTGCTAGAAATTGGGTCTTAGATAATGGTCCTTGGCACATCCTAAATAAGCCAATGATACTTAGAAAATGGGAACCGAACCTCACTAGGCTTAATTTCGATCTGTCAAAAATCCCAGTTTGGGTAAAACTCTTCAACGTGCCTCTGGAACTTTATACCATAACTGGACTTAGTTATCTTGCCAGTGCAATCGGGAATCCTATCTCCTTAGACTCGATTACTGCTTCAAAAACAAGACTGGAATATGCTAGAATCTGTGTCGAAATTGGGATTACTGATGAAATCCCCAAATTCGTCAACGTTATTCTCAAAGATGGGAGATCGACATCTATTTCTGTTGAAGTGCCATGGCTACCTCTCAGATGCAAAAATTGTAAAGTTTTTGGGCACTCAGAGAAAAACTGCTTCTCTAATGCAGCTCCAGTCAAGACTCAAGTTTGGATTAAAAAGAGAGCACTCGAGACCTCAACATCATGTCAAAATGAAGCTCTACAAGATCCAATCGAACATACTACAATGGTGCAAAATGCTCCAGTGCTTAACGTAACAACTCCTATTGTTGAGGAAATTCACACGGACGTAGTTCAAAAAGCATCAGATCCAGTAGCAGATCCTAAACATGAAGGTATTCAAGATATTCACTTTCCAGACCTTAAAGTTTCAGCTATTACGAATGAACCTACTGCTCTAGATGTTACAGGCAACAACTCTTCCACCACCAAAAATCGAGAGAAAGGCAGACCAGTTAAAGACAACTCAAAATCTGTCTTAGCTGGATCAAAAAACAAATTCGACATCCTCAATTCCATAGACGAACACTCTTCTGTCACAGAGGATCAAACTAGAAAAATTCGTACTGCTTCATTAGGTGTTTCAGCTCTGCTCAATGATCTCAAAAATAAAAAGAAACAACACCTAGAAAAAGCAAGGAGTTCAACAGTAGCTGGATATGGGGGTGCTCCAAGCTTTCATGCTCAATGAATATCAGCTTTTGGAATGTACGAGGACTGAATAGTCCTCTAAAACATGACAAAGTTCTTCAACGGGCTTACCAACATAAAGTCGATGTCCTTTGCCTACTGGAAACACGTGTTAAAGCAGAGAAGACAGTGAGTATATTTGAAACAAAATTTGTAGAATGGAATGTTTGTACCAATTATGATTTTGCTACTAATGGGAGGATTTGGTTTCTCTGGAAAAAAGATTTGGACCTATCAATCTGTGACATTTCTGCACAATGCGTTTCTGTCAAAGGATCCTACCAAGGCAATCCTCTTATTATAACAGCAGTCTACGGTAGCAATGATGGAACTGCTCGAAAACATCTATGGTGTCATCTTCGAGAACTTGATAGGAGCTATGGCCATTTATCTTGGATTTTGGGAGGAGATTACAATATTATATTGCACCTTAATGAAAGTTCAGAGCATGATCTCCTGGGCCCTATCTTCTCTCCTGAAATGAAAGACTTCAAAGAGTGCACTCAAGACTTAGCACTACAGGATCACCTTTTTTTTTATCCTCTGTTCACTTGGAGCAACAAACAACAAGCCTCTTTCCTTGCGAGGAAACTTGATAGGGTTCTTATCAACCCTACATGGGTGAAAAATTTTCCAAATTCATTTTTTGAATTCCTTGCCCCGGGTCCCTCTGATCATTGTATGGCCTTAGTTTGCCTCAACAAAGAAATTCCGGCAGATAAACCGAAGCCATTCAAATTCTTTAATTTTTGGGCTCATCATCCCAATTATTTGGAAGTGGTACGACAGTCCTGGCAATCAACTTTACAGGGCAACCCAATGCATGTTCTCTTTCACAAACTCAAACGCCTCAAATCCTGCTTAAGGAAACTCAACAAGGAATGCTACAGTGACATAACAATTCGAGTTAAGAATAAGCGGATGGAGCTGGAACATCATCAACTTTCTACTCTCAGAGGTGAAAACAACTGCGAGAATGAGCTTATCTTACAAAAAGAGTTAACATCTCTAGAAGAGGCTGAGCTTATGTTCTTAAAGCAAAAGGCCAAAACTCAATGGATAAAGGAAGGAGACAAATGCTCTAAATTTTTTCACTCGGCCGTGGCAGTCAAACACAAGCACGACACAATCAGGGTGCTTGTTGACGAGCAAGGAAGAAGACTTGAATCCTTTGACTTGATGGCCTCTGAGGTGACTACATTCTTCACCAAACTTCTGGGTACTTCAGATCCTAATGTATCCAAGAGCAACCCCACTCTACTTAAAAGCCTGCTGCAATTTACATTGCCCCCTGAAGCTTCAGCGGATCTAATTAAGGAAGTATCAAAAGAGGAGATTAAAGAAGCCGTTTTCAATCAAGGTAACGACAAAGCCCCTGGCCCGGATGGATTCACACCTTATTTTTTCAAAAAATCATGGGATGTGGTTGGAGACGATATGGTAGACGCAATAAAATACTTCTTCCAACAAACATACTTGCTCCCAGCTTTCAATGCTACCACAATCGCCTTGGTGCCTAAAGTGCCTAATCCAAGCAAGGTCAAAGACTTCCGAACAATTTCATGCTGCTCTGTTGTTTATAAGACAATTACTAAGATATTAGTAAAAAGACTGACCAATTTACTTCCAGGGATGATTACTCCAAATCAAACTGCCTTTGTAAAAGGTAGAAGTATCGTAGACAATACTCTCCTTGCACAGAAAATGGTGAAAGGCTATGGAAGGAAATCAATTTCCCCCAGATGTTCTTTGAAGATTGACCTTCAAAAGGCCTTTGACACTCTGCACTGGGGCTTCATCTCCTCAGTTCTAAATGCTATACAGCTTCCAAAAACCTTCATCGACTGGATTGAAGCTTGTTTCTCAAATGCAAAATACTCCATCTCCTTCAATGGAAGCCTGACTGGATATTTTAAGTGTGAAAGAGGTATAAGGCAAGGTGGCCCACTATCCCCTTTCTTATTCGTCCTTGCAATGAATGTGTTGTCTAAAATTCTCAATTTGGCTACTGCGAGAGGTATGTTTGGCTACCATCCTAAATGTAAGAAGATAGGGCTCACTCACTTAATGTTTGTGGATGATCTTCTAATCTTCTGCAAAGGAAATTTGGATTCGGTTGTCGGAGTCACTATTGTTTTAGACAAATTCTATGAAATGTCTGGCCTAAAGTTAAATGCAGCCAAATGCGAATTCTATGCAATTGGTATTCCTTCTAATATCCTAGAGTTCATTAACATAACTACGTGGTTCAAGCAAGGTTACCTTCCTGTGAGATACCTAGGTGTCCCTTTGGTCACTAGGAAACTCTCTGAAAAGGACTGTGTCGTTCTCATTGATAATATCAAGTCCAGGCTTTACCACTGGTCAAGTAAACTCTTGTCTTATGCAGGTAGACTTGAACTTATAAGAGCGGTCTTGTTCAGTGTTGCAAACTATTGGTGCAGACAACTTTTTCTACCTCAATTTATTATTAAAAAGATTGAGCAACTCTGTTCTCGCTTCTTCTAGAAAGGTTCAGATAAAGTGGCTACCGGCGCTCGAGTAAGCTGGGGAATGATATGCCAATCGAAACTTGAAGGAGGACTTGGTTTAAAGGATTTGAAAACGTGGAATAAGGCGTGTATGATCCAGCTTATTCGCAGTATCCTAGCAGGTGAAGGCTCATTGTGGGTTGCTTGGCTACACAACTACGTCCTCAACGATAAAGACTTCTGGCACATTGATAGCGGTACTAATACCAGCTGGACCTTCAGGAAATTACTAAAACTACGGAATGAAGCCAACGTTGTTTTCTCAACCGGAGCTACATCAGTTCGTGCAATTTGGGACGAGACTAGGGTTAAGAGAGACAAAGTCCACTGGAGTAATCTGATTTGGTTTCCCCTCCATATTCCTAAACACAGCATGATCGCTTGGATGGCTATTTTGGACAGACTTCCTACTAAAGCTATATTACAACATATGGGTATTGCTACTGATGGTTTATGTGTTTTATGTAAAGAAGCACAGGAAACAAGAGATCACTTGTTCATGGACTGCCCACTAGCATACTCTCTACGGAAGGAAATCTTACTACTCACAGGCTTACGGAGATCTTCATTGTCCTGGGATCATCATATGTCCTGGGCATGTGGTTCCTGGACAGGTAACTCCCTCCTAATAAATATTCTAAAGCTTGCATGGACTGCGTTTATTTATTCTCTTTGGGAAGAAAGAAACAAAAGGCTATTCCGTAGAAGCTCAAGAACTGTTGATGAAATCCTTAAAGCCATTAAGGAATTTGTTAGAATTCAATTACGAGATAGGTTAATCAATAGAGTAGATAGAGTTAATATCTCTCTTTGTATCCAATGGGGTATTAACTAACCTTTTATGTTGGTTGTTCATGCTCCACTTTGGTTGTTTTGAAGTCTGAAACTGTTTTGTTGCCTTCACTGTATCTGTATCTGTTTTGATGTCTGTAATATACACAGTTTACTGCTCCCTTTTGGGTAATAATATTCTTTTATTTATCCAAAAAAAAAAAAGAAACCCAATGATTTTCAGTTAAGTTAACTGATAGAATAGCAAGAATTAAATGCATCTGCATTAAACATACCCTCTATATCCTAAAAAAAACTCAAAAACAAATAAAGCAATAATAATATACGTTGATACTAAATAAGAGAGTTTGTTAAAACCTTCCTAAAATTAGATTTTTCATAATAAAAAACACAAAAGTTATTACGTCTTCTCATTTGTTGCAATGCATACCTAAATTATCGACTTTGAATTAACTGTGAAATGATGCACTACCATTAAATTAACGGAACTTCTGCAAGTTTGCCTTTCCTGACTCTTATCTTGTCACCACCCTAATCACACCTTTGTCAAAAACAGTCCAATGTTTTTTTTTTTAATCCAAAAACAGTCCAATTGATTTCTGTTTCTTGAAGAGGAGGGGGAAGGGGTTGATCTCCTTTTTGTATGTTGCAGCCATGAGGTGATGCAATTCATTTTCTTCTGTTTTTGCATCACAAAAAGTTCTCTTCTTCTTTCATCTTCCAGGCTAAGGAGGCTGTTTTAGTTTTGGATCAAAGCCTTTCAAGATGGCATCCAACAATAAGATGAAGGGTCTTTTAAAAGGCCTTAGATACATTTCTGAAATATTTGGTATGCCATTCCATCTCTTGTTTGTATTTAAATTTTAGTAAAATAACCGTTAATGATGTAAGTGGTTAAAAGTTTTAGAGTAATTTAACTCCCAACGATTCATTTTGGGGCCAAAATACTCCAAAACATAAGGGCTAAATATTATGAGTCTTTTTATCTTAAAATAAAATATGATAGGCCAAAATACTTAAAAAAAAGAATTAAAATAACTTTTTAATGGAGATTTTTGGAACTGAATTTCTAATAACAATGCCAAAATGTGTGAACTTTTTTCTTCAGAAAATGAAAAAGAGCCTGAAATGCAGATTGGTTTGCCAACAGATGTAAAGCATGTGGCTCACATAGGATGGGATGGTCCATCAGCAGCAAAATCTGCACCCAGCTGGGTAAATCCAAAGACCTACTGCATTATTACTACGATTGTGGAGACTTCTTTTCGTATTATTTTTTTACATATGATGACAAAAATTAACATTGCCCCAAGTAAAAGAAAGCCATGATTCATATTGGGAGTGAATTCTGGCTTTCATTTTTATAATGCAGATGAATGAGTTTAAATCATCACCTGCCAATAATGGAGATGCTCGGGAGGAAGATCCTCGCAAATCCGTCTCTCAAGGTACCGCATTCCAAATTAAGACTTCAACATTTTTATGGAATCCACTTCCATTTATGTTGATCAGTAGCAGTGTAAATCAACCTAGTTTGAATAAATAAGATTGTGTTTATGTTCATTTCGTGTTTTTTTTTTTAAATTTTATTATCATGTTTGTTTGTTTGTCTTCTTAATGTGTTCGTGTTCGATTCGTTTAACTTTCACGAACATGTTCGTTTATATGTTCGTAACATATTCGTTTATATATTTAAGAATGTCGAAATTATGTCACTAATCCTTAAACTTTACGATTTGAACTCTAAAATTCATCTTATGTTTAATTTAGCCCCTATCTTCATCAATGTTTAAAATATAAAAGAAAATAAAATGAAAACCACGCAAACGAGTCGATAAACGAACTTATAAATGAGTTTGTTTGTGAACATAAATGAACCGTACATACATTTGTTCGTGTTCGTTTGTTTCATAAAAATTTTGTTTATAATTATTTATTTAATTTAATAAAAGAATATAAATAAACAGTTTACGAATAGTTAGCAGAATGCTACGATGATTTATACCCCATTTGATTAGTATTGGTTTTGCAGATGGGATTAACGTAGAAGGTCCGAGGAGTTCATCAGCAACAGACATGGCAGAAGTGCCAAAATCATCAAAGCGCAGTTCAGATTCTTCAACTAGAAATGATTCAACAGGAGAGTCTACAGGGAAGGAAAAATCAGATAAACCTAAGCATCCAAAGAAGAGTTCCAAGACCACTTCTTCTTCTTCAAAGGAAGCTTCTGAAAACGCCACAAAGCCTAAGAAAAAACCAAAGGAACCCAAAGAACACAAGGAGCCGAAGGAACCAAAGGATCCAAATGAAGAAGACAACCAGAAGAAAAGTAGTCGACGAAAGAAATCCAAAGACAGTGCTGAAGGATCCTCCAGGCGGTCCAGGACCCGGGACTTGGATAACGGATCCGATTCCGGGTCGGTAGTTGGGATCCGAGAGGAACGACTAAATGGTTCGGGTTTTGAAGGGGAATTCTGAGGGGAAATTTTTTTTGTTTAACGTTGGTGACCATTGGTTTTGGTTGTATAATGTAAAACACTGATAGCTACTAGCTAGACGGAGACTATCTTTTGCTTTAGTAGAAAACCAAGTACTTGTCTTTTTCCCACATCGAGGAAAACCTAACCTTTTATGACAAAAACAAAAACAAAAGCTCCATTGGAATTAACTGTTGAAACTTGGAACTGATTCAGCTTTCAATGGATGAAAATGGGCTGTCAATTAGATATATCATGGCTATATTATGAATCGATTTTCTTCTTTTGGATGGATAATAATGGATTGTTCATGTCTGCATCAACTGTAATTACGTAGCTTGTGATCTGATTAATGGACAAAACACAACAGAGAAATAATTACATCATTAGGAATGTTTGGCTCGTTGCATTGATTCAATACTCTCGAGCAGCTGCCAGTGCTTTTACAATTTGGTTTAATTTCTCGTCAACACACTGTTTTGGATTACCCTTTAACCTCAACTTTTCACTAATTTTTAGCATTGAATTTCGGCAGTTGGGAATAGGTATGTTATGACACAATACATGTAATTTTTATGTTACGTATTTATATTTAATCTATATCATTTAACTATGTTAATACATGCAATCAAATATGCTTTAGCTATATATATATATATATATATATTCGGAAAAGCCCAAGCCGTATAAATAAGCCAAGGCCCTCTACGAAATTAATCAAATTAACACTAGCATTAACCCGTTGAATTAAGCTCGATAACCGTTGACTTAGCTGTAAAAACAAAAAAGGCAACAGCCAGAGCTGCTTACTTGACTTATGTGGAAACTGGTAAGTTTAGGCGGGGGGACGCGTGACGGCGTTATTGTTGCATCTCCGTAATATTTTTTCCTTCTTTCTTGTGTTCGTCGCTTTGTTCGTGTCTCCTTGTCGAAGACAGGCGTAACGGTGTATTGGACGATGCTTTGAAGTCACCGAGTTCTAAGGTCAGAAACTTTGATTGAGCTTTGGTTGCGCGAGATCTTCAGTTTCCTTTCCGGGGGAAATCACTGCAAAGAAGAGGGTGAATATAATTAGTATAAATCGAGAAAAATCTAAGCAAAATGAAGATGACGATGGCTGGTTTGTATAAACGAGTTCTTCCTTCTCCACCCGCCGTCGAATTCGCTTCCTTCGATGGAAAGGTAACCATTGCTTCTCCACTTTTACCTATCAGTTATTTAGGTTTTTTTAATCATTTGCAAATTTGTCTTTGATTGTGATTTCCAGTTGAGGAATCGGCGGAACTTGTATGATGCATTTGTGTTTTTAGTGATTTTATTTTAATATTTTCAGTTGTTGCAATGTATTGGAACTGCAGCAACTTTTCATCGAAGCTATTCAAAACGGGACGATGGAAGGGTTTTATAGGTTGATATCTTACTTTCAAACACAATCAGAGCCAGCTTACTGTGGACTAGCCAGTCTTTCAATGGTCTTGAATGCCCTTGCTATTGACCCTGGCAGAAAATGGAAGGGTAACTTCTAGAACTAAGTGGACATCTTTTTCAGATTGTTTCTGCACTAAAAAGAAGTTTTTTATATTTTTTCAATAATCAAATTATTGTTTATCATCAATAAGTGAATGTGTTTGCAATCTAGAGAGCAGGGCAATGCCATTTTCCATGGAATTCTAGGAATTTCAAATTCTCTAAATTTAGTTATGCAAATGATTTTGTAACTTATAAGTGCTCGAATAGTAACGTTTAAGTTTTTATGTCAGTTGGTGTTATACATATTTGGCCCATATTCACGTCTATATTTTTCTAATCTTTTGAATAGTCTCAACCCTGTCTCCTGTAATGGGAGTAGTGTGTCATTGATCTGTGTCATACTTGCAAGTTTGATACATGAGTAGCAGAATGCATTTTCTGTCATCTAAAAGTATACACCTGAGCAGTTATAAGTTTCTTTTTGTAGGACCTTGGAGGTGGTTTGATGAATCTATGCTTGATTGTTGTGAGCTTTTGGAAAAGGTTAAAGAGAAAGGAATATCATTTGGCGAGCTTGTGTGTTTGGCTCATTGCGCTGGAGCAAAAGTTGAAGCTTTCCGCACAAATAAAAGCACCTTGGATGACTTCCGTAAATTTGTTGTGAGATGTTCCACTTCTGATGAGTGTCATATAATTTCATCGTATCACATGTCAATTTTTAAACAGGTGAGATTCAATTTTATAGTTTATAATTTATACTAGGTATGTTATTATATGACACCGTGTGTCGTGAAGCAATATTAAAAATGATATGGGGAGACAAATTTCATCTTTGTTTGAGATCAGCTGACGTAATCATTCTTTTAGCATTTTGTATATAATTGCAATTGTCAATGTAAATAATTTGAATCTTGTGGCATGTCTTTGGTTAATCATTTATTGATGTGTTTTAAGTCTTCCATTTTGATGTAATGTGCCATGCTTTTGACCATGCTATTTATTAACTTAGTGTCAGTATTAAAATCCAAGTGGAGTTGCATCTTGTTACATCTGCTAAGTGGTAGCATTGGCTATATTTTTTGCAGACGGGCACTGGTCATTTTTCTCCTATTGGTGGTTATCATGCTGGAAGGGACATGGCCCTGATTTTAGATGTTGCTTGTTTTAAGTATCCTCCTCATTGGGTTCCTCTGAAACTTCTTTGGGAAGCCATGGAAAATGTTGATGAAGCAACAGGGCAACATGTTTACAGTTTTATTTGGTACAAGTGTGTCTCTTCTGGATGGCTGATCCATGTGCTTGGTACTATTTGTGTGGTAGTACTGGAGTGAATTTCTCTCTGATATTTTTTTTATATTGCTTTGTTTTGAAGCATGCCTAGTCTTATATTGTTGCTTTTGGTCATGGCTTAGGTTTGCTCTCAATGATTTAGTATATTTGAGCTGATGTTTAGCATAGTTGCTATCCCTTTTCTGATGATGGATTGTCTGTTCTTTACGCAGAGCTGTAAGCATGAAAGTTGGGTCAAAGTTGCAAAGTATTTAATGGATGATGTTCCTAATCTTGTGAAGTCGGATGATGTGAAAGATGTGAAAAAGGTTATCTCAGTTGTTTTCTCATCACTTCCATCAAAATTTGAGGAGTTCATCAAGTGGATTGGAGAAGTTAGGAGAAGAGAAGATGGTGATCAAAACCTTAGCCTAGAGGAGAAAGGAAGGCTTTCTCTAAAGGTGCTGTAAAACTCCATTTGTCGTTTTTGTTTCCTTTTCCTTTTAGTAATTCGATGATGTTTGCTATAATTCTTTGTAAAGTTTTACACTACAATTTGTTTTGCCCTTCCAGGAAGCTGTGTTGAAACAAGTGCAGGAAACTGGTCTTTTTGAACATGTTGTAGAATTTTTATCATCAGTGACTTTATGCTGCAGAAATGCACCAGCTGTAAGTCACGGAAATAATCTGCCCAACATTGCCGCGACAGTTTGTTGCCAAGGCGCAGAACTTTTGGCTGGGAAGTTTGGTTCCCCAGAGAGGTATTGCTGTCGTGAAACATGTATTACAAGCTTGAAGGCTAACGGTGACAAGCCTATTACATTGGTGTCTGGGACAGTTGTAAATGGTATCTCTGAGCAGGGCGTTGACGTGCTGGTCCCTTCATGCCCGAATAAACTGAACTGTTGTGGCTCTAGCCCGACTAGGTGCAGTTGGATTTACCCAGCCGTCACAGCCCTCTTGCTGGCCCTGCCTCCTGAAACATGGTACGGTATCAAAGATGAGAAGCTTTTGAGCGAAATGTCATCTCTTGTATCGACTGAGAATCTTCCCATTTTGCTCCAGGAAGAGGTAAACAACGTAACATTGGTCTATATTTGTTCATTCTTTCAAAGAAATCTGAGTAGTTGCCATATTATATTGGAATGGCAGGTATTGCACCTACGACGGCAGATGTATCTACTGAAGAAATGCCAGGAGAATAAGGTAGATGAGGATCTAGGTGAACCTTTATGTTAGCATATTACACCTCCATTGCTTTCCAATAGCTTTAGCCCATTCGTTTTTTTATAATCATTGTAAGTGCACTTTGTAGTCTTAATTAAGGGTTAATTTAGTATTATTTAAAAAAAAAATACAGTGAAAATTGTTTCTAGACTTTTTGATTTAAAATTTAAATGTTTAACGTTGTTAAGACAAAAAAATAATTTCCAAGAGCTTAATTTTTTTTTTCTCAACTTGCCCATTGATTATTATAACTTGAATCAAATTTGCCAACACACGAAATAAAATTTAAATCGAAGAAAAAGGTATCGAAGTGTCGGTGTAAGTGACATGTAAGCCAAATGGGCTTTATTTCAGACTTTGAATTGTAAGCTTAACCGTCAAGAAGCAAAATACCACGAACGATTTTCGTGGGGCCAATGATTACTCCTCCATCCTTTGGTTTACCATGAACAAGATTCAATAGGCTTAAATTATAGAAAAATCATCAATGTTGTGAAAGACGATAACAAACACATATCTTAAAGTATCTTATTTGCTGGCTGCTGTAACTGCTTTTTCTGCGGCATCATCCAAATCTTCGGCTGTTATAAGTGTCATTCCACTTTCCTGCAGCACCATGGGCAATCAATAAGAAAACCAAAATGGCATTAACAATTACCGAGATATAGTAATAAGTTTAAGTACATCTAATTTCCCATTTACCTTCAAAATTCTCTTCCCTTGCTCAACATTGGTACCTTCAAGACGGACCACCACGGGTACTTTTAGGGCAACCTATTACACATGACCAGAAATTGTCAATGTCTTTTCTAGAAGGATTGTGGAAATCGAAAATATTAAATTTAATGCAACTCTCACATTTTTGGCAGCATTGACGATCCCACTTGCAATCACATCACATTTCATTATTCCCCCAAATATGTTCACCAAAATTGCTTTCACTTTCTCATCAGAAGTCAAAATCTTAAACGCCTCAACCACCTGTTCCACATTATCTAACAATTAAAAGCAAAAACACATTCTACTTTTTTGGACAAGTAAACGAACAAATACTCTACAGTTATTGTAGCACCAACGTAGCATCAACTGTCTGAAACTAAATTGAACATAAAGCTACAACCCTACAGCATGAAAAGTGACGCCAGAAATGCAAGAACAGCAGCAGAAATAACATACAGCCATGTCCAGAAGTATGATCTTTGTTGGATGAGGGTAAAAGATTAATGAACTGTCAATCTACCAGACCCAGAGAGTAAGCAGACTTGAACCAAAAAACAAACAAATACTACATAAATTAACCGTGAAAGTATTTAATTAAAAGTCAAGAACATCATTACCTGACCTTCAGAAGCATTTCCACCTACATCGAGAAAATTAGCAGGAGTTCCCCCATGCAACTTAATTATATCCATTGTAGCCATTGCTAACCCTGCACCATTCACCATGCAACCGATTTCTCCATCTAAGCCAATGTAATTCAGATCAGCTTTGGCAGCTGCAACCTGTAATAGGCAAAAATGCAGAATCAGAGCCATGTGTACAAACATTAGATAATCATGCAACTGCTGATGATGTTTCTGGAAGACAACCAAGAATAACCATTTGATAAAACATGATAAAAGAGAAGACTATTACATACTTCTCGAGGATCCTCTTGTGAGGGATCACGAAGAGAAAATATCTGCTTTTGACGAAATGCAGCATTATCATCAAAGTTTAACTTCGCATCAGCAGCTACTAATTGGTTGCTAGAAGTCTCAGCAAGAGGATTGATCTGTTGACAACAATAAACGGTTCAGAAAAAGATGAACGCAAGATAAACAGAAATCCATATAAGATGACTGGTAACACATGAGATAGCCAGAGTAAAATGTAGCCAAACAAAGAGAAAACCATACTCACTTCCAACAATGTGCAATCAGATTCACAGAAAAGCTTATATAGCTTCTTCACTTGTTCAATAGAATCATTTCTATCAGCAACCCTTGGAGCCAAACCATCCACAACCTTGGCAGCATCTTCATCCGTAATTCCTTTGAAAACATCAATAGGTACCTATCAGAAATAACTCATGAGTCAGTTGCATAACCATGATCACTGTGGATGGAGAGATTACCTTATTGGTTATGCCAAAACATCAAAAACAATTATATTAACCTTAATAATCATGTCAGGGTATTTCTCTGCAAGGTCTTCAATGCTGGTTCCTCCCTTGCTACAGGCAATTATAAGCTGAGAAACAAAATATACAATAGTGCAAATAAGCACATCACATTTGACTTCCTACAAAAACAATTAATAGGGGAACAAAGAATATTGCTTCCAGCAGGTAAAAAGATGACAGATTCAGTTTGGGAACATACTGGACCAGCAGTATTACGACCCAGAGTGATAGCAAAGTACATCTCATTCACAAGTGACAACTTTTCACACAGATAAACCTGTAAAAGGAAAATGAAGTTATTGGCGATTCAAGCAATTACCAAATTGAATACCCACAGCATAACTGAGACTGACTGCATGGACTAATTAAAATGCAAGTTTCACATTAAAAAATTACAGGCGGTTAACCTTGCTAACAACTTTGCCTTGGGGGCCAGTTTGTTTGGTAACAAGTATCTGCCCAAGCATCTTCCCTGCATGCAAAAAATAATATTATTATAGAAAAAATAAAGAAATGTCTTCGCTTAGGTGAGGATAAATGTAAAAGAAAAATCACTAAATGCTAAATAGCATGCAAGCTTCGCAATGAATAAGAGAGATGCTGACAATAAATGAACAAGTAGTAAAAAAACATGTATATCTTGAAATATCATCTTCAGCAAAGATAAATTAAAAAATCGAGAAGAATACTCATAATAAATGTATTTACTGTGTAATAGACAGCTTTACTGTATAGATAATAAAAAAAAAACTTTAGATTACCCGCTGTATCTTCAACCTGGTCTGTCTTGACGATGTGAACTCCACCCTTAAAACCGTTTAGGAACGTTCCCAAGCCTCTTCCACCTGCCAAAATTTGACTTTTAACCACCACCTGCATTATAATCCAGGTTAACAATACTTCTAGTATACAGTCATTTTTTATCAAAATTTCATAAAATGGTTTCTCAAAACCAAATTTCCCAATGAAAAACACAGGCCAATAATTCCACTGTTCTTAACAAAATCAACAAGCAGGCTATTAAACAACAAACAACTTCTGCGCATAAATTGAATAAGTTACCTCATTTTGATCGGGGAATGTTGTCTTGACAACTTCTTTAACTTCGTCAAGAGAAGAAACGGCAACTCCTTTTGGCACGTTAATACCGTATTTGCTCATCAACTCAGCCCCCTGGTTTTCAGATTACCAAAATCGCGTTTGTCACCAAGAATCTTATATGACATTTATATTTCCAGAAAGACGCATAGATCCAAAAAAAAACTATTATGGCAGTAAACTCGAAGATCAAATTCCATAAAAAAATCGTCAACTACATAAAATTCATTTCATAAGCATCAAAATCAGTGTAAACTTTAGATCATAACTAAACCACAGTTTCCGATTTAAATTTTCTCAGAAATAATAAAAACTATAAACACAAGGAACAAAATACATAAACGAAACAAATGATAAGTAAATAAACCTGATATTCGTGGATGTTGAGACGGCGGAGCTGCTGTTGCTGCCACTGGCCGGCGACGGAGAGAGAACGGGAGACGAGTTTGTTTAGTAACCCTCTCATTTTAGTAATTTGTTTCCTCAAGAGGAAAGATTAACGATCAAACAAAGGACTAAGGGAGATCTGCAGCAAACCCTAGAGTAGACGGTGAGAGAGAGATTTGCGGGGAATGGGAAAAAAGAGAGCCGGTCAGAGTGTTAGACGAGGGGATCTTGAGTTAGAGGTTTATTTTAACCCTAAATTTTAAATTGATTTCTCTAATTATAAAAAAGGAAAATTGAGTGAATTTTAATATGAATAATTAATTAAATGAGATATTATTTTAAAAAATATTATTAAATAAAGCTTTATTTAGATAAATAATGAAGAAATAAAATTTTAATATATTAGATCATTATTTAGTGAAATAGGTCTTCACTTAATATCTATTTTGACTATCACACAATAATCAAATCTATTTTAAAATCATAAATATCGTTCACAGTTACCAACAATTTTTCTAAAATTATGTGTAATTATCAACAACTTTGTTTGTTTATTTTGAGTTACAATAAAAACTTTATAGGTCTTCAAATTTGTTTAGTTCTGTCCCTCTTCTCAAAGTTTATTTTACTCGTTTTTATTCGAACCTTTCTTGTATATTCTCTACATCTACAAGCTTCAAATTTTATCAATTTCTAATTTAATTTAGAGTTTGTGTCGTCATTTTGATTGTGTGGTGGATTTCTTTTGGAGTTTATTCAAGGTTTGGGATTTTCATTATTCTTTTATTTGTGTCAAGGTTGACTTTTTTTTCAATGGACGCGTCGGATGAGAGTCATTTATGCCTTGAGATTGAAATACGATGAAACTAGTTTTGAGGAAACCATGATTATTGAGGACATTGTGAATGTTTTTGTGCATGGTTTAGATGAGGATAGCAATATAGAATGTCTAATGGAGAATGAGAAGTAATGTCGTCAACAACAGTTATAGTTTTGATAAATTTGTTGTAGTCGCCAATGACAGTCGTTTAAAAAATCAAATCCCAGTGTCTCATGGTCTCAATTACATTAACCGGAACATACAAAGGCTCGCAACAAAGTAGCGAAATCTTATAATCATTTCATAACGTGATTGCGGAGCCATAATACCCTACAATAGGGTTATTTTAAGTTCAATCAATTTCGAAAACACATGAAATCAACTTAAAATCAAAGAAAAAGGCGGTCGATGACTGAGGAGTGGATGAAGATGACATGTAAGATCAAGAAGAAAATGGGTTTTATTTCGGACTTTGAATTGTAAGCTTAACTCTCGATAAGCAAAATATTGTTAATATATTGTTTATCATTAACAAGATTCAATGGGCTTAACTTATAAAAACTCAGCAATGTTGTGAAAGACGTTGAGAAACAAGAGCAAGAAACACATATCTTAAAATTTATTTGCTCGCTGCTTTAACTGCTTTTTCGGCAGCATCATCCAAATCCTCTGCCGTTATAAGTGTCATTCCACTTTCCTGCAGCACCATTGCCAATCAACAAGGAAATCAAAAATGACATTAATAATCACCAAGATATCGTAAGAAATTTAAGTACATCTAATTTACCTTCAATATTCTCTTCCCTTGCTCAACATTGGTACCTTCAAGACGGACCACCACGGGAACTTTTAGGGCAACCTATCACACATGCCCAAAAAATGTCAATGTCTTTTCTACAAGGATTGTAAACATCGAAAACGTCGCATTTTATGCAACCCTCACATTTTTGGCAGCATTGACGATCCCACTTGCAATCACATCACATTTCATTATTCCTCCAAATATGTTAACCAAAATTGCTTTCACTTTCTCATCAGAAGTCAAAATCTTAAATGCCTCAACCACCTGCTCCACATTATCTAACAATTAACAGCAAAAACATATTCTACTCTTTTTTGGACAAGTAAACGAACAAATACTCTACAGTTATTGTATCATCAAGATACATCAACTGTCTGAAACCAAAATTTCCATAATCTTATAACCCTACATCACGACTGGGATGCCAGAAATGCAAGAACAGTAGCAGAAACAACATATAGTCATGCCCAGAAGTATGATCCACAAAGCGATACCTACCGACTTTTCATTTTCAACGTGTCTGAAACATATCATTGGATGAGGGTATGATCCAGGAGGTTCAAAACTCCAAATATGAAGAAAATCATTTGCTAAAAAATGTTGGACATGATTGTGTTGGACACATGCTACATTCACCTCAAGTCAGAGTAATATAGCTCATAAACATTAGTAAGATTAAAGAGATTTAAGCAGGCTTGAACCAAGAAAAAAAAAACATATACTACAAAAGTCCACTGTGAAAGTATTTAATTAAAAGTAAAGAACATTACCTGGCCTTCAGAAGCATTTCCACCTACATCGAGAAAATTAGCAGGAGTTCCCCCATGCAACTTAATTATATCCATTGTAGCCATTGCTAACCCTGCACCATTCACCATGCAACCGATTTCTCCATCTAAGCCAATGTAATTCAGATCAGCTTTGGCAGCTGCAACCTGTAATAGGCAAAAATGCAGAATCAGGGCCATGTGTACAAACATTGGATAATCATGCAACTGCTGATACTGTTTCTGGAAGACAACCAAGAATAACCATTTGATAAACATGATAAAAGAGAAGACTGTTACATACTTCGCGAGGATCCTCTTGTGATGGATCATGAAGAGAAAATATCTGCTTTTGACGAAATGCAGCATTATCATCAAAGTTTAACTTAGCATCAGCAGCTACTAATAGGTTGTTGGAAGTCTCAGCAAGAGGATTGATCTGTTGACAACAATAAACGGTTCAGACAAAGATGAATGCAAGATAAACAGAAATCCATATAAGATGACTGGTAACACATGAGATAGTCAGAGTAAAATGTAGCCAAACAAAGAAAGAAAACTATACTCACTTCCAACAATGTGCAATCAGATTCACAGAAAAGCTTATATAGCTTCTTCACTTGTTCAATAGAATCGTTTCTATCAGCAACCTTTGGAGCCAAACCATCCACAACCTTGGCAGCATCTTCATCCGTAATTCCTTTGAAAACATCAATAGGTACCTATCAGAAATAACTCACGAGTCAGTTGCATAACCATGATCACTGTGGATGGAGAGATTACCTTATTGGTTATGCCAAAACATCAAAAACAATTATATTAACCTTAATAATCATGTCAGGGTATTTCTCTGCAAGGTCTTCAATGCTGGTTCCTCCCTTGCTACAGGCAATTATAAGCTGAGAAACAAAATATACAATAGTGCAAATAAGCACATCACATTTGACTTCCTACAAAATTAATTAATAGGGGAACAAAGAATATTGCTTCCAGCAGGTACAAAGATGACAGATTCAGTTTGGGAACATACTGGACCAGCAGTATTACGATCCAGAGTGATAGCAAAGTACATCTCATTCACAAGTGACAACTTTTCACAGAGGTAAACCTGTAAAAGGAAAATGAAGTTATTGACGATACAAGCAATTACCAGATGCAATACCCACAGCATAACTGAGACTGACTGCATGGACTAATTAAAATGCAAGTTTCACATTAAAAAAATTACAGGCGGTTAACCTTGCTAACAACTTTGCCTTGGGGGCCAGTTTGTTTGGTAACAAGTATCTGCCCAAGCATCTTCCCTGCATGCAAAAAAAATTATTATTATAGAAAAAATAAAGAAATGTCTTCGCTTAGGTGAGGTGTAAAAGAAAAATCACTAAATGCTAAATAGCATGCAAGCTTCGCGATGAATAAGAGAGATGTTGACAATAAATGAAGTAGTAAAAAAAACATGCATAACTTAAAATATCATCTTCAGCAAAGATAAATTAAAAAATGAAGAATACTCATAATAAATGTATTTACTGTGTAATAGACTGCTTTACTGTAAAGATAATAGAAAAAACTTTAGATTACCCGCTGTATCTTCAACCTGGTCAGTCTTGACGATGTGAACTCCACCCTTAAAACCGTTTAGGAACGTTCCCAAGCCTCTTCCACCTGCCAAAATTTGACTTTTAACAACCACCTGCATTATAATCCAAGTTAACAATACTTGAATTATACAGTCATTTTATATCAAAATGTCATAAAATAGTTTCTCAAAATTAAATTTCTCAGTAAAAAACACACGCCATTAATTCTTCTGTTCTTAACAAAATCAACTAGCATGCTATTAAACAACAAGTAACTTCAGCGCATAAATTGAATAATTTACCTCATTCTGATTGGGGAATGTTGTCTTGATAGCTTCTTTAACCTCGTCCAGAGAAGAAACATCAACTCCTTTTGGCACGTTAATTCCGTACTTGCTCATCAACTCAGCCCCCTGATTTTCAGATTACCAAAACCACATCTATCAGCAAGACGCTTACATGACATTTGTATTTTCCAGAAAGACACAGATCCATAAAACCCATTAAAAAGCAGTAAATTCGAAGTTCAATTTCCACACAAAAGAATTCGTCAACTACATAAAATTTGTTTCATAAGCATGAAAACCAGTATAAACTTTAGATCATAATAAATCTAATAACTATTTTGGAAACCACAATTTCCGTAACATTTCCTCAAAAATAATAAAAACTATGAACGCAATGAATCAAATACATAAACGAAAGACGTGATAAGTAAATAAACCTGATATTCATGGATGTTGAGACGGCGGAGCTGCTGTTGCTGCCACTGGCCGGCGAATGAGAGAGAACGTGAGACGACCTTGTTCACTAATCCTCTCATTTTGGAAATTGTTTTAACGATCAAACAAAGGACTAAGGAAGATCGCAGAAAAACCTAAAAGAATCAATGAGAAAGAGGAAAAGAGATTTTTGCCGGGAGATGGAAAAAGGAAGCCGGGTCAGAATTCAGAAAGTGAGATGCCTCGCCAGTCGCCACCCTAAGAATTTTTATTTTCTTCCTTTAGTTGTTTTATTTACAAACTGACTCCTTTACTTTTAGATATTTCTGAAAAGGAACGGAAAAAATATCTTTTATTCATAGGTAAAGTCAGTAATACTTTATTGAATTCTCATTTTTACATATATATTTGAAAAGTTAAAATATGGTTACATTATTAATTTATCATAAACGATTGATAACACGCACACCCTGCAAACACAGTTGCTCAAACTCATAACTTCTAAGGAGAATAACATTCTTTTTTATCAGTAAGACCACTTGATGGGTTCAATTATTTAATTTTTAACTCTCATTAATTTGAGAATGAAATATATTTAATTTTTAAGCACGAACCAAACGGCCTTAGTGATTAAGAGATTTGTTCCTAGCGTCTCTAAATCTCTTAAACTAAGGGAATACTTGATAACAAAGATAAACAATTTGGCTATCGAGTAAATTCAACTAAAATAATAAAAGACCGCTACTTGCATAAAATATTGAAAAGCACGGTTTTTATTATTATGAGAAGGTCATCAAGAGATGAAACTCCATTAATTGAAATTCATATTTCAACTTTTTTTTTTCTTTTTGAAAAATACATCGACTATAGTTTGTTTGTTTTTCATTTATAAAAAATATATACATAAATTTATATATTCATTATTAGTGTATTCATGCAACATATGAAATAAAGTAGTATGAGATATAAAAAAATATGTAAATTATTTGAATTTTTGGTTTGGATTCCGTTTGTGGTGCAATTTTCTTGGTCGAAGAAATAAATTGGGACGTTGATCTTAATTATAATTTGCAACTTAGGTTATTGATGGATAAGTCATTTAAGCTTCACATTTCATCGGGCCAAGTTTAGACTCAATTTGATGAGTTTCGAGGCCTTTTGTATGTTAATAAGAGTTTTGTGAACCTTTGAAAGTTAATAGTTTAAGTAATTATAAGAAATAATAGTTTTGGGTCTGCCATTATACTTTAAATTTTATTTAAAATTTTTACTAATAAAAACATTTTTTTAAAAATAAAAAATAAACTTAATTTATTTATTAAAAAAACTCAAACTTTCGGTGAGATTATAAAAAGAACTCTAAAAACTTAAAATATCTCATTTCAATCACCATTACCAACCGTCGCCAATCATCTCTGGCCACCATCACCAAATACTTGGGTTTTGATTGGAATTGCATGGTTGTTCGAATGATAGTGGCAGTGTGACTTATGGACGTCGGGATCAGTCGGAATCGACGAAAAACAACAACGATGACTTAAAATCCGACAAACCTTTGAACGTTTCTCTATGACAAACGATGATACTTTGCGACGAAAAGTCAACGGGGGTTTGATCGGAGGTTGAAGCCGGTGGCGATGACGGTCATGACTGGCTAACCAATGACTATGGAAGGGTAAAGGGAGAAGGTGGAAAGGGGAAGAAGGGCATGATATGTTGGATTTTTGTTAATAATATATTTTTAAATAAATTTCTAAAATAATATAATGTAACACGTGTCACTTAACGGTCAACAACAACAACAAAAAAACCCAATTATCATATGCAATGGGGTAAGGGTGAGGTAGGGTAGTAGGCTGCCCCTAACGCCAGGTTGAGAGTAGCTTCCGTGGAAGACCTCCGGCAGTCAGAAAATTAAAAATATAGATAAAATGCAATGCATGTATAAATAAAATACATAAATACATAGTTGAACAGTATTCATATGCAGTCATTAATATCACCTGCGCGTCTGTAATGGGAAGTAATCCCTGCGAAAAAATCTCTGCATATAGACAGAAACGTAAGACCCGGCTAAATTTAAAAGTGAAGAGAATGGTACACATAAGTCAACGGTAGCAAGCCCCAGTTCTAAGCCTTCATAAATACCAATAACATGAACGTATAAAAAGTAGAAGTCATGGAAATTACTACAAAGGCATTAAAAGAAGACAGAGATGATACACCCTAAAGATGTGACCCACACTACTCGACTACCCTAGTCTTAAGTCTCTATACTTTCCTATTAGAGGTCATGTCCTCGGAAAGGGCTAAATCCATCAAATCAGATCTCAAACAGTCTTCCCACTTCTTCCTTGGTCGTACTCTCCTTCTGACACTGTCGACTGTAATCGACTATACCCTCCTGACCGCATCCGACGGTAGTCGCCTAAGGACATGCCCAAACCACCGTAGTCTTCCCTCCCTCAATTTTTCGGAAACAGACACCACCCCCAAGGACATCCTAATAGCAGAGTTTGTTGTCATATCCCACAGAGTCCTACCGTATGTCCATCGAAACATTCTCTTTTCTGCGACCTCTATCCTCCTTACGTGATCCTTCTTAGTTGCCCAACATTATGATCCATACAACAACGCTGATCTTATTGCCATTCTATAAAATATTCCCTTTAGTTTTAGAGACACCTTCTTGTCACACAAAACTTGTAACATCCTCCATACCAGGTTAGTGATTAAAGTGTAAGATTTTAATATGTCAGTGATCAAATTAAATTAATCGAAAAGTGAAGGAATTAATTAAAGTGTTGGGTAGGATGAATAATTAAGTGAATGAGAACTAAAAGGGTAAAAGGGTCATTGAGCAAAGGTAATAATTAAATAATAGATATTGGGTATTATAATATCCATGTGAAGAAACAAGAGTTTCCAGATAACTCTTGACTCTCTTCTTTCTTCTTCAACGTGAAGAGCCCAAGCAAAGGTAAGTTTCTTTGTTTGTAAATGAGTTGTTGATTTTAAGGTTGGGTTTTGATTAGTAGATGATAACTAAGCTTAAGGAAAGCTTAAATCATCTTAAAAACAAAGGATGGAGGGATTAAGAGAGATTAAAGATTTGGAGTTTTTATATGAAATTTTGGAAAGGAATTGACAAGTAGAATTTGAAGTTAAATTTGACTTGTCAATAGTTAAATTAAGAGATTTGGAGTGATAGAATTTGATTTTGAACACATTGAAAATTGGGTATGATTTTTGAATCTTATATGGAAAATAGAATTTTGAGTTTAAAGAAGGGATTATGGAGTAGAAATGAGTTTAAGTATGTGTATGAAAGTTAGGAATATTAAAGGAGATGATATATGAAGTGTTTGAGTGAAAATGAAGTAATTTCGGGTTGAAAATATGATTTCTGGGCAAGGGGAATCGGTACCCATTCAAGGGGAACCGATACCCCTTCAAACGACAGAATTCCAGAAGGTATGGAGGGAATCGATACCCCATAGGGGGGAACCGATTCCCCCTAAAGGAAAATTGGGAATATGGGGTTTAATAAGTTAGTTGAAGTTGCTAGTATCCAATTACAAGGTGTAGGTATCTAATGATGGTCTCGAAATGTACATTTATGTAGATTCTACGCATAAAGCAATTCCGGAACGTTTGGCAAGTAAGATCGATCAAGGGAAAGATAAGAGATTGGAATTGGCTAGTGAGGCCAGGTGAGTGCATATTAGTTAGTTTATGGTGCTAAATGGAAACAAGACTTGCGACAAGTCTATTTCCTATGTTAGAATGTATGAATATATGATTATACGTATATGAATGACATGAATTGTATGTATGCATGAATATATGTGTTGACATGCTTTTGAATGTAATGTTATGAGCCATATGATATGATATAGGTGAACATGAGAAAGCAAAGTATGAGATATAAACTATGTGATCATAGTAAAATATAATTATATTATTATATGATAAGTGAAATAAGCTGGATAATATTGATCTATAGGATGAAGTGAAAATAGTACACTAACTAGGGGATTTGAACATAAATGATAAGATGAACGTATAAGATAAGCTAGATGGGAAAGATTCATAGGTTTAAATAAAGCTATAACACATAGGTTGAATGATAGAAATTTGGGAAGTTATATGAGAAGATTATACAAGTTATATGAAATTGAATTAAGTAAACAAATTAGATTATACAGAAAGAAATAATAGAAGTGGGATGTGTTTATAAGTATGACATAGATGAATGTGAATATGAATTATAAGAGTGCTATATGATTTATATTAGGATAAATCTTGAGGATATATATATATATAGATATGAAATGAAATGAAATGAGTTATATGAATACATAATTATGTGATGAAATGGTGGATTACCTGAACATGGGAATATATATATATAGGTCTAAGAGAAGGCATAAGATCAAGATATAAGCAATGTGACTATAAGTATATATGTGCTCTAAGTGATATGACTTATAGGTATTTCTATTATAATGTTACATAATATGTTATGGATGTTAAATGATCTTATGTGAACAAGATATGATAAGTATGTTTACATGAATACAGTTGATTGGGTGAGAAATGATAGAAATTATATGAAAACATGACATATGTGACATGTGAATTATATGGAAATGATCTACGGGTAAGTGAACTACGTGACTATGTGATCATATGAAAAGAAGCTATGTGATACGTGATATGTGAAAGTGAATTGCAAGTTTATGTGTATATTTGAAATGAAATAAATGATAACGCCCATGTTATGTGTCATGAGAGCTAGGGGTATAGTTGGCATGCCAAGAGTCGAGGGTTTATTCGGTTCTTTAGGACATATGTATATCCTTTGGAACCTGTGTGAAGTCTTGAAAGACACATACTTGATCCATAGTATATGTATATGATTCTTAAGGAATTCTACGTGGTCCTTATGGACATAATTCTACGGGCACTACGGTGCAATTCTACGGGCACTACGGTGCAATTCTACGGGCACTTCGGTGCAATTCTACGGGGCACTTCGGTGCATTTATACGAGCTGTGGTGACAGCATAGTGCACAACCTCTATAGACTCACATATCGATAGTTCTCACATATGTACATGGGCTAATCCAGAAATATGAACAAATATAAGTTAGTGGTATGATAAATGCTATAGAAATGATATGATGTTGTGTGTATGGTGTTTGATTGAAATAGTATGTGATTATATGATAAACTGTTAATGATGAATTATGTGTATGCATGTATTTACTGCAATTAATCTGATATGATTTTATACGATATGAAAAATGCATGAAGTTGCTGTAACATGATAGAACAGAACATACATGTATCAATATAGGTTTTAAAGTGCATTATAAGTTGTTATACCTCACTAAGTCTTCGACTTAGCGTGTGATTGTTTCACACGTAGGTTTCGAGAAGAGTAAGGAGTGTTGCGGAGCAAGACAGGTCAGTTTTCCTTACCAAAAGATCAGATCAGAAATATTTGACAAAGTATGTTTTTGGTTATGTATAAAGTGTTGGCATGTAATAAGTCATTAAGTACGAGCACTCTGATAAAGTCTGTATTTTGTTTTAAATAAAGTTTTAAATTTCCCGGGATTTTTCTTAAGAGTCAAGGTTTTAAAAGTCAATGTGACACTTCGGACTCGTATCCGGGTCGGATACGGGTTGGGGGTGTTACAAAACTCCAGTAGATGCCCTCCACTTTAGCAATCACACCTTTATACGATGTGTAACGTCATCATGTACACCCCCATCTTTATATATCATAGACCCTAGGTACTTGAAACAATCATTTGAGGGAAGAACATATCCTTCTATGCATACTTCTACATCTTCATCGTTTTGGTCCCCACTGAAGTTTGAACACAAATACACTGTCTTTTCAATATTGATCCTTAGACCTTTTTCTTCCAAAGCAGTCTTCCAGATAGTCAGTCTACTATTCAACTCAGATTTTGTTTCAGCAACTAGGACAATATCGTCAGCGAAAAGCATACACCATGGTACACCAACTGGTGTCACTTAACGGTCAAATTTAACAATTGTTACGATCCATGCACGTAAAAGTGCTTCGATGAAAACGTTATGCATATGCTTTTAGCGAAAAAAATTATTTAGATACTAAAAAGTTTTTCGAAACATAATTTAAATACTTATTTTTGTATTAAGCCAATAAAAATAATAAATTATTTAAAAATTTAAAATTTAAATCGAATAGAACAGTATATACTTAAAAACATTGAAAAGCATCTCACGTGGCGCATAATTGGGCTAAACAGTCGTTTAAGAAAATCCTTTATTGTTGGACCCCGCAAACCCTATTTTCTGACCATATTTAACCTACCATATTTATTTCATTTTTTAACATCATTTATTTCCTTTTTTTATTAACATCATCATTTATTTCCCTTTTTTATTGCATATACTTTTGTTTTATAATCTCTAAATCTTCTCGCCCACGATCCAATTCACATCCTATCCTTTGTTATTTTTTTTTTTTGCTTTTTTTCCTCTTTTAAACCAAAAAATAAAGGAAATAAAAGATTCTTGGTTGCACGGGTTCAGATTCTTACTTGATCCATCAATTTTAAAATTTAGTCTTGATCTTTTATTAAAGGAGGTCCTTGTTTGAATTCAGAGTGGCAATCTTGAAAAAAAAAACAGATTGATGGTGTTGCTGTTGATGTCATGTGCTCTATTTGCCTTTCTCCTGTTTGGAAAAACCAAAGGTTGATAGCTTTCTTTTCCTCTTGCTTTCACTGTCATCTATGGAGTTTTTGGATTGTTAATTACTTGGATTGAGAAAGACTTTCTTTTTCTTTTTTGGTAAATTTACTTCTTTGTTTTCATTATAGTTTACAATTTAGGACTTTTCATTAGATATTTGGTGAGAATTTTCGAAGTGGGGTTGGTGAAAATTTGGTCGGTTTTTGGTATTGATCAATAGTTCCCCCCCCCCCCCCAATTGTGGGATTTTTGGTTTTAAGCTTGTTTCATAGCACAAAAGAAATGAAAATTAATTTATTATTTTATATATCTTGCTTTAGGAATTTGATTTCACTCTTAGTTTCTACTTTCTAGATACCTTGGAAGCATTGAATTTTGATTCTTGTAATTTATTTTACTGGTAAAGTTTGAACTTTACTGTGTACGTACGAGTATGATTGTATTGATCAACTTATTGTGTATATACTAGTTCTGATTTATGTATCCTTTGGATCTACTATTATAATTCTGATGAAGTTACTGTTGTTCTTGCACTCTGAAGACATTGGAGAGTGGTGAAACAGTATGATGACGAGTAAAATAAGGATTAAGCATCCGAGAAGAGCTGGACTTAAAATGGATTTGGGGCAGATAACTAAGTATTGATATACCTGAGTGCAATCAAGAGAAGTAGAAAAATGATACCTTCATCAGAATCCCTTGCTGCTAATGATTATTCACTCACTGTTTTTTCTTCTAAAGTTGATGCTGCTGAGAAAAAGCCAGATACTAGGAATATAGAAGAAGCTGAATTGTCCCTGCGTGAAAGTAGTTCACTTAATTATGAGGTATGCTTCATTATTTCCAGCTCTCAAGTTGATATCTGGATCGGGGATTTAAATTGCGGTTGCAGTCGCATTTTCGGTTGCGTTGCATTTATCGCGATTGCGGATATAGTGGATTCTATTGCGATCATTGCGGGTATCATGGTCGTGCAAAAGCAGCTTCGGACAGCACCGTTACCGCTATATAACGGCCGCTATTCCGATAGCAGACCACTATTTAAATCCCTGATCTGGAGTGGTTATATTTGCCACTACCAATGCAAGTTCGTCTGTATTTTTGTAGTGAAAATTAATAGTAGCATAATGGTTTTCCTAAATGTCTATCAAAATTTTAACTCACCACTTCTGAGATCTGGTTTTAGGTATATTTTATGCGTATTCAAGCCATCTTCTCATTTATTTGTATATATTTTTACCTGCACTAGTAATTAAGTGTTGTTTTAGGGATTTAAACAGAACTTTGCAAGTATATTTCTATGCCATCCGGTTAATCTGCTTTGCTCACAGCTTCAGACCCTGATTCAATCAAGTTTGGTAAAACTATGTCAATATAGAGATGCTATTGCATACCCTGCTATGGTTTAGGATTGAAGTTATTATTTTAACCTTAAGTCCCGTATCTTTTTCTCTTTGACAATATAAACTCCGAAAATTGTGCAGATTCTACTTGGTCATGTTTTTCTGAGTAAAGCCGGAACTTATTTAATCGAGGTCATTTCTTCTTTTAGACAAATAGTATCAATGCCATAGTGTTGCTTCTTGCATTAACGGATCATGTTTTTTTACCTTTTTATGGTACCTTTCACCTATGGCTGCTCACTTATCCCTGCTCTTGTCAACACTGCCCGTGTGAAAGTGATCATGATATATGTGTCTGAAATTTGCAGTTATGTGTTGTCTTTTATTTTCTAGTAGTGTACTCATTCCTACCTTTGCCATTCCCCCTCCCCCCAAATTTATCTATTGTATGGAACTTAGTTGCAGTAATTCTTTGATCACTTTTATTTGGTTTCTATCTGGATAAGGTATCTGCAATTTGCAGGAAGCTAGAGCATTGCTAGGAAGAATAGAATATCAGAAAGGAAATATAGAAGCTGCACTACATGTGTTTGAAGGAATAGATATCGAGGGAATAACTCCCAAAATGAAACTCACCCTTTCTAAAAGAGTTGATCGACGTAAGAGACGATCTAATGACTATGCTTCTCCACCAATGTCCATCCATGCTGTTAGTTTACTACTAGAAGCAATCTTTCTAAAAGCAAAATCATTGCAACATCTCCAGAGGTTTAGAGGTAATTTTTATGTAGTAGTAGATTGATCTTATATTAACTCTTTAATTGTATGGATGAAGAAAGCTACACTTGAGAGTGCTGTTGTTGACCTGACTTTTTTAATACTCCAACTTATTCCCCAAGTGTCGGACACTGGCATGGCTAGAGTTTTCCAAGTTTTTCTTTATATTTGGAGGATACTTGAAGGTCATATCCCCGTATCCAAGTGTTGGACACGAGTGTCATGCACGGGTATTTAATGAGATATGAAGTGTCCTAGCAACATAGCTTATTTCTACTATGATGAATTAGTGGGACTGATTTTTTATCATTTATAAGAGAATGCTTTGGTTGTGTTGCTTGTAATGATGGAATTTCATGAATCAGTATATCAAGCTAGTAGTTTCCGATAAGATCTATTGCTTTTTTTCCCTTTACCCTGCCTCTTGCTATTTTATAAATATTACGCTTTCATTCATAATTGGTAAAATAGTCTATCAATAGTTAATTTCTCAGTAATTTATAGATACTAGCATTATCATGAGTATATATGTTCTAGCTTCTTTTCTGTTTGGATGTAGCTTGTCAAGTTTGTTTTCTTGGAATTGGTTGTTATCAGATGTCCTTACTGTTTCTCATCTGCATGATACTATTTCTCTGGCAAATGGCAATTCAATCATCACTGCGTGGCTAATGTATATTTCTGATCATTCTTGCAGAAGCTGCTCAAAGTTGCACCATCATTCTGGACATAGTTGAATCTTCTTTACCAGAAGGCTTGCCTGAAAACTTTGGTTCTGACTGTAAACTGCAGGACACTCTAATCAAGGCAGTCGAGCTGCTTCCAGAATTATGGAAATTTGGTGATTCCCCGCATGAAGCAATCTTGTCCTACCGGCGGGCTCTCTCCCATCAGTGGAATCTTGATGCAGAAACTACTGCGAGGATTCAAAAACAGTTTGCCATTTTTCTTCTGTATTGTGGAGGTGATGCAAGCCCCCCAAACCTCCGCAGCCAAATGGACAGTTCGTTTGTCCCTAGGAATAACATAGAAGAAGCTGTACTCCTGTTAATGATACTATTAAAAAAAGTTTCGTTGCACAGAATTGAGTGGGATCCGTCAATTCTGGATCATCTGTCATTTGCTCTCTCCATATGTGGGGATTTGAGAGCTTTGGCTAACCAATTAAAAGAACTGCTTCCAGGGGTTATTAATCGCAAAGAAAGATATAAATTTCTAGCTCTCTGTTATTACGGAGCAGGTGAAGATTCCACTGCTTTGAATCTACTACGGAAGTTGTTGCATAGTAGTGAGGATCCACACTGTGTTCCAGCATTGTTAATGGCATCAAGAATTTGTGGAGAGAAATCTAATCTTGCAGAAGAAGGGATTGATTTTGCTCGTAGGGCCCTTGAAAGCCTGGATGATGAGTGCAGTGAGTTGGAAGGTGCTTGTAACCTTTTATTGGGTGTGGCTCAATCGACACATTCAAAATCAGCCTTATCCGATTCGGAGAGGGTTTCCAGACAGTCTGAAGCCCGTCAGGCCTTGGAAAGTGCTTGGAAAATTACCAGTATGAAAGACCCTAATATTCTTTATTATCTCAGCCTAGAAAACGCTGAGCAGAGAAAGTTGGAAGCTGCACTTTATTATGCAAAGTTTTTGCTAAAACTAGAAGGTGGTTCGAACATCAAGGGGTGGTTGTTGTTGGCTCGCATACTTTCAGCTCAAAAATGTTTTGTGGATGGTGAAACCGTTCTCAGTGCTGCCTTGGATCAAACCGGAAAATGGGATCAGGGGGAATTATTGCGTGCCAAAGCTAAGCTTCACATCGCTCAGGGACAGTTCAAGAGCGCTATTGAGACATATAGTCAGATTCTTGCTGTTGTTCAAGTGCAGAGTAAAAGCTTTGGTTCTGGCAAAAGGCTTCATAAGGTCTGTTGCTTAGTTCTTCATATTGACCTGTAATTTTATGATGTCTATCTTTTTCGAGGAACCTGAAGTGGTTCTCCTACTAAGTTGACTTCAGTCGACGCATCAGTTTTTGAATTAGATAGGTAGATAAGTTAGAATGTTAGTGTGTTAAATAGCCTGGATGACGGAAACTATTGTTGCCAGCTTCAAAAGTTATTACATCCGTTACAACTTAACAAAAGCTCTTTATATCCTTCAAACAAAAAACAAATTGCAATCGAAGTGTATAATGCTGTTTCTTCGAGTATCATTTTTTTGTATAACCTTGTACGTTTCAATAATTGTTTACAGGATGGTTCTTTGAGAAGTTTTGAACTGGAGATATGGCATGATCTAGCCTATCTCTACATAAGTTTGTCACAGTTTCGAGATGCTGAGATTTGCCTTTCAAAATCCAAGGCCATCAATTCCTACTCTGCTGTTAGAAATCATGCCACTGGTAAGTTCATTATTCCTTTGGTTTATGGTATTGTCTTTATACGGTAATTCTTATATTCGTAATGTGCTTTAATAAATGCATCCAACGGGCGATGCTGTCGATGTATCGGCAATATTCTCATTTGATAAAGCAATCCTTTTTTATGTTTTTCTTCCGATTTTTGATCAAGGTAAAAAGCTTCTTCCTAGAAGAGTTAAGGGTCTGCTACCAAGTTGAATAAAACATCTTATTTTGCAGGTTTACTTTACGAGAGAAAAGGCTTATTGAAAGAAGCTTTGAAGGATTACTGGAATGCTTTGGACATGGACCCCAATCATGCCCCGAGCTTGATATCCGCAGCCATCGTGACGAGACAAGTTGGTGGCCAATCCAATGCGGCTGCGAAAAGCTTGCTGATGAATGCTCTCCGAGTTGACAGAATGAATCCGTCGGCATGGTATAATCTTGCTCTGATTCACAAGGATGAAGACACTCGGTCGTCGCTACACGAAGCAGCTCAATGCTTCGAGGCTGCTGCTGTTCTGGAAGACTCGGCGCCTGTGGAGCCATTCAGATAACATAAATCACCTCTTCCTGCCAATACTCTGTAAATCATTACATGTTTCTACACATTTTGTCCTGAAAATTATGTGTTCTATGTTCATATATAAATATAATTCAAATTGCAATATGATAAAAATGTTTTTTCCTCCCTGATTTAATAGAGTTATAATTCCATTGTAGCCCTGATTCTGGGGAAAATATTATAGGACAAATTATCTTCTACTATTTTAGTGAAAGTTTTAAAATCTTCTGTTAGATCTTGTTTCCATTATTTTTTTAAATTTATTTAAAATATATTTAACACCATTTAAATACTAATAATAAAGTTATATTTTTATTGTATATCAAGCAATAATTTATACAACTTCTTATTATAATTTTACTTTTTTTAAGATAAACTATGTATTTAGTCATCTACTCATTCTCGTGGTTCTGTTTTAGTCACGTAATTATTTTCTTTTCAAAATTATATCTAAGGTTAAGTTTTGATTATAAAAATAAACGGTGATATTGATGTGTCACTGTAAGATAATATTATATCATTATTAAAAATTTATCACATCAGTAGTTTTGTTTATTTTTTAATGATATATAATCAAAACGGAACTAAAATATAATGTTAAATATAATTTTGAAAAAAATAGTTAAAAAACCAAAACGAAAAATGCACTAATAGATGAGTGATTAAATTTGTATAGAAAATTACTTTTTTTTAAAAAATCAGCCTCGGCCACATATGAGTATTGAGTTAGTTTTATGTATAATGTTTTTTTCTTCTGATTTGCTAGGCCAAATGTAACCTGAAGTCAAATTCCACTTCATAGGAATTACTTCTAATGACCTTGAGGAAGTTTCTCATCCATTGCCGTTGGGTTCGAATCGTGAAGGCCTTGTCCTGTTTACTCTCAAGGAATGATCTCGATATCAATTTAACATTCGGTGTTCTGCACAACATTGTTTCCGGCTTAACCTACTCCAACACCGTGTAGAAGGCAGGACTTAGAGGTAAAAGAACTTCCGCTTTTTCTGTTTCCATTGAAGCTGCATGAATTATGTTGCTAACATGGTAATCGCTGCCGACAATGTGTGTGTATATATATGTCTGCATGACATAAATTTGACCCAGGATTTTGCATTAGTGGGTGCACCGTATAGTCTGCAAGTGTTTTCCCTCCACCGAAGCATTAAAACTGTAATCAATCATGCTTTTCTATTCATAGTTGTTTTAATTTATGTTTTTCTGTCAGTTGACCAAAACAAAGGAATGCTGGGTACTTTTGCTCCTCAGCGAGAACCGTATGAGCACATTTTGGATGAAGAGACCACACCGTCCGGGGTGCTGGCAAGGGGAATTTACTCGGCAAATCTTAAGGTATGCATGAATGAATGGAAGGATGCATGCATGCCTGCACCCCAAAATTAATGATCAACTGCATGTATCAAGCAAGACTATGTTACAATGTTTAGCAACAGATTTCCTTTCATATCATGTTTCTTTCATACTGATTGTCAGTTACGAAGTTAGTTGAATTTGTGCAACATCGACATATATATATATATATTCCGAAGGTTTTAATATATGGGATATACAAAACTTGTAGCAACTTTTTCTTCTCAGTCAAGTATGAAATAGTTAGTATTTGATTAAAGCATCCGAAAGTGTAGTACTAGTATTGCATTCTCTTCTATTCATGCTTTGCGATAATGATTGTACCTAATTTTATGTGCTCCCATGCAGTTCGAAGATGATGACCGAAGATGTCACATGGAACTCAAATACACCTTCGAGATAAAGAAGAGCAGCTAGCCGATTTTTTTTGTAAAGTTTTTGTTTCTTGTTCTCTCCCTATTGCTTGTTTTTCGGTTTTATGAACTACATACATTGCTTGTGGGAGTTCTTAATTGGATTATATCTATGTTGATTTTTGTGTGCCTGGCATGCCTCCCTAGCAATTCTACTAAAATTGTCGAAGTAATCCCTTCAATTTCCCTTGCTTGCATCTTCTTGCTACGACTTGTTAATGGCAATCAAACCGAAAATTGCTAGGCTATACTACGGATGGCTCGCGGGCAGAATACGGCCGGGTACCTGTTGATCATCGTTATTCAAACGTATACGATCCACCCGTGAATCGTTGATATCCGTATTACAAACTGGTATTGTTTTTCATTTTCTGGATGGCTTGAGCATTCTTAAGGTATGTTTTCCTAGTTTGAACTGAGCATGGGCAGATGCATCTTAGTAGGGATGAACATTTGTTTGTTTTGGATTGATTTTTTAAACCAAACTCATTTAGTTTTAGAAAAACAAATCAAACTGTTTTTTCTTTATCAAAATTGACCTATTTCAGTTTAACCGAATTATGTGTTGAAATTGGGAAAAATGACTTGGTTTTATATAGGGTAAACTATGCTGGTGATCCTTTATGTTTTCGGTTTGTCTTATTCTGATAATCGGTTTTGAAAAAGTTACATTCTGATCACTTTCGTTTTTTTTACCACAGTTAACTCCCCGTTTGTTGACATAACACATCAGTAAAAGTATTTAGATTTTAGTTTGACCTCTAAATTCTTGACATGATCCTAATTTGACCATTACATCATTAAATAAATAACAATTTAATAATTAATAAAAATAAATCTATATAGTTCAATGGTTAAACTAAAAGTTTTCAATGATTAAAAAAACAATACGATAAAAGAAATTTAGTGACTAGCATGAATAAGTTAAAAAAAATAATTAAGTAAATAGAATGATACAATTTTATTAAAATTATGATCTAAACCGAAAATATTCACCTCTATATTTTAAAGTGATATTTAAAGAGGACAATACTAAAGTTATATAGGCAGTAACGAAGCTGATTATAACGTCTTGTTGAAAACGACGGACTAGATTTGCGTTTAGCGTTTAAATAATAGTTTAACTTGTGTTGTATCCTTGGCGCCAAAAACAAAGAAGAAAACAGAACAGAAAAAAATTACTCAAATAGGAAGCTTAAAGCGGTGAAGGAACCGAAGCTGATTCTTCCGCGTTCTCGGCGGCAATGGGCACAAAACCACTCACAAAACTCCAAGCAGCTCACTTCTACACTCTTTGAGACGGCTTTTATCTTCTTCAAGCCATTTTGCATTGAAATCGCGTTTCGTTTGACGGTAAATCAATTTCCATGGAATCTTCTTCAACCTCTACCACCAGAACCCGCTTCCGAGATCAAAACCAGCAGGCGATTGAGGATGCTGCTGATTCCGAAACCAGTTCTGGCATGTCCTCCCTCTCCAGCGACCTCGACGATCAAAACGAGCTCCAGTCCATGACCGGAAAGGTAATAACCATATATTTAAATTGCAGTTGTAGCCACATTTTTGATTATGTTTATCATGATTCGGATATAACAGATGTTATTGCTATTACTGCGGTCATAATTTTTTTAATTTGTACTACTTATTATAAAACATACTAATTTTAATTGCAGCAAGGGATTTTTTTTCAAAAAAATTATCGTAGCGGAACAATAACGGAATAGCGATCCGTTGTTACTCCTACCTCTTAAATTGTGACCACGATTCATCGTTATTGGTGCGATTCCACTTTATACCACTATTTTCCACTATAGCAATTAAGGACGGCGTGCTACTTCTATATGGTGACTGCTATTCTATTATCGGATCGATATTTAAATCTCTACAGTAAAAACATAATTTTAATTTTTGAATATTTAGGTGAACATTTGATTTTAGGGAATTACGCATCTTTGTTCAGAGCTTCTCGAGCTAAAGGCAGAATCAGAAGAAGATTTCCACAAAAATATTTTCTCTAATTATTCATCCTTTGTTAGGTAATATTTTGTCATCAAACTCCATGCACTCTTTTCTTTCTGGTACAACTCGAAATAACATAATCAACATAAATTTACAACTTATGTTATCTGCAAATGATAAAAAAAGTCGTAATCGTAAAGTTTCATTTTAAATTTGCTTGATATAACTTTCTAAGATGCATACAAAAATGCTAGATATCACTTATTATCTTTTATAAAATATATAGAATAAATGGGGTGGTGGCGCAGTTGGCTAGCGCGTAGGTCTCATAGCTTGTTGAGTTATCCTGAGGTCGAGAGTTCGAGCCTCTCTCACCCCAATTGTTAAATTTTTCTCGTTATAAACAATCAGAGTTTGATAAACTAATTTCTTTTTCTTTGAAATCTATTTATTAATTATGAAAAGATTTCTGATTAATTAATTCATGATATGATTTAAAAGACTTCAACATAAAATTAAGGAAATCAAGATGTATATGTATGGGAGTCTTAGAATTCCTTTGAGTCTATCTCTCAACTTCTTACCATCCTAATCATCGGTATCGTAATTGTAGAGAAAGCTACGATGAAGACGACGCGGACGAATTGGAATATGAAGAAAGTGATCTAGGCGACGATTAATACGGTAACGAAAATTATGTTGGTTTCAATGATGGAGCCGTAGACTCAAACGATAGGCGCATTCATGGCCATGGGAGTGTCACCGAGGGAAATTTGAATCCCATTGATTCGATTCGAAGGGGGTAGGGATGGTGATGTTCATCCAGTTTTGAAGCCGGTTGAAAATCTAGATCAATGGAAAGCTGTGAAATCCAAAGGGTCAACACCACTGAAGCTGCAAAAGGAGAATCTCAGCTTGGAACAAGAAGTATCAGTTGATGCCAGCCTTTCCAACTGGTTGTCTTCGAGGGAGACTACACCGGCGAAAAAGAGCAGCACTTTCGAAGCGTATACACCGGAGAGAAGCATCTAGCCGGGTTCGATTCGGACGAAGATAGGCTGATTTTGGGTGCATTGACAGTTGAAGAGATCAACAAGTATTCGGCATCACCTGTAGCAAGGAGTGTTGTTTATTTAGTAATCTTATTATACATAAATGTGCTTCCTTTATTTCTAATCACATGTTGCCTTAATTCTTCCTTTTTATTTGTACGTCATGTGATTGATCGAAGAATCCCTGAGCCTTATATCAAAATTGAGGGATTATTTTACCCTTTAAAAGTGATATCTTTGGATAAAAAGCTGGTGATCAGCCATTTCAATACGGAGGGTGTAAAGAGATATCCTGGTGCAAGTGGACGTAAATGATGTGATTGTTTGTGGTACAGAAGAATCAGATTCCCTTAAATTTGGGTTTTCCCAAGGGATATATATATATATATTTCAAATTATAAAACAGCAATCGTTGAACTCTTCAACATGTGCTTGACATTCACACTTGAATTTGGATACCCCACTTACTTAAAGCCTTTGACCATGCCTCCAGTTTCTATGTTTTTTATTCACTTAATATTACTCAAGCTTCTTTAGTCAATTCAAACCATGCTTCATGGGGATGCCATGGCCCCCTTCTATCAATATCTCTCAATTTTTTTCTTTGAATATTCACAGCTTTCACTTTCATTTTGTTTCCACTTACCTATCCACTGTATTAATAGTTGATTTTGATTTTCTTTAACATTTCTTATGTCTATTTGAGGATACTTAAAAAATACTCGAATCACGATATTTGATATATTAATTCATTGATCGTATTATAAACTATAAGATCTATTTTCTAAAAAAAATATTAAAGTTTGATACCTACTCTCTAATTTTCATAGGTTTATGGGTCAGGGTTGAATTGAAATTCAATTAATAGATACTTGATTATTCAATTACTCGGCTCTTTATTTTTATATTTTAAATTAAATTATTATTATTATTATTATTATAAAAAAATCTTCGTATTCTCAAATTATTTCACCTACCTTCTCTATTTCATCTAAATTTTTAAAATTCTGTGTTTGAATTATATAATTTAGACTAGTTTTTAAGTTTGTTCGCCTTTTATTTTTTAAAAAATTAATTTAAAAACGTAATGAAAATTATTATTGTTATTATAGAAAAGTATTTTTTGGTGTCTAAAAACACAGTTAAAATTATTATTAGAAAAAAATCATTTTTTTAAATAAAAGCCAAAGTGCTTATTGTTGATTCTAATGTAAGTTACATTCACAAGCTAACCCTAATTTCATGGTTGTAATATGGAAAGTAAGTATTAAGGAATGTTTTCAAAGTTAGACTAAATTATTATTATTAGTATTATTATTTTACTAAGGAGTTATGCTAACCAATACATTTGCCTTTATATATTGAAAAATGGAGATCAGATGGACATGCAATTTGAGGTGGTCCAAATATGGTACTATGAAAACACAGATGCTCAGAACTTTTTATAATTAATTTATTTCATGTTAATACTATATATATATATATATATATATGTTGTACCCTAGCATTTGTCAATGGTCTTTTAATAGTGAATCTCCTTTTGTGGTTCATTTGTCGGTGCAATTAGATTTGTTCGTATCTATTTTTTATTTGAATCTTTTGGTTAGATTTTTAACCTTGTCCATATATGATCATTATATAATCTAAAGTGACTAGTTTTAATATTGTAGGAAAATATTCAAATTATATATTTAGTTTTTTTATATATAACTATGGGAGTGAAATTATATCTCAGGTTTAATTAGACCTATAGTTTAATTTTTTTAAGTATGGATAATATAAATATACCTTGCAATCAAAGCTCCTTGAATCCAATACCTCAAGACACTTGTTCAGTTCACTTATGTAAATTTAGAATATATTATGTTAGTCTAAATTTATATTAAGTTATGAACTAGTATTCATCTTCTTATAAAAAAGAGAAAATAACCTCAGTGACCAAAAATCCCAGATAATATATAATTTTGACCAACTTTTTTTGGATTTGCGAAAATGACCAACAAAATCGCAATGCGATCTCTAATTCGCGTTGCGGTTTTCCATTTCGCGTTGCGATAGTCTACAATTGTCGTTGCGATTTTCCAAATTCGTTGCGATAGTTAAAAAAAAGATTTTGTTTCTTAAGAATTTTCTCTAAAAAGATAGTATCCGCGCGGACGTGTCGAAGACACGTATGACCACGACCACGACCACGACCACGACCACGAGACGAGACGAGACGAGACGGACGGCGGCAGCGGCGCGCGAGAGTCCCCCTTGTTCTCTATCACTCAACAAGGAAGTGGGAAAGCCAAGCCTTAAATACCATTCCCAATAGTGTTTCCAATACTATGTGGGATTTGAGCATTACCAACACTTGTTCCCAATACTATGTGGGATTGAGCCTTAAATAGTGATATTATTTTTGAATGTTTTGCTTAAAATTGCAATAATCGCGATTGATTGTAGATTGACTTTTAATTATGACATATTTAATCGTATAATACTAATGTAATTGGTTGCTGATTCAGTTGTTTTAAGGTGCATGATTGTTAATTGTTCCCTGAATAATCACATTGTATTGGAAACAAGTGTTGGTAATGCTCAATCCCACATTGTATTGTTTTAAGGTGCAACGCGATTTTCAACTATCGCAACGCGAAATGGAAAATCGCAACGCGAATTTCAACTATCGCAACGCGAAATGGAAAATCGCAACGCGATTTTCAACTATCGCAACGCGAAATGGAAAAACGCAACGCGATTTTCAACTATCGCAATGCGAAATGCAACGTGAATTTGCGATAGTGGAGATCGCAATGCGAATTAGATATCGTATTTCGATTTTGTTGGTCATTTTCGCAAATCTAAAAAAAGTTGGTCAAAATCGTATATTATCTAGGATTTTTGGTCACTGAGGTTATTTTCTCTATAAAAAAATAATAATTAATTGAATTTATTAAGTGATCTTAATAATAATAATAATAAAATATTAATTTGTTTTTAAAGATTTTAAATTCAAATAACTGTATTTACAATATATATACATCATTAATAAATTAAAAAGACTCTAAATATATAATATATTATAAAAAATATTCACATCAGATTTTGTGTTTTGTCATAAAAAAATTTGTTCATATATATAAGGTCCACAAAGTTGAAAGCGTTGGTAAAGACAAATTTTCAAAATTTTCTATATTTTAAATTTTTGTTATTGATAATCTGTTTTTGTTTTTTAATTTTTTTAAAATTTATTTTTTAAAATTTTAAAATTTTATCTCTAATATAAAATCTTATGTCAGTTACTAACCCGATTCATTAATAAATAATATAAGAACGAATCCAGTGTTACTAAACTTGTCTTGAAGCAATCCGTTAGAACAGTTGCATTTTTCTTGGTATGAGATCTTTAGAAAGAAGACATACGTGTCAACCAAGTGTTCTACAAGCTCAATGACCAACTTGTAATGAAGATTTGCTTTTATATTAATTTAATATTAAATCACAATTTTATTGATCAAATCAATTGAACTAAAAGTCAAAAGTTGAGCAGTCCCATCACATATATTCATTTTTCTAAAATATTATGTATTAACATCACAACTAATCTTTTAGTCTTTCTCCGTACAATTAGAGAAAACTAAAGATGTTCAATTATTAATCGTTACTTTTAATTTTTTTATGGATTAAAATGTTAAAATTTTAAAGTTATTGACATAAATCCTCACAAAACAATCCATGTACATTCACACACACACACACATATATATAATTTTCTTTTTTTTTTTTGTAATTTTAAATTATTTGTTAATGTAACATATAAATAAATAATTCTATGTTAGCATAAAATAATGTGAATTATTACGTGTGCGGTTACTTCAAAACTATTAAAAGTTTAACATTTAATCAATATTGGTTAAAAAAAACAATATGACTTTTTTTTAGAAAAATAAAATGAACTTAAAAATATTGATTAAATTGATTCAATAAGTAAATATTAAAAATTAAGGGTAAAATATACAAATGGTCACCTGGGTGATGCCTTGTTGAGTCCCTCAACTATTAAAAGTTATAAAATGATTCTTCGATTATAGGGTGTTGCTTTGTTGAGATTCCAACTATTAACAGTTACAAAATAATTACCGACTATTTAATATATTCAAAACTCGTCATTTTCCATTAAAAAAGTGACGACGATCTGAGCTGAATGTTAACCTAAATGACTGAGATATGATAAATTTTGATCACATAATCTAAAAAAACGATCATTTCTTAATCAACATGTTAACATCTAACTGAGATTGTTGTCAATTTTTTAACGGAAAAGGACGCGTTTGGAACACACTAAATAGTCGGTTGACTATTTTATAACTTTTAATAGTCAGGTGACTCAACAAAGCAGCACTATAATAGAATGACAATTTTTTAACTTTTAATAGTCGAATGACTTAAAAAAATATCACCCAATAATCGAGAGACTATTTGTGTACGTTACCCAAAATTTAAATAGAATTAATAATTAATAATTTAAAAAGTAAATGCTAGGAAATATTGGGCTATCATTTCCAAAAGTCCAAATAATAAAATGAATGTTGAAGGATTGCAAAATCAAGTGCCATTGAAATTTATTTTAATAACATTTTGGTCAATCCGAATGAACATGATACTTCAGTTCAATGTTCAACAAAATAAACTCCACGCTTTGACGAGTTTTAAGTTTATAGCTTAATTTTTTTTAATATAATATAATAAATAATATGTTTTATTCTTTTATTTGCGGTAACGCACAAACCAAAAAACATAAATGTTTGTATTAAAGATCATTAGGGGGGAAATATTTTTTTTTACCATTTATAAATTTTTTATTTTAAACTATTTATATTAATAAATTATCCATTGTAAACTATAGCGTTCCACTAAAACCATGTGACATATACCTAATTAAAATAGAAATGTTATGAACCGAACTTTCATAATCAAAGATAGAAAGTCAACCAAGCCAATTTTCCAACCTTTGAAATGCTGCGGCCTACACGCTTATATTGGTTGGCAAAATAGCAACTTCCAAGCATTTTCCAAAGTCAAACTCGGACTGCTTCCTATTTAAATCACATGCATCCACTCACCAACTAATTTTAATGTTCATCATGTTCTGAAAAGGGGGGAAAACATCTTTAAACCTGTAAATTCTTTAGCAAAGTAAAAATGTTGGGTTTTCCAAATCCCTGTCTTGTTTTCATTCACGTTGTTTTGCTTTCTTTACTGCCATTGGAGACCACATGTTCTGCAAGAACACAAGCGGAGGCACTTGTCCGATGGAAGAACACTTTGTCCTCTTCGCCACCTTCGCTCGATTCATGGTCGTTGTCCAATTTGAACAACCTCTGCAACTGGACTTCCATTACCTGCGATGATGGAACTTCAACTGTCTCACAAATTGATCTCTCAAATTCAGACGTGTCTGGGTCCATTTCTCAGTTCAACTTCACCCCGTTCGTCAATCTCACGCGTTTCGACATCAAAAACAACACCATGGATGGTCCGATACCGTCTTCGATAGGTACTCTGTCGAAGCTGGTTGTGTTGGATTTGAGCAACAATTCTTTTCAAGGCGAGATACCGGTGGAGATCGGTCGGTTAACGGAGCTTCGATATCTGAGTTTATTCAACAACAATCTCAGTGGAACAATTCCTCCTGAAGTTAGCAATCTCCAAAATGTAAGACATCTCGACCTCGGATTTAACTACTTTGTTTCTTCGGATTGGTCTGGTTTCTTGTCCATGCCATCGTTGACACACCTCAGCTTAGCTTACAATGAACTTGAACTGGAATTCCCTAGCTTTATACTTAACTTCCATAATCTTAGTTTCCTAGATTTGTCATTGAATAAGTTGACTGGTCCGATACCAGAATCACTTTTCACCAATCTCACCGAGCTTGTGTCGCTCAATCTCACTGGTAATGCCTTTGAGGGGCCATTGTCTTCCAATATTTCTAAGCTTTCAAAACTGGTTCATCTTCATCTAGCTACTAATATGTTAAATGGTTCGATTCCTGAGAGTATAGGAACCTTGCCTGAGCTTGAAACCATTGAGCTGTTTGAAAATATTTTTAAAGGGGAGATTCCATCTTCTTTAGGCCAATTGAGAAATCTCAAAAGATTTGATCTTCATTCCATTGGCTTAAATTCCACCGTCCCATCCGAGCTTGGTTCATGTACTAACCTCACCTTTTTGGCCTTAGCTGGGAACCGACTCAGTGGGGAGTTGCCCTTGTCCTTGTCACAGCTCACAGAACTAACCGAGTTGGGTTTATCTGATAATTTGTTCTCCGGTAAGATCCAATCATCTCTAGTTTCTAATTGGACCAACTTGGTCAGTTTGCAACTTCAAAACAATAATTTAACCGGGAAGATTCCACCAGAAATCGGTCTATTAACAAAGCTCCAAGTCCTCTTTCTCTATAACAACCAACTCTCCGGTTCAATTCCATCGGAGATCGGAAACTTGAAGTCCCTGAATATTTTAGACCTTTCCGGGAATCATCTTTCGGGTCCAATTCCTCCGACGATATGGACTCTTTCCAACCTTGAAGCATTACAGCTTTTCTACAATAATCTCAGTGGCACAATTCCACCAGAGATTGGAAACATGACATCCCTGCAGTCTTTTGATGTCAATACAAACTCCTTGCACGGAGAACTACCCGACACTATTTCCAACCTCGTCAACTTAGAAGCATTCTCGGTGTTCACCAATAATTTCTCGGGTACTATTCCTCCGGATTTCGGGAAGAACAGTCCTGTGTTGGATTATGTGAGCTTATCCAACAACAGCTTTTTCGGGGAATTACCTCCTGAATTGTGCAGTGGTTTTGCTCTTCGAAACTTCACAGTAAATGGAAACACCTTCACCGGGTCGTTACCGGCTTGCTTGAGGAACTGTACGATGTTAAGAAGAGTCCGGCTTGATGGGAACCGATTTACGGGTAACATCTCCAATGCATTTGGAGTTCATGCGGAGCTGGACTATATTTCTCTTAGTGACAATCAGTTCACTGGTGAAATCTCGCAAGAGTGGGGAGAATGTCAAAATCTCACCAGTCTAGAAATGGACAGAAACAGGATTTCGGGTAGAATCCCTGCCGAGCTCGGGAAGTTGACTCAGTTGCGAGTTTTAGACCTCGGGGCCAATGACTTGACTGGAAATATTCCTTTGGAACTGGGAAATCTGAGCTTGTTGTTCAACCTTAATTTGAGGCAGAACCGACTCACCGGTAACATCCCTCGGATTGTTGGCAACTTGGCGAGGCTAGAGTTCCTTGATCTATCGGGAAACCAATTGGTTGGTGAAATACCGGTTGAACTTGAGAACTGCGAGAAACTGCTGAGCTTGAACTTGAGTCACAACAGTTTATCTGGTGAAATACCAAGTGAGCTTGGCAGCTTATCTACATTGCAGATTTTGCTGGATCTCAGCAGCAATTCCCTCTCAGGCTTAATCCCTCAAGATTTCAGGAAGCTTGAACAATTGGAGAACCTAAACGTTTCACACAATGATCTCTCAGGAAGGATCCCTACTTCATTGTCTTCCATGGTCAGTCTCCATTCGTATGATTTCTCGTACAATGAGTTAACAGGACCAGTTCCGAGTGTCGGGGTATTCCGAAACGCTTCTCCAAATGCTTTTGTTGGAAACTCAGGCTTGTGTGGAGATATTGATGGATTAGCACCTTGCAGCTTAAGTTCCATAAACAAAAGTTCCAACAACAGGAGGGTTCTTCTTATAGCTATCCTTGTTCCCATCAGTGGCATACTTCTTCTAGCATTGATTGCTGCTGTAGTGTTTGTACATCGCCGCCAGCAAAACAGAATGGTTGACGAAGAGATTAAAGTCAGTAAAAGGACTGAGTTTTCCAAGTCTACCATTTGGGAAAGAGAAGGAAAATTTACATTTGGTGACATTGAAATAGCCACCGAGGGGTTCAATGATATGTACTGCATTGGAAAAGGGGGATTCGGAAGTGTTTACAGAGCAGAATTGCCCTCAGGTCAAGTAGTTGCGGTTAAAAAGCTCAATTTTTCGGACTCTGCCGATATTCAAATGACGAATTACAAGAGTTTCGAGAATGAGATTCAAATGTTAACCGAAGTTAGGCACCGGAATATCATAAAATTGCACGGATATTGTGCTAGAGGAAGCGGCATATACTTAGTGTATGAGTATGTGAAAAGAGGTAGTTTGGGAAGTGTATTGTATGGAGCACAAAAGGGAGTGGAGCTAGGATGGGATACAAGGGTGAAAATTGTGCAAGGATTGGCCCATGCAGTTGCTTACTTGCATCACGATTGCTCTTCTCCGATCATACACCGAGACATTTCGTTGAACAACATTCTGCTCGAAGAAGAATATGAGCCAAGACTCTCAGATTTCGGAACCGCAAGGTTGTTGAATCCCAACTCATCGAACTGGACCACGGTTGCCGGCTCTTATGGGTACATGGCACCAGGTTAGCATACCATTTACTTTGCATCTTTTCATTTTTCTTTCTAGTTTTCAGCTGAAATGTGATTGTTGACATTGTTCAATCAATGTTCTTGGTCTTCCAGAGCTTGCACTCACAATGCGGGTCACAAGTAAATGCGATGTTTACAGCTTCGGAGTGGTGGCATTGGAGATTATGATGGGGAAGCACCCAGGGGAGTTCTTGAATTCCTTGTCATCAGACAATGAAGATTTGCTTCTCAAGGATTTGCTAGACCAACGGCTTCCACTTCCTAGTTACCATATAGCAGAGGAAGTTGCAGCGGTTTTCGCAATAGGTTTAGCATGCACACGGTCGATGCCGGAGTCACGACCGACGATGCGTTCCGTGGCACAAGAATTGTCTACAAAAACACAGGCTTGGTTAGACGAGCCATTGGGGAAAGTAACCATCAGGCAGCTATTAGATTTGGGAGATGGAACAAAGAAGAAACAATAGCCAGGTTTCATCTGGGGAGACAAAGGAATGGTCTTTTTTTTTACCAGTTTTTCCTTGCATTTTTGTTACAAAAGCAGATATTTTTGTTCCTTGTATCATGTTCTTATTTTGTTACAGAATGTATGTATTGTATTGTCCATTTGTACCCCCATTTGTATCTGTATGGTCCACTGGCTTTGCTTCATATCCATGCTTTCAACCTACCAATTACCAAGTTGCAAGGTGCAGAATTCAACATTCTTTGTTCATAAACTATTGCTTTTCTAGTTGTGAAACGCTGAAACAGATGAATATGAATTTTAACAGGTGACGTATTTTAGAGTACATGCAAGTTATGGAATCTACAATACCTTGATTTGTCAAAGAACAAACACATAATGAAAATACCAAAAGACCTTCGTTATTGGAAAAACCCAACGTTTCATATGACGATTTGTCGAGCGGAATCCCTACTTCGACGTATTTTATTTCATTTGATTTCTCCTACAATGAGCTTGCAGTCCCCATTACACGTGATGGGTTGAGCAGTTGCTTGCAGAAATTAGGGTGAAGAAAGCAAAGAAAGTATTAAAACAAATGCATAATTTCAAATTTAGTTCCAAACTTTTATTAAAATCATCATTTTGCCTCTTATTCTAATTTTTAAAAGTATTTTGGTCTCAAACATTTTATTTTAGGACAAAAAGACCCGAACATTTGACAGAATAATCACTTTGTACCTTATACTTTTTTTCTGGAGCATTTTAGCCCTCAACATATCATTTTAGTTTAAAAAAGCTCCTATATTGAAACATTATTAATCGTGTGTTAACTAATAGTTTTCATCTGTAGAGGGAGTTTTTTCGGCCAAAGTAAAACGATGGGGGCCAAAATACTCCAAAAAAAGAATAGAAGCCAAAATTATAATTTTAATAAACGTTGGAGATTACTTTTGGCATTATGCCTAAAATAAATTTATTAATGTATTAAATATTCATTAATTAATCGAGTGGTTCAAAATACATATAGTATTATCTTACTTTATGTAAGTTTGAATCCCAACATTTACGTCAAGTGTATAAATATTGAGCTAGTCACTAAGAAACATATGTGGTTGTTGTAATCTACTTTGAATGAGAAATAAGATTTTTCCGTTGACTCCCAAAACCTAGTCCTTTTTATTTTTCTTCCCAAGTTCTGAATTCTTTATTTTTCCATTTGATTGTTTCAAGGGTAAATTATGTATTTAGTCAGTCAACTATCACTTTAATTTTGTTTTGATCACTCTAACTTTGTTTCTTCAAAATCATACTTAATATTATGTTTTAGTTCTGTTTTGGTCATTAGTTGTTGAAAAATAAACAGACTATTGATGTGATATTTTTTCCAATAATGACATGGCATTACCTTTGGTGATACGTCAACATCATCGTTAATTTTTAATAGTGGATGCCCAAAACGTAACGTTGGGTATAATTTTGAAAAAAAAATAGTTGGATGTCTAAAATAGAAACAAAATGATAGTTGAGTGACTAGACCCTTGTTTTAATTGCATGTTCATCCCATTTCATTGCTGCTTGGATTTCATCTTGAGATAGAATAAGCAAATTATACAATAAGCCAATCAGTTATTCATAAAAATATGCCAATCAGTTGGTTAATTTTGATCCTCCTTCGTTGAATTTCTGGGTAGTTTCCCACCTAATTCAGAGAAGAAAAACAAGTCAACTGCGTCTGATATGATGTGGAAAAATCCAATCCGCGTTTAATAATATGGATTTGTTCAACTTTTTATATTCAAATAGAAAGACTGAATGGTTGGAGCCTTGGAGGTCGACAATGAAGAAGCAGAAAGACTTAAATCCTCAATACCTTTCTTCCTCTTCTTCTTCTTCTTCCATGCTTCTCTTTCATGTTATTTTGCTTTCTTTACTTCCATTGAAGACCACCTGTTCATCAAGAACTCAAGCCGAAGCACTCGTCCAATGGAAGAACACTTTGTCTATTGTGCCACCTTCTCTCGATTCATGGTCCTTGTCCAATCTCAACAATCTCTGCAACTGGACTTCCATTACCTGCGATCATGCCACTTCAACTGTCTCGCAAATCAACCTCTCCAATTCAGACATGTCTGGTTCCATTTATCAGTTCAACTTCACCCCATTCGCCAATCTCACGCGCTTCGACCTTGGAAACAACACCATGGATGGCCGAATACCGTCTTCAATTGGTACTCTGTCCAAGCTGGTTGTGTTGGATTTCAGCAACAATTCTTTTCAAGGCGAGATACCGGTGGAGATTGGTCGTTTGAGGGAGCTTCGATATCTGAGTTTATTCAACAACAATCTTAGTGGAACAATTCCTCCTGAAGTTAGCAATCTCCAAAATATAAGACATCTCGACCTCGGATTTAACTACTTTGTTTCTTCGGGCTGGTCTCGTTTCTTGCCCATGCCGTTGTTGACACACCTCAGCTTAGCTTACAATGAATTTGAATTGGAATTCCCTAGCTTTATACTGAACTTCCATAATCTTAGTTTCCTGGATTTGTCATTGAATAGGTTGACTGGTCCAATACCAGAATCACTTTTCACCAATCTCACCGAGCTTGCGTCGCTCAATCTCACTGGTAATGCCTTTGAAGGGCCATTATCTTCCAATATTTCTAAGCTTACCAAACTTGTTCATCTTCAACTAGCTACCAATATGTTAAATGGTTCAATTCCTGCAAGTATAGGAACCCTGCCTGAGCTTGAAACCATTGAGCTGTTCGAAAACATGTTTGAAGGGGAGATTCCATCTTCATTAGGCCAATTGATAAAGCTCAAAAGACTTGATCTTCATTCCATTGGCTTAAATTCCACCGTCCCATCCGTGCTTGGTTCTTGTACTAACCTCACCTTTCTGTACTTAGCTGGTAACCTACTAAGTGGGGAGTTGCCCTTGTCCTTGTCACAACTCACAGAATTAACCGAGTTGGGTTTATCTGAGAATTTGTTCTCCGGTAAGATCCAATCATCTCTGGTTTCTAATTGGACCAACTTGATCAGTTTGCAACTTCAAAACAATCTTTTCTCTGGGAAGATTCCACCAGAAATCGGTCTATTAACAAAGCTCCAAGTCCTCTTTCTCTATAACAACCAACTCTCCGGTTCAATTCCATCGGAGATCGGAAACTTGAAGTCCCTGAATGTTTTAGACCTTTCCGAGAATCATCTTTCGGGTCCAATTCCTCCGACGATATGGACTCTTTCCAACCTTGAAGCCTTACAGCTTTTCTACAATAATCTCATTGGCACAATTCCACCAGAGATTGGAAACATGACATCCCTGCAGTCTTTTGATGTCAACACAAACTCCTTGCACGGAGAATTACCCGACACTATTTCCAACCTCGTCAACTTAGAAGCATTCTCGGTGTTCACCAATAATTTCTCGGGTACCATTCCTCGGGATTTCGGGAAGAACAGTCCTGTGTTGAATTATGTGAGCTTATCCAACAACAGGTTTTTCGGGGAATTGCCTCCTGAATTGTGCAGTGGTTTTGCTCTTCTAAACTTCACAGTAAATGGAAACACCTTCACCGGGTCGTTGCCGGCTTGCTTGAGGAACTGTACGATGTTAAGAAGAGTCCGGTTTGAAGGGAACGGATTTACGGGGAACATCACCAATGCATTTGGAGTTCATCCTGAGCTCGACTATATTTCTCTTAGTGACAACCAATTCACCGGTGAAATCTCACCGGAGTGGGGAGAATGTCAATATCTAACCAATCTAGAAATGGATGGAAATAAAATTTCTGGTAGAATTCCTGCTGAGCTTGGGAAGTTGACTCAGTTGCGAGTTTTAGACCTGGGATATAATGACTTGAATGGGGATATTCCTTTGGAATTGGGAAATTTGAGCTTGTTGTTCAACCTTAATCTGAGGCAGAACCATCTCACAGGTGGCATACCTCAGAGTATAGGCAATTTACCGCGTCTACAAGTCCTCGATTTGTCAGAGAACAAACTGATAGGAAAAATACCAAAAGTTATCGAGAATTGCAACGAGTTATCGAGCCTGAATTTGAGCCACAATAACTTATCTGGCGAAATACCACCCGAGTTGGGTAACTTATATCGTTTCTCTCTTTTGGATATCAGCAGCAATTCACTGTCAGGAGCAATCCCTGAAGACCTTGATAGGCTTCTATTATTGGAGAAACTCAACGTTTCACATAACGATCTCTCGGGTGGAATTCCTACTTCAATGTCGAAGATGATATATCTTATTTCATTCGATTTCTCCTACAATAAGCTTGCTGGTCCCATTCCACGTGATGGTGTGTTCCGAAATGCTCCGGTAGGAGCTTTTGTGAGAAATTCAGGTATGTGTGGAGATTTTAAAGAAGTAACTCATTGCAAATCAACTTCCAGTAGGTCTAGAAATCACAGCAGTAGGGTTCTTATAGCCACCATTGTTTCATTTGCAAGCGTATTCTTTGTGGGGCTAATCGTCGTTGTAGTTCTTATACGTTATCAGCATAGCCGAGTGCTCAACGAGGAGACTAGATTTGGTATCAGGCGGGACACTTCTGTAACATCAACTGTATGGGAAAGAAATGCAGCATTTACATTCAGTGATGTAGTACAAGCAACAGAGAATTTCGATGACGAACACTGCATCGGCATAGGAGGATCCGGACGTGTTTATAAAGCGCAATTACGTACAGGTCAGGTGGTTGCGGTAAAAAAACTCAATTTCTCTGACTCTCAGGACATTCAAGTTACCAGTCGGATGTTCGAGAATGAGGTTCGGATGATGATAAAAGTTCGGCATCTAAATATAGTCAAGTTGTACGGATTCTTTTCTAGTCGGGAGCTTATGTATCTGGTTTACAAATATATGGAGAGGGGCAGTTTGAGAAGTGTGTTATATGGAGCAGAGGGCGGTGAGGAGGCTCTGGGATGGCCGACGAGGTTGAAAATCGTGCAGGGACTGGCTCATGCAGTCGCTTACTTGCATCATCACTGCTCTCCGCCGATTATACACAGAGACATATCTTTGAATAACGTTTTGCTCGACTCAGAATTTACACCAAAGCTCTCGGATTTCGGTGTTGCAAGATTGATGAATCCAAATTCATCCAACTTTACCGCAGTTGTTGGCTCTTATGGCTACATTGCACCTGGTTGGTTAACTGTTTAATTAATTCATTTTGCATGATAATGTTTTAGCAGTTACAGTTTCCATGACTCTTCCCTTTTGTTTAATGGGGAACGAACTTTGTTTTATGCAGAGCTCGCACTCGCAGCCCGAATCACTGAAAAATGTGACATTTATAGCTTTGGAGTGGTAACCTTAGAACTTATGCTGGGAAAGCACCCAGGGGAGCTTTTGAGTTCACTATCAAGGCCATTGTCATCAAACAACAAAAAATTGTTTCTAATGGATGTGTTAGACCAACGACTTCCACCTCCCACCGGACATATGGTTACTGATGTCGTGTTTGCAGTGATGGTGGGCTTAGCCTGTGCACGTGCCACTCCGGAGTCCCGACCTCCCATGCATTTTGTAGCGCAAGAACTGTCGGTGGGAACACAGGCCTGCCTCAATGAACCGTTGGGAACGATAACCATGAGCATGCTTGCTAGCCTAAAGAGTATAACGGTACGGAACAGACCAGCAAGTTTCAATTTGGATTTGGAAGAGCAAAGAGCCAATTGAATCCCAGTATCATAGGAAGTTAGACTTACGATTCGAAGTTTCGACTTCAAATGGTATCGGTATCACGTTGTAAAATGTATTAAAGAAGCGGGCAATTGTTTCTGATCTTACATTACTTGCCAGAAGCGATCAATGACACCTTTTTTTGCTTCACCAACAAAATCTCATATACTATATATACTTTCTGGATAGATAAACCATCAAAAAGTTTCGATGTTTGCGGTGTAACGGACCGGAAAGGCATATGATTAGGCACTCCACCTACAGCTACACATTGTTTGAGGACTGTACCTGTTTGCTTAGGCAAGAATGGATCAATCCAAACTCAGCCCAGTGAGAAAATTGATGCAAGAAGTACATACCACAAGACAACAATTGTTGGAGTCATGTTTTGCCTTCCCATCAAACCTTTGCGGGAAGGATAAAGGTGAAGAATGACCCGGAATGTCAAAAATAGCTTCCCGACATCGGACCCCATGAACAGTAAATCGTTAATCGTATCAGAAACCCCAGCCACTACCCTCACCATATCCGATACCGAAGACTGGTGCAGACCCTTTTTTCACATAGTTCTTTCCCGTTATTTTCTTCTTCTTGGTGTGCGGAAGACCACCAGCAACAGCAACACCATGAAGGGAAGCAGTCAAATGTCATGTAATCTTCAGCCGCTTCTTGGAGATGGGTGGATCGTAGCCATACAGTGCCTGCCTGTTACAGGACCTTGAAGTCCATCTAATCCTAAAATGTTGATCTATACCCGTTTGCAAACTCAGCAGTTTTGGATAGTGTGATAAAAAGAAGCATGGAAGCATCATCACCTGATACATAACAACTCACTTTCTCAACAGGATAATTAACACTCACAATAACCGTGTATGATGTAATGATGGATGGTTCCTTGAGAGGGGTCAACAGTACTCAGTACTCACAAAGACATTAACTGAGCTTAGTTGATTTGGTTCTCCCTCACGCTCAAACCTCAAGGACAGGCGATCCTGGTAAGTTTCTCGAGTATGGGGAACTGATTGAGTATCGAGGAGAAGGCAAACCATACTTCACATATAACAGAGAGATATAAGGGAAAAGCATGCCCAAAGACCAAGCATTCATTCACGATACGTGTTTTCATGAAAATAAATTCAATTTTCTCCTGCCGTAGCTACTGTCTTGAAAAATAGTAAGAACAGTAAGGAGTGTAAATAAACTAGCAAATGGAAATTAGTTTCCTTTTTTTTTAAAAAAAGGGAAATCATTACAAAGGAAGCTCTGGCCACAAGGAAAAACATTTGCAACGTATGGGATTTGAGTACTCCATGCACGTAAGATTTGGTAAGAGACGAGAGGAAGGAGAAGGTTTGCACAAGCTGTTGTGATTTCCACTCCATGTGCCTCGACATGTTATCGTGGAAGGTTATGTTGGATTGGTTGACAACAAAAGATACTCTAAGAAGGATGGGGTTGATGTGGATGTTAAATGCGTGTTGTGCGGTGTTGACGCGGAGTCGAGGGACCGCTTATTTTTGCTTATCCCTCTTCGTGTGGTGTATGGAAAGCGATCCTACCTTGATGTGGTATTTAGCGTAATATGTGGAACTAGTGTTGGGAGCTAAGATGAGCTACGAGTCAGAGGAGAGGTAAAAAACCTTTTACTCTACTTTCGAGGGTTACTTAGAATGATTGTACACATTTTATTTGGGAAAAACGAAATAGGAGGTGTTTTAGAAATTTAATTAAGAATGAGGATGAGATTCTTAAATCTATTAGGGAGGTTGTACATGTGAGGATTTTGGTAAGGATATAGTGAAATCAAACGTTCATCCACAGTTGTATATAGGGCAGGGGTTCTAGTTTTTTCTTTTTGATTGACAAGGTTGTGTTTGTTAATTTGTAACAGTTTGCTACTTTTAGATTTAATACATACATTTTATCCATCTATATATATAGATATCAACCCTCAAAGTTCGAAATTGAAATAGAAAAATATTTTCTATCAACATAACTTCCTAAACCTGAATTTTTTAGAAAATATAGCATTCTCTTTTACTAGAGAAGCCACTTAATGAGTTCCATAATTATATACACTTTTTTAATAGGTTAGAATGATTACAAGAGTTATATACACTATAAATGTCAAACAAAGGGTCATTGTCATTTATAATATTTATCTACACGCACACTTACACAGCGCAATGGTTATAATTTTTCCTTTACTTGGAAGGAAATACTAGTAAACATGATCCATACGGACAACAGTAAATTGAAGCCATGTACAAATCTCGGAATGGGAATTTTATTCACATCTTTCCACAAAGTTTATGAGAACTAAATTCCCTAAAAAATTGGTTGCTCCTTTACTGTCTTAACTAATGCAACCTGTGTTTATAATGCACCTGCATTTTCACTTGAGGAAGTTGGCGACAGGATAATCAAATTAGTTTGTAAGCTCTCTTTTTTTCCAGCTAAAGGCAGGAGTGCTTAAGCGAATTGTTCACAATAACAAGAGGGAAGAGGACCTTAAAACTTCAAAAGCCCTAACCTTATCTCAACTTGGCCTATTCTACTGCTGAGTTCATCCATGAACTAATTACGGTACTCAGTCCAAAGCTGTTATAACTTATTCTTCAATTCGTGGGCGCTTTGAGGGTTGTGAACTCAACTCAGAAACACGGGTTTTAGCTTTCTCTAGATCACCAGTTTCAGGTGCTTTATGCTGTCCACAAATTTCGTGTGGAATTCTCTCCGACATGGACTTGGCATTAACAGTGCCTGTTCTGGAATTTACATGATCCCTCTGGGAGGATTCCCGTTCACTTTTTGTAGGAGATTCATCAGTAGCATCTGAAGAAGCAGGTGGATTCTCTGGATTAGAAGATGATACCTTCAGCTTGTCTAAACCTGACTTTTGCTTCTCAAACATCGTTTGGAGGTACCTCCCTTGTTCTTCAATTCGCAACTGCAAATTTCTTTGAATCTGTATAGAAAAGGAGAAACAAAAGAAATGACGGCTACACCAATAGACCCCTTAGAAAAAATTGGAACATCAATGAGTGAAGGGTTCATTCAGAACTTTGATTATAATGGTGCACACCTCCACAAGGCATGATGGATTACCTAATAAATCAGTCCACCAATTAAGCAATGCAACAGCCACATCACATATGATAACTAGGAGGCAATAGCAAGACCCTTAATCCAATAGGCATCATTTATTCATATCCCTCCATGTTCGAATATCCAGCAGATCACCTCCCCCCCCCCCCACAACTTCCCCAAAAATCTAATGGAAATAAAATCACTTTTTCCAGGTTCAAAATCCAAAACCAATGAATCTGAATGAGTGCACACTAGAAACATAATTCTACTTCTCTAAAATGGAGAAAGATTTTTCGTTCTCTATTTCCTCCAAGGCAAATTTAAAGGTGGATTTATTTAATTCAATTTTCTTTAATTACAAAGTATGTTGCTTTTAAGTCCCCAAATCCTTCCCGACACAAATTCATACCTCAAGCTGCTCGTGCACCGCTTGTGGACTTCCATCTGTAACCGCAAAGCTTCAGTGATCCCCATTCCCCTGTTCCAGTTCAGAATGAGAAATGCACTTAATATGAGGAACGGCAAACTAAACGAATCAACTAACTGACACTTCATTAGACCTTGATTATATGATATGCTTCTTAATGATTACATTCAGAATTTTCTATATTCAAATCTTGGCAAAATGCAATAAAATGGGAAAACTGTTAAATTTGCAGCTTCATCTCCCTATCAAATAGAATTTACCAAGGAAAATTCATGGCAAACATTTTTTGTTTTTGAAGCATACGACAATTTAAGGGAACTAAAGTATGAACTAACAAGATGAATCAACCATCATTTCATGGTTCCAGGCCCTTGCCTCGATCACTAACCATGTCGTTAAAAGGTGATATTTCCCAGCTAGGTATGGCAGCATCCAACTTATTTGTAGCAAAAAAGGTCCAAATAATTACCAAGTATGCTACTCATACTTTATTAAAGCAAGCGAAGTATAAAAGCAGATGCTCAAACAATGTCACCGATGCAATTCATTAAGCTAGAAAAAACAAATAACTAATAAATACATACAATTTTAATAGAAATCATTGGTAAAACATTAGAAATTACTTACGTTTTCAGGTCCAGAGACGAGATTTCTTCCATAGAAGTCAATTTTTTCTCCGAGGATCCTGAAAGCAAGAGTCAATATTTCAGCTAAATATACAGCATCACCCCCCAATCACACACTGAATTTTTGAGGATCCAATATGCATAATGAGTCAAATCTTTTATGATCCAATAACCAAAGTAACTGAAATGACAAAGTATCTTTTGAGAAATAAGTAATAGATCTGATATGGAGATGTGCTTCATACAAAATGCTATACTTGTAATTTTGTAAATAATTTGTCTATATAAATGTATATGGATCCCAAGGGATACACGAACAAATCTATAATTTCTCTTGGTTCAATGCTACACCTGTGGGAGTTGAGTCAATTAATCTATTCTATGTCTTTCTCTGATACAGTGAACAATAAGGTAATGAAGTTCTGCAAATGACCAGGCAACATAACCATGATGAAATTACTTGTGTTTGGTCTCTTTCTGACTAAGCTACCAAAGAAGTCTCTCTATCAGATAGGTCACATTCCTTGTATGCAATGTTATCAGATGTACAAGGTGGATCACTAATTTCATCCATGAATGCATTCATCCATTTTTTTCCTTTCTGACACTTGCGCTACCACTAGCTAGCTTAATGAGGGGAAGTGACAATCTAAATATGACAGAAAAAATCTGTTGCTTGTTCTATTCATATTTATTCAAAACTATGCATCTTTCCTCCGATTCTTGTCATTAAAGTCTAGATAGATTCCTACTTCTTCAGATAAGAGGAAAGGAAGAAGTCCTACAGGGTTGATCTGCCAAACTTAAAAGTGTCCATGTCAATTAAAAAGATAACCAGTTTCATGAATAAATCGAGTGCAAAGAGAGCGCAAATGCAGATAACATATTTCAGCAGACAGAAGAGATCCTGGAACTGGCTTAACCAAATGGAGAAGAAATTATCTCCACTTCATTAATGAGGAAAACATGGGCTATACATCTATCAAGCCTCACCATCCCATTCATCCATCCATTCACTTACACTGCTATAACATTCAATATATCAGTATGGGATGGGAGATTTGTTGAGTGCAAGGTAGATATGCATCATAAATCTTCACTGGACTAGGACAAGGTTTTGTGTTTTGTTTGTATTTGGTGGTTGTCTTTGGGGTTGGTTTAAAGGGGTTTTCTATTGTATTTTATGTTCTGAATTAGTTGTATCTCTTACTCTAGTAATAAATCTTTGGGCACTCTTTTCCTCCTTCCTATGATCATTGAGTTTTTAGGAGCTTAATGGTTATGAAGGTTTTTTTTTAATGAGGCCCTATTTCTATCAAATAAATAAATAAATCTTCACTGGACAGCTAAAGATTCTTGAATCAATTAACTATTTTTTAAAAATGATATCTACTTCATTGATGAGGACAAGATGGACTGTGTAGCTCCAAACTATCCACCTCAACCCCAATAAGTCACTAAGAGAAAACATTGAACAAATATCAAGGAATGAACCGCCCTTTTAAAATATATACATGTTCCAATAAAGAAACAAAGGCAATAGATGCATGCTTGCAGCGAAGTAACACACCTAAGGAAAAGGAAGAAATGTAAAGGCAGATTAACATATACCTTCTGATAGCTCTGGTCTGTATCTAGCTGTTCTGTATTTCTGCAGTGAAGAGATCGGTTAAAGGGTAATCTAACCCAAGCCTTTGTGCACACATTTAATATTTTAGGCAGGCTTAAAACAAAATATTTTGGGCCAATTTTTATTCAGTTATATCCTAATTTTAGTAATTTAAATAATAATGTGTTCACAATGTTATCATAAATTAGTTATCTTGTCTTATTATCAGAGTTTTAAAGTCTTCTATATAGTTAAATTATATTATATATATATATATATATGTATATATATGTCATTTTAAGAAGTGACATTTCAAAAGTTGCTTGTATTATTCAGCTCCAAAACTACTCCTACCAAGAAGAGAAAAACAATGGGAGAGAGAAAAGTAGAGAGAGAAAAGTTAAAAGGGAAAATAGTTTCCGACGAGGTCTGGAAGGCTTTTGTCGATAATCTTAGTAGGAGAGTTTCTCGGAGGGAGCTGAGGGATATCTTTTCGTCCCATGGGACTGTGGAGAGAGTTTTCATCCCGAAAGAAACCAAAAATCCAAAATACAGATTTTCCACTTTCGCTTTTGTTCAGTTTGAGAGGGAATCTAGTTTGAAGAGGGCAATCGAGATGTTAAATGGTTCACTGATAGACGGGAGAAGGATTTCTGTTGGAGTTGCTAAATACAATGATGCTCGTCCAAGGATTGTGGCAAAAGAGAGTCCAGGTAAGTTGGTTCCAGATTTGTCCACAGCAGGACCTCTTAAGCTGAAAGAGGTAGATTTATCCGGTAGGAATGTTAGAGATGATAGAACGTACAGAGATGCTTTACTTACTGAGGTTACGAGGGTGAATGCATTGGAGCATAGGGAGAAATGTTCTGAAGGGAGCCATAGGGAGAAAACCAAGAAGAATGTATTGGAAATGTATATCCCAACTGAGGGTCGGAGTTGGGTCAGAAGATCTTTAACGGGGATTATTAAGCTCTCTCTTGATTTTAAGTCAGTTTATGAGTTTTTCCTCAATAACGGTTATGAAGTTCAGATTGCTGGTTGGGGTTATGCCCGTAACTCCTGTGCTATCATATTCAAATCTCAAGAGGAGATGTCGGAGGCATGGACAAAGAAGAGAGGTGTTATAGGCTTCTGGTTTGACAGGGTGGCCCCTTTACTGAATGAAGAAGGAGTGCCAATGGCTTTCTGCCAGCTCGAGTTATCTGGGGTGCCTCTGTTATGCTGGGATGAAACTTTTTTGGTACAAGTTGCTGGGAGATGGGGGAATAACGTAGAAATTCATGAGTCCACAAAGAACAGGGATGATCTCACGTCTGCTAGAATTCTTATGAGAGTTGCTAGTCCTTTTGATGTTCCCGATAATATTACTCTCGGCTCCTATGGTAGATCGTATAGAGTCTCCATCAAAGTTGCATCAGCTAGTGAAGATTCAGATCATTTTTTTAAATGTTCTCCGACGACCGGAACATTTGGGAAACAGTTTAGTGAGACAGGGTCTGAGGAAGGCGATTATAGAGGGAAGTCAGATTATGAGGAAAGCTCAGTCAAATCAGCTGAGACGTTCAGACAAAAGGTTGACTTGTGGATTGAAAAGGGCATGGCATTTGGTTCAGAAGGTACTGATGGTGAAAAACAACATCTTCCAAGACTTACTAAACATGGGAAAAATATTAATGAAGGAGTGTCAGATGGTCAGAACCTTGGGAATATCAGAGGTGACTTTGCAGGTCTGGGTATTAGACTTTCAAAAAGTTCGGCTGATGGGCCAGAAGCCCAATCTGAGGACTTTGAACTGGGTGGTTTGGAGGCTTCTAAAATAATTCCTTTTGGGCCAGTGTATACAATTAATAAATTTGGTAAATTGGTCCAGAATAGGGGAACTGCAGAAGCAAGCTGTGTTAGAAAACAATGTAAGGGGTTCAGCTCTATTCCAGGTTCGCCCGGCAGTGCGGATCGGGAGGTTAATAACACTAACTCTAAGCTGACAGCTCCTAGTTCAGAATTATCAAAGAGCTTATCAAGGGGCAGAACGAGGGGGGTGCGCAGAAGTTCCCTTTCTACAAAAAGTGAGCCTCTTCAGAGGAGGGAAATGGCTAGCTTTAGAAGAGTCTACAGAAGATGTAAGGAAAGGAATTACTGGTACGGGAATGATCAAAAAGAAAATAATGCTACAGAGGATGTGATAGGCCTAAAGAAGGCTAATGAACAGGACCATACGACGGTTCTCCAGATTACTACAACATCAGAGTCTAATTTACGGGGCAGTGAGGTTCCAAATTCAGTGGATAAAGCTGGGGCCAGGAGTTTGGTTGGAAAGTCCGAAGGTGGTGTTGAGGGAAAACATTTGTCTATCTACAATTCTGACCCTTATAAGAGAAGGGCAAAAAGAATTCTGGTTAGAGAAGCTTTGGAACATGTCAATATTTATACAGCATCTTCTTCAGGTTTCTCGGAAATCTTGGATGAAGCAGTAGCTACATGGCAAGTTAGTCAGATTCTGGGGGTTTCCTTTACACAGGGGAAGGAAGCTTTCTTGGATAAAATCATTGAGCTAGAGAAAGGTTTGAAGGAGGCAAACTAAGTTGCCATTTTGGGGAAACTAGATTATTCATCAGTTTTTATGAAGGATAAACTAGCTATAATTTCATGGAATGTCAGGGGGTTGGGAAAAAGAGAGAAACAAAGAGCAGTTCAAAGATTAGTCTCCAACTATCATCCTTCTTTTCTTTGGTTACAAGAAACTAAAACAGAGAACATCCATAGGTCTTTTTTGAGAAGGAAGGGATTGAATATTTTTCAGGGGGTTATTGAATCTCCAGCTACTGGTTCTACAGGGGGGTTATTATTTTGTTGGGATGATAATGTGTTTGAAATGGAAAATCACAGTATTAACAGAAGATTCATTGCGGTTATAGGGAAGTTCAGGTTTAATCAGTTCAGAAGTATTCTCATTAATGTTTATGGACCCTCGGTGGATGTAGAAAAAGAAAGTTTTTTTGAAGAACTGAGCGTGTTCATTACTGGACAGGAGCTACCGGTTTGTGTTGGAGGAGACTTTAATGTCTACTTGTGTGAGGATGAGAAGGTGGGCAGAGCTCAGAACATACTTTCAATGAGGATTTTCACTCAGTTTATTCAGTCAACAGGCCTAATTAATCTGCCTATGAATGGGGGAAGGTTCACTTGGTGCAATAACCAAGATGATCCGACTTTTGTTAGGTTGGACAGGTTTTTGGTGGACGGACAATTCTTGGATGGTTTTCCCGAGGTAATTCAGTCACTTATTCCTAAGTCTATTTCCGACCATAATGCTATTCTTTTACAAGATGGCGGAGTTGATTGGGGGAAAAAACCTTTCAGACTATATAATTATTTGATGGAGGAAGAAGGTTTTGAGGAAATGGTCTGTCACACTATAGCAGATTGCAAGAAGGATGGGAGAAAAGCTGGAATCCTAAGTGTTTTGAAGAAGTCTAAGGTTGCCATTAAGAATTGGACAGGGCAGAAAAATCAATTTCTGGGAGCCTCTATCTCAGATTTGGAAAGGAGAATTCACAAGTTAGAGGAGGACGTTCAGATGGTGCAGGACAGTTCGGTTCAAAGGAAAATCGAGGAGTTACGTAATTGTAGATCAGAGTTGTGGAAATTTCTGAGAATTGAGGAACAAATTTGGTTTCAAAATTCCAGAAAGAAGTGGATTAACGATGGGGACCGAAACACTAGATTCTTCCATACTTGCGCCTCAGTGAGAAGAAAACGGAATGCGTTGAATGCCTTGTTAATTGAGGGGAATATTACTCATGATCCAGCAGTAATTAAGGCCACTGTTAAAGAGCACTTTTTTAATATTTTCAATAATCGGTCTACTTTGGATGTGGAAGACATTGGGTTGACGTTTCCTAGAATTTCCATGGATCAAAACATTTTTTTGGAGAAGGCATTTTCGGAGGAAGAGGTTTGGGAGACTTTAAAGTCTTGTGATAGTAATAAGGCTCCGGGGCCAGACGGATTGAACTTGGGATTTTTTAAGAAGTTTTGGTCTGAACTTAAAGGTAACATCATGCAATTTTTTCACAGATTCCACAGGGGGAAAAATTGGGAACATGGTATTAACCACACCTTTATTACCCTTATTCCTAAGGGTTCTAATATTGGAAGTTTAGATGATTATAGACCGATCAGTCTAGTAGGAGGTGTATACAAGATTCTTTCCAAGTGTCTGTCAAGGAGGATTAGAAGCTGTATGGGAGAGATCATCAGTCAATCACAATTTGCTTTTATACCCGGTCGGCAAATTTTGGATTGCTCTCTCATTGCTAACGAGGGCATTGATTATTGGAGGAAGAAAGGGCTGAAGGGTTGTGTTTTTAAAGTAGATTTCAAAAAGGCTTATGACACGGTTGATTGGCCTATCTTATTCAAGGTGATGGAAAAGATGGGATTTGGTTCGACTTGGATTAGTTGGATCAGGAAATGTGTCTCTACGGCCTCCATTTCAGTGTTAGTCAATGGGTCTCCAACCGAGGAATTTTCGATGGCCAAGGGACTAAGACAGGGGTGTTCACTTTCACCTTTGTTATTCAATCTAGTAGGGGAGTTGTTGAATTTATTAATACTGAGGGCTGTTTCTGAAGGACTATTTTCTGGTTTGACAGTTGGTAAGGAGGAAGGGTCTTTCAAGCTCACACATTTACAGTTTGCTGATGATTTAATTATCTTCTGTGGAGCTTCGAAAACACAGATAATGAATGTGAAGAGGGTACTCAGAGTTTTTGAGGTTATGTCAGGGCTGCAACTAAATCTAAAGAAAAGCAGTTTGTTTGGGATTAATATATCCCAAGAGGAGGTTCAGACCTGGGCAGCCTCTATTGGTTGTTCGGTGGGGAGTTTCCCCTCTAATTACCTAGGTCTCCCATTAGGGGCAACTAAGAATGCATCGGCTATTTGGGAACCAGTGGTGCAGAATTTTCATACTAAATTAGCGGGTTGGAAGGCTGCTACACTTTCATTAGCAGGGAGACTGGTTTTGATCAAATCGGTTCTGTCCTCACTGCCTACATATTTCTTGTCTATGTTCAAGATTCCAGTTTCAATCCTTAAGACTCTAAATTCGATCATGTCTAATTTTTTATGGGGAGGGGGAGGGGGAAATGGTTCGAAGAAGATTCACTGGGTTAAATGGGATGATGTATGTAAACCTAAGAACGAGGGTGGTCTGGGAGTCCGGAATCTGACTAGTATGAATAGAGCATTGCTAGGGAAATGGTGTTGGAGATTTGCAAATGAGAGACACTCTGTTTGGAGGAATTTTATCTGTAGCAAATACAACATTGATTCTTCAAGGTTACTGTTTGATAGCAAGGTTCCTACTCAATCTTCGTGGCTTTGGAGATCGGTGGTTAACAATTATTATAAACAAGACTCCTTTGGCTCTAAGTTTCGAAGTTTGTGTAGTTTTTATGTTGGAAATGGTAAGCTTATTCGTTTTTGGCAAGATAATTGGGCTGCAGATTATCCGCTTCAGTTTCTTTTTCCTAGATTGTTTTCGGTTTCTTCTAATAGATCAGGTAAACTTTGTGAGTTTGGGGAATTCTATCCTTCTGGCTGGGTTTGGGATGTTCAAATTAGAAGAAATTTAAATGATTGGGAGGTTGAACAATGGTGTAACTTGATGAGCTTTATATCTCCCTATTCTTTGTCTAAAGATTCTAGTGATGTTTTAATTTGGAAAGGCAATGGGGATGGTGTTTTTTCAGTCAGTTCTTGTATTAAAAGGTGTGCTCTTGGATCAGACGATGGTTGCTTCTGGAATAACATTATTTGGAGAGGTTTGGTACCCCCTAGAGTTGAATCTTTAATGTGGCAGGTTGTGCTTGGCAAGCTAGCTGTTAAATCCGAACTGATCAAAAGAGGGGTTCAAGGTATCGAAGATGATTTGTGCCCTCTTTGTAAGTTGGTTGAGGAAACTTCCATGCACTTATTCTTTACATGTTCGGTTGCATGGGCTTTGTGGTACAAGTTTTATAATTTTTGGAGATTTAGTTCTGTGCTTCCTGCTGATGCAAAAACCTTTCTCACCGCTTGGGATGAGTTGAATTCAAATTCTTCTATTTGGGCTTTCATTCCTGGGGCTATCATTTGGACCATTTGGAAGGCCAGGAATTTTATTGTCTTTGAAAAAGGAAAACTTGATCAGTTAGAGTTATTTTTCTTATCACGGGTTAGATTGGCTTCTTGGTTTCTAGCTAAGCACAAGGACGGTTCTATTCATAAGGATTCCTTGATTATGGATCCTTCATTAGCAGATTCCTACTCGCCCTACTGCTCTATGAAGTCTTCCTCACTTCCTTGGGGACCTCCCCCTTCAGGTTTTTTAAAATTGAATGTGGACGCAGCCGTTAGTAGTGACTGGAAGAAATCGGGTATTGGAGGTATTTGGAGGGATCATTCAGGTTCAGTCCTAGGATCTTTTCATGAGCCAGCTGGTCCGGGACCTCCGACTTTGATTGAACTTAAAGCTATTCAGAGGGGTATTTTATTATATGCTTCTGCTCAAGGGAGGGTCAAAGATAGGCTGATTGTTGAGAGTGATAGCAGAGTTGCAGTAGACTGGATTAACAATGTTAATTCATGCCCAGGTGTTTATGCGTTCGTTGTTAGGGACATTGTTGACAATCTTAGAGCTTTGGGGGGGTTATAAATTGGGTTGCTAGGTCAGCTAATATGGACGCCGATGCTTTAGCAAAGGCTGGAATAGGCTAATTTTTATGTTGTTTGCTGTTTCAGTTTAGCTGTTGATTCCTGTTCGGGTGGGGTTTTTGTAATGTTGTAAGGGTTATTTCGAGGAGAGTTATCGAGGTTGTAATCTTATTTTCTTTAATGAAATCTAAGGCGCTCTTTTCCTCCTTCCAATGATTAAGGAGCTCTCAAGATCCATTAATCATGAAGGAGGTTTTTAATGAGGCCTTCTAATCTTATCAAAAAAAAATATATGTCATTTTAGCTTAGAAAATATTCTAAAAATCATTAAAAATAACTCCTTATAATTATAATTATAATTATAATTATTATGTCTTATGATAAGTTGTGCGAAATTTAAAATAATTCACGACCGCGACACCTGCAGTAACCGCGATGGCATCCATTATGTCCGCAACCGCGATAAACGCGACGCGACCGAAAACGCTATTTAAATCCCTGCCTGTAAGTTGAAAATACCAAACAAATCAAAACATAACATAACCCTAATGACTTTTGTAATAAGTTTCATGAGAAATGAATGTAACACACTTTCACTGCCTCCCAATTGGTTGACAGCTTCAACAAAGGCTTCATGAAGTTCTGGTGTCCACCGCATTCGTGATTTTGCCGGGGAATTATTTACTGATGAAGAGGGGTTTACAACACTTTGACTTTCTACAGATGGAGAAGGAAGTTGCTGATTCTGTGCAGGTCCGGTTGTGCATGGTTTTTCCACCTGATATGTCGTCTGAAGCAACAAGAAGGAAGTATAAGTCAAAGATAAACAATGCAAAAAGGTCTCAACTTCATCTAGGTAAGCTTTATCTTCCATGGCATGAAAGCATCCACACCTTTGGTTCCAAATTTGTAACGTTGTCAGCAAGAAGCTCATTCCAATTGGAGGCCAATGCATCATCACCAGTGATAAGCTGGTCTGCCCGTTCCTGCCAACCATTTTGTTTGCCAAAGTCATCAGATCTCATTGACTGCTTTCTAATTGACTGCTCAGCACAGAGATGCTTACAGGAAAATCAAGAAAATCAGTATCTGTACACCAAGAACCACTATTTTCTTTGTTGCATTGACTAGGTATTGTAGATTGAGGCAACAGTGAATTTAACGATTGTGCTAATGGCAATGCTGCAGTATTAGGTGGCGATTCAGAAATGAAAGGAGAATTTCTTGAATGCTTTTCATTTGGTAATGCAGATGTGTAATGAATATCACTTGAAACTCCAGACGATGATGAAAATATGTGACCAACCACCCCATTACTGGTGGGAAGACGAGTTGTGTGGAACAAAGACCTAGTCATGAGTTCCCTTTCTGCATGTGCCTGTTGAGTATCGGGGAACTTTTCATATGTCTCTTCCAGATGTGTTGAAAGGATGGGTAAAGATGATGACAGTCCTCCAGATACCCCATTGTTAATAAGCTGACTTGCACCTGATCTCTGAATGGATAAAGCAGGTCGTGCCTCCATAACTGTGATCAAAATTAAAAAAGATGGTGTCAATTGTATGGTCAATGGATATTAGCTTAATTGACAGAGTTCACACTGTTTCAAACAAATCAAGGACCTATAGAAAGCATCCTTGTTAGTTGTTACAGCACGCAAAAGCCCACAAAGCGAGACCGTAACTTTTCACATTACTGAATATCATCTAATAAATAAAAAGCTATTGGTGTACATGGAGAAACATCAACGTCAGAAATCTCCTAGGAAATACTGGTACCAAATTAAAGATGAACATGGAAGTAAGAAGAAACAAGTGCTTGCTTACATGCATTGTCAGAGATTATGTTCAACGATATTACAATGTGCTTAAAGCCTTAAATGGATTCTAACTCGGGAATTCCCAACAAATGACTTAAGTTCAATAAACCATTAAAAAGAAATTGACGCAGAACAAGATCATGCTTGTTATACAGCTAAATAGCCTAGAAATTTCTTACATGTATTTTACTTTCTCAATGTAAGTTTTAGTATTTAGGAAACTATTAGGGCACTTAAGATTAAATGTGGTATTTCAATTTCTAGTAACTTTTAGTTATTGGCATATCATGAATTGACATTTGACTTCAAGTGTTAAGATTTCTAGTCCCTAATTTCTCACTGTTCCACTCTCCTATTCCCTCTATCTTTCCATCCTATTTCCTCTCCCTTTCCCTTAATTTCTCTATTATCTACTCTTCAAGTATTCTTTCCCTTGCTTGTAAAGAATAACAATTTCAAGAAATGCATGGTCTAAACAAATAATATAATCTCAAAATGTAAAGGAAGACATGTTAGAACAGAATTAAGTTTGCATACCAGAAAACTAAAAGAGCGGGTAAACAAGAGGAACCAAGCATCGGTCTATTAACTTGTAAGTTTCTTGTTTAGTGAAAGTTACAGGCTTTTCCACCCTTGAAGCCAATTACAGTGAGAATATATATATATAAATAACATGTTCCAGATACTGTGATGACATAATGTATATGAAAACTGCACAAGACTGTTACACAGAAAGTCCTTAACTATGAATGAGATGCGATTGACGATTTCCTCCATCACCAAGAAGGTTCAAACTAACTTCATTTCCAACATGCACTATTATCCAAATTGGCTATCTCTAACCTTCAACATGCTTCAGATTTAGCTTTGAAGTTCCAAAAATCTCATAATATGTCAATATAAATGGCATTTCAAGAATACAAGTTATACAGCCCCCCTTATCTACAATAGTCCATCAATCCCATCAGCCTCTTTATATTTCAAGTCCATTTCAAAAAAAAAAAATATATATATATATATATATATGTACAAGTAAGCATTAAATACCCATAATTAACTAAACGAAACCAACAAATTCATATTTCAGGGACCATTCAATTTATATCAAAATACTAGATTTTCCACACAAAAAAGAAAAAGAAAAACCTAAAATTTTTGCATATAATCATCATATACGAAATTCCACACACGAAAAAAGAAAGAAAGATGATAAGCAACAAAAATAAAACATAAAAACCCAAAGAAATTTATTGAAAGCGTGAATTTCGCACCCAAAAAAAAAGTAAACATAAATCCCAACATGCAAAGCATCAAAAGAATGACTCAGTATGCCCACAAAACAGAGACAACCCAGTTCAATTACAACCTTAAACATCTTCAACAAGCATCCAAATTAACAGAAACTTCATTAAAAAAATCAGAACTGTTACCACAAAAAGTGCGAAATTGAGCAAAACAAGCAAACGGGTAAATCGATTCTTACCTAAAACCCTGATAGAAACCTCATGGGATCGATATTCACCAAACAGAATCGAATCCAAAATTTGGGTGACAGCAAGAAAGATGGATTGTGGAGGAAATTAATCAGGAATCTATAAGCGGGTGTTGTTTCAAAGTACCGTCACCGGCGTAGGCCAAACAAGGAAGAGAACGGTGACGAAGTGCGATTTTGCCTCCTCTATTGGACCCTTCTACCTCAGAAGCTAATAAGAAATATAACAGTGGAAACACTCACGAGCCTTTCGTGGCGCGTGTAACTCAACTTCACTGAAGAAGCCGCGGAATAGTTGAAAAGAGACAGGAATTGGCTGTGGGGCCACATGACTATCTACGTGGAGGATCGTGATGGATGGGGTGGAAAGATGGCACGTGGGCATTAATATTGTTCTTATGATTAGGGAAGTGGTCGTTCTCAGTGACAGAAATGTGGGGCCCTCCACAATTTCTTCCTCTCTCTTTTTGTTTTAAATTGAAAATTAAATAAAAAGAAAGTCATTTTAACTTTTAAATAATTCAGAAAGCGTTATTTTTTAAACGCAATGAATTTAAGTAGTTGTCTGTATATAATATATTCATGTTATAAATGATTAAAAGAAAACAAATTTTATAATGTTCGTCGAGCGTGTATGAGTATTATTAACTATAATTATTATTAAATTAATTTAGAATACTAAATTATGAAGTGATAAACGTTAAATTATAAATTAGTTTAAAATTTCAAAAGTAATTAAATTAAAATATAATATTTATAAAATATTAGTTTTTAGGGTAAATTATATTATTAATCATCTAACTATTTACTCCTTTTACTTTAACCAATGATTTTTTAATTTTGTCAATCAAGTCACCTAACTATTTAAATCTTGTCAATCAAGTCACATGTCGTTAAATATTAACCGAGAAGATGAGGCAGTTAATAAAATTTTTATAATTACACATTTAGGCCTCATTACTTACACATTCTATTAATTTGGTCATAATTTTTAATTAATTCAAATAAATTTAATCCTTAATCTGATGGTGACATGTGTCACTATGTATTTGAAATTTTTTCTTAATATTCTTATTTAATTTAATAAATTTTATATCTAATCAATTGGTGCCACGTGTCACCAATTAAATGAATATAAAATAAATTGAATCAATAACTGTTATTGGTAGGGTTTAAACCTAAGATCTGGAAAGAGAAAGCAAATGCACCAGCCATTGGAATGCACCATTCGAATGACAAACCTATCACGATATAACATATATAGTTAATGACAATAAAAAAAGAAAATGACCTAATAAGAACTCCAACATGGAATAATTGAATAATACATTAATATTATATATATACACAAATATTATAACTGATTAATATGTCAATATATTTTATTTATTTTTTAAATCATTCTAATGAAAAAATAAAAATGATTTTAATATATTATAATTGAAATATAACGAAGCTTCGTTGACTTAGAATTTTCATGATAGTTAAGGGTTTATCGTAATAAGCATTTTAACTTATGCATTGACTTGTTTATATCCTGGTTAGAGTAAGAATTTTGTCTCCTTGTATAATATGGATTCCAAACATTCATGATCTGGATGTGAATGAGATGAATTACTTATCCCTCGGTCTATTAGTGAACTATCTCTCTAAGGATTGTAAAAGATGTTCCACTAGAAATATTCTTGTTATTGCTTCGACTCATATTTCCTAAAAAGTGAATCCCACTCTAATAGCACCGAATAAATTAAATACATGTATATTTTCTTATTTATTCATTATATATTTGAAGAAAATTTTAGGGAAACTTAATTTTATTGAATTAGTCTATTTTAAAGTTGTTAAATAAGATTAAAACCTGATTGGCGTTATAATGTTTTAAAATATAAGACATGGTACATTTAAGTTCAATAAAATTATAATAATGAATACAATTTATTAATTTAAAATATGTAAAATGATATATTTCAATTATAACATATTAAGTCCACTTTTATTTTAATTTTTGCATTAAATGTGATTTAAAATATAAATAAAACATATTCATTTATTAATCAATTATAATATTTGTTTATATATATATATATTATATTTTCATATTATTCAGTTATTTCATGTTTGAGTACTTATAAAGTCATTTATTACTATTAAATATATTATAAATTAGGGTAAACTACAAATTTGATCACTTTCATTTGAGTTTTATAAACTTATGGTCACTGGATTCAAAAAACATAAGTTTTGGTTATTTACGTTATTATTTTATTAAGATTTGATCACTAAGATGTTATTTGCCGTGAGTTTGATAACATGACATGTTAGTAAAAATGTTTAACTTTTATTTTAACCCTTGAATTTTAGATAAATTACTAATTATAGGTCTTTTTATAAATCTAAAATAATTTAACGATAAAATATCAATTTACCCTTGTTTCCATATGTTTTCTTCCCATGCCTATCTTCTCTACCGCTTCCCCGTTTCACTTCAATAATAATACTAGTCTAGCTGTCAGTGCTGACGAATCAGAAATGCATTTTGTTAGGCTGTTAGATGATACCCTCTTGATACTAAAACATCCACAGGACTTCAAATTTGGCCCCATAGTTCAGTGAAGTTGAAATTGGGAATAACATGACATTTTTCTTCTACTTTTTCAGGTCAGTTGCAGTGTCATTCTATGCTGAGATTATATGCAAAGTTACCTACACTAAAACTTCACTTATTAAATCTATCTACATATTTATGCAACGCAAAAACCTTTGGTCTTGTTTAGGCTCAATATCTACATTAACATAATTTCTGAGACTACTATCAGAAGCATAAACCTTATAATTTGATGTTAGTAACTTAAGCTAGTTTAATGAATCAAAAATTCATTTTTCTTTTAAGGGTGTATCGATGCACTATGGGTACATCGGTACCCAAAATAACTTTCGAAATTCCCATGCATTGATGCACTCCTTAATGTATCGATGCACCTTCAAAATTTGTCTTAGTGCATCGGTATCCACTCATAGTGTGCCGCTGCACCCTGCATAGAACAGACTTTTTCACCCGAAAATTCATCAACTCTTTACTAAATTTCCTCGTATAAAATTCTTTTCATACCACTAAACTCATCTACAACCATTTTAATTAACTTCTATCATCTCAACATCTTATTATCTCTCATATCTCATCCTATTTCTTAAAACCAAGAATCTTACTAACTTTTCCATGTAATCCAAACTTTAATTTAACACTTATAACTTCTTATTCACACCGATGACAAGTCAAATTCAACTTATAAATTCATTTATATATCCTTATTCAAAATTTCACTTATCCATTTCTTATCTTTAATCCTTCATAACTTCTTCATCTTTTGATTTTAAGATAACTTAAGCTTTCCTTAAGCTTAATTATCATATAAGGATCAAAACTCAACCTTTAATTGAACAAATAATCATCTAATTAAGAAACTCACATTTGCTTGTATGCCTCACGTTGGAGAAGAGAAGAAGATGGAGAGGATAAGTCTGGAAACTTATCTCCTCAACACATGCTCCACATGGTTATTATAATACCTACTAATTATTATTTAATTATTTTCCTTGTTCAATGACCTATTTACCCTTTGACTCTTTCAATAATTACCAATAACCCTTTAGAAATTATTTTTAAATAAGTAATTAAACTATTCAACTTTTTCACTTTAATCACTAAATTCTGAAAATTTACAATTTAGTCATTAACTCGTAGTTTGGGATGTTACAAAGAAAGATTGTGGGGGAGATGCGATTGAAAAGTTAATGCCTTGTCTGCACAATTCTGCTTTTCTAGTGCCGAATTGAAAAGCAATGACTTATGTGTCAAAAGCTAACACTTGATCCCGTGAAAGGCTCACAAAGTTCCTGAAAATATTTTAGACCAGTTTCATCTGATAACTACATTGATAACGAAACAAACGAAAATTAGTATTATATTGTTATTCATGTGAAATGTAATCCAATAGGGTAGTTTTTTGGAGCAAAAGGTTTCTCAGTAGATTTGGCAACATTAGAACAAGGTCAGCAGAGTCATGCTGAGGTGATTAAAACTGATGCAAGTTCGGTTGTTGGCATGATAAGTACATTAATTAGCTTGTATTAAAGGTGTGGTTGCCGAGTTAAGAAAAACTATGAAAGGTAGGAGAGTAACGAAAGAGCATGGTGTCCTAAACAAATTCACCATAACCAAAACGCACGTTAAAATGAGAATACATAAGGGTTTAATCTAAAAATTTAAACAAGTTATGAGAACACATGGACCACAGTGCATCTTTTCATCATGGCCAATCATTTTTCCTTTGCTCTGCATTTTCATGCTCTTCCACAAAGACGACCAAACTGAAGACGCATAGTGCTCCATGCATCTTCCCCATTGCAAAGACATCGCACTGTATCATTCATCCTAACCCGGTAAATAATTCTTGAGACATACTATGTAGAAAATTCTTTTTTTCCAACACATTATCCCAGCAATCTTGTCAGGTTTGTTCTGACAATGAAGATTGGTTTATCAAAAAAAAAAAAACTACCGAGGATTCTCTGATGTTCGATATCATCATACCGAAATTGTTTAGTTTTACTCAAGCTTAAAAAGAGCAAAGGAAAAACTGTTGTAAATTGTAATACAATCCATAAAAGTAAATTAGAAATAAGTTTTAGTCAACTACATGTACCATTGTCTGATCAAAACCTCTCAAAACATGTATGGGAAGTAATTGAAAGATAACATCAAAGCTACAGTTGCAAACAAAACCATGAAAATCTTTCATACAATAGCATTGGCAGCACTTGCAATTCTAGGCCACAGGTCAGCGCACTCCTTTCCTATGGGTCCAGTGATAGCAGATCCTGAAAAAACATAGAATAAATGGAACCCAAAACGAGTTTCATTCATCAAATCCATCCAACAAGGTAACAATATCTCACTTTCTTCAACTCAAGTGCAAGTCAATAGGAAAAGGCATTGATAGAACCAATCTCACAAAAACATGACCTTTCCAGTCATGGCAAAACAGATTCCTAGAAAAAAGATAATCCAGATTTCTCAGGCTCTAACTTGAAAGCATACAAATTTCTTTTTTACTACATCAGTGAATGATCACAAAGGCGTGTTCACTTCCCCAGAATTTAGATAAACCAGGCATGTGTACTTGATCAAGTGAACCGAAGAAAAACAGGAATAAGCAAAAAGAAAACTACATTTGAAAAATAGTACTCAAAATTGAATGAAAATGGGTTGATTTACCTTTCATTTCACCCTTGGGGTTGACAATAACACCAGCATTATCTGCAAACAGTTGGATAAACCCAAACTAAGTTTAAAAACAGAAAATACAGCCAATATTTCAATATAGTAATAACCAAACAAAATTTACCAGCAGACAGGTAACACGATGCAAAAGATAAACAACAGCATCATGCTGTTTAAAACTGGCTGTTTCAGATCACTCTATGCTTCCCATTAAGAGTAACCAGGAAGATCAAAACCAGGTACTCCATTATTAAAAGAAGCAACAAAGATAAATAAAAAAAGACGGGAAAGCAAAATAACTATTTGGATTTCGGACCTTCGAAGTACATGTAGACACCGTCCTTTCTCCGCCAAGGCTTGCGTTGTCGGACGATGACGGCCGGTAACACCTTCTTCCTCAAATCGGGCTTTCCCTTTTTGACCGTGGCCATGACCATGTCACCGACGCAAGCCGATGGGAGTCTGTTAAGACGTCCTTTGATTCCTTTGACTGAAATGATGTAGAGGTTCTTGGCTCCCGTGTTGTCAGCGCAGTTGACCGTAGCCGCCACCGGTAAACCCAGCGACATCCTGAACTTGTTCCCTGCGCTACCTCCCCTTCCTATTGAAAATAACAACAAAAAGAGTGGGTGAGATGGCTGAGGATTTTGTTAGGTGAGATGGAAAGTGAGGAAAAATTTTACCTCGCTTCGACATTTTGGTCCGCCTTTCTCTGCTCCTCCGCTTGCCTGATTTCTTGAGGGCAAGGATTGCATCTAGATTTAAATAGAAGCTACCCAACCTAGGGTTTTGATTGTGTTGTGGACCTAAACAATTAAATGGGCTCCTGGACTAGTGAGTTGAGCCCATTGGATGATGAAAGGGTAACTCCCTTCACAATTTCTTCTCTGTTCTTTCTTTTTCCTCTTAAAATCTTTCCCCAATTTTCTTCATCTTTCTCTTACTGAGTACATCAGGTCCATATCCCTGAAATCTGAGAAGTTTGGATTGGTTTTCTACATAGCACACAATTGCCTCTCCCGGTTTCAATTATTCTTGAACTGAAACGCAACATTTTATTTTTGAAACAACAAAAAAGAGAGAATGTTTCTTAATATCACTCCACATAAAAAGGTCAGAGATGGTCTTGGCAGAATGATTCAAAACCACCTCCGATTATGCAGAGTTAGGATAACAGCAAATGCTGGTACTGGATCAGCAATACTTTCATTACATTAGAGCCAATGACGAGCAAACGTTGGCCATTTCTTTCACATTGGGAAAGTTGTTGGGCACTTCTACACTAGATAATTCGTGAAAATATGTTTTGGAGACTCGCGGACTAAATATTGAATATAATTTTCAGATATACGTAAGTCGTAACATTGTATTTATGATGTTTAAGATATTTTTTAATTAGATAAACACCGAATTCACAGTATATTTTAAAATAATGTGATTAATTATGCCATGACATCGTGAACTATTTTAATAATAAAATGATCTAGAATCAATCGTCTTCAGTAATAAAACAATATTATTCCTTATAATAATCCTGAATTTGAGTTCGAACAACTACTTCTATAAAAGGTATAAACGTTGTCAACTGATTGAAAAAATTATAAATAAATAATATTTTATAATCACTCTAAATTACTTAAAAACAAAATGATCAAAATAAGAACTCAAAATTTCATTGATTAAATTAACACTAAAATAGGAGGATAAATTTGAGTGATGAAATTTGTAATGTACCCTATCTATTTTTTTTTGTTGGTATGTCCATTAAAAATCATAACTACAGGAATCACGTGTAAGTTCCATAAATTTTTTTAAAAAAAGACGCTACAACACCTAAAGCACAACGTACCACTTAGAATAAAACAGACGTCTATTCAAAAACATCAACCAAACCCTTCTTGAACCTCAAAAATATCCACCCTGGCTAACTACTAAGCAGTCTCAAGTTAGGGGAAAAGAAATCAGATAATCAGATTTACTGCATCCTCAGCTGTAAGTTCCATAATAGGTCGTTTGAGGAACCGCTGCAGCAGGTTGCTGGGCTGGGGTTAACATTGAGGCTGCGGTTGGTTGACCGTAACTTTGTTGAGGAAAGGCCTGCAAAAAATTACAGAGATTCCAACTTGAATGCTGAATGGGAAGAAAAATATGCACTACATGAAATATATGCCAAAAATATTGCTTCAATTTTTTAAGCACACACTACAGAAACTTTCAAAATTTTGTAATTATTGACAGAAGCTTGCATATCAATGTTACTGTTCAATGCTAAAGAAAGCGAGGTCCGGCTTTCAAAAGTTAGTGGCATGAGCTTGATGCATTGGGATGGTACTAGTCTTTTAAAATTGCACTCCTATAAAACAAATTGGACGTGATTGTTGATAGAAAACAGTATACCTGAACAGGATATGCAGTTGGATAAGCACCATATGCGGCACTCTGGGGAGCTGTCGCGGGCACTTGTGGAGTAGCATAATTGCTACCAAAACTACCATAAGTAGACTACAGTAAAAAATTCATAAAAACTGTCAGAGAAGCATAATATGAAACCACATCAAACCATTGATACTCAACAAGGAATTATTGGCAGCCATAAATTGCATGCCAACATTTCAGCTAGTTTTCCCTTCACAAAATAGCAGTCTAATCCAAACAACTATATAAAATATCGATGCTAACATTTTTTATTTTATTTTATTATTATTACTTTTCTTTTGGTTTTTTTTTTGGGTGGGGGGGGGGGGTTGCATAATCATAGGCTAGAATAAGTAAAGAAAATAAGAGAAGCATGTCCTGATATACAATTAAAAGATATATTAAAAACTGCAATATACCTGATGGCCGTAGCCAGGAGTCCATGTTTGTGCCTGTGTAGTGGGAGGCCAAGTTTGAGTTTGTGCACCATAACCAGTTGGCCATTGGTTTTGTGCATTTGGATAGGCACTCATCAAAGGCTGGCCAGGTGAAGGGTCACCAGAGTAAGACCTTGCTAGTTTTGTCTTATCGGAAGACATAAAATCCTCGGCATGACACTTCCTTATATTTGACATTGGTCTATTTGGTAAAAAGAGCTTAGCATGTCGATCTTCTGCCTTTTTAATAGATTGTGCTTCTCCAAAGAGACTCAAGAACTGCACAATTATTTTCTAAGGGTTAGCTACCAGTAAAAGTATTCTACAATATTTAGCACGTGACCACTGATTTAAACAATCAAAACATTAACAGAAATTTTCAGACAGCGCTTACAATCTAATACCCTAAATTGTTGAACATCAAATAAATAAAACATAAATATTAAACAATATAATAAATTATTATTAACCAGGTTCAATAACCTAATTTAGTGAACATTTTGTTTTGAATAAAAAATTGCGAACAAATAAAATTAGCCCAAGAGACGATGCATTATGAATTGTTTAAACCCTAAAATAATTAAATAAGGATTTAAAAAAATCAAGTATGGGCCAGTACGGGTAAGTACCAGCCAGGCCTGTAAAGACCACTTATGGCTGATACAATGCTTGTACTGTACCAGTATTCTAACAAAATCATTACCTCCAAAAATATGCTAGACATATCTTCCCTGTCTGCAGCACTGCCATCTGAGTTCGAAGTTATAAACTTGTCAACTGATGATTCTAAATAATCAATTTTCTTTGGTGGTGGCAGAATTGTTTCAAAATATATTAAGGCCTACATGTAAACAAAAAAAAAAGAAGCAAAATCAGAAATCAGAGAGGAAAATGTTCGGAAATTATGTAATGAGGGGTGTGTGTGTGTGAGGGACAGAAAAAACCTCAAGGAATGGTTTAGACAGTTGGACTTGGTCAATTGCTCCAATTAGAATTTCCCTAGCCTTCTCTGCATTTCCAGAAACCTGCAAAGAGAACCAAAGGGAATAAGAAAGATATTTGGTCATGAGTGAAGTGGTAATGACAATAAACATTTGGAACTAATGAAAATAAAACAAAACCATAAACAGACAAAAATCTTTACCAAGCCAATAATATATTGCTTGTTAGGTTGAAATTAAAGGTATTTGAAACTAGAAACCGATATGCAAATATAAATAGCACTAATAGTAGTGTAATATCATGAAGTAAATGTTTAAATCTAGAAGTAAACAAATATATATAAAATTTCAGTCATTTTTAAAAAATAATCAAATATTATTGACATCGAGTCCGGAATTTAAAAAAAAAATCATCTCACACAAAACATACCAGAATAATGAAATTAGGCATCACAAGCAGGGCCACCTACCAAATATGAAAATCTAGAGAACTGTGCATACAGTATCGGTAGAGTTTGAGAATGCTCTTTTGCTTTTTTCAATGGCAATGGCTTGTTCATATAAAGAGAAGGCATCTTCGAGTTTCCCCTATAGAATCAAGACAAACAACCCATTTGAAACAAGTAACAACATTAAACGCAAATAAAATCACATAAGCAGGCCAGCATAACCTTACCAGACGGCGTTCCATATTTGCATGCTTAATAATTGCTTCAAGAAAACCAGGTGAAATTTCACTGTGAACAAGTTGATATGCAGCTCGAGCACCTACTATATCCCCATTCTGCTCCTTGAATCGGGCAGTAAAAAGATGGATCTCTGGTTGCCTCTGTTAAACATTGCAACAGAAAACATGAGTAAATATAACAAAATGGAAGTGGTTGCAACTAGCATGATGTCACCATTTAAATCTCCAACAGAATTCTCACACTTAAAGACATCGAAGCTAAAAGTTCCATATAAATATAAAGAAGTATTGAACAACTATGCATTATAGAAAAAACTAATTCATAAGCTCAAAACAGTTTCCCTAAATCATGAAAACTTTTTTTAAAAAATAAAGTCAACGCACTCATTTTCAATTTTCTCACAGGGCAAGGAAGTAGAAAGTGAATGAATGAAGGGGAGAACAAAGGGAAATTTGTTAAGAAATAATTTGTCATGACAAAAATTTAAGAATTCCTTACACAGGACCAGTTAAAACAAAATGTACAATTGTTTAGGTTAAAAGATATACCCCAAAATCCGGAAACCATAATGCTCCATTATGACATTAATAGTCTTAATTCGACTATTTAATTTTAACATTTGAGTTCTTTCAATTTGAAAGTTATTACCAATTATTTGAGTCTAAGTCCTATAGAGATTATGCAGGGCTTGGGCTGCGAAAGGAAGTGGATCAGTTACATCCAGCCCAATCTGATGGGGAATCATCTTCACCAGTCTCTAAACTAATTCCTGCTGGGCCTGCTGTTAAAATTAAGTGGGATGGACTGGATAAACAAAACAAGTTCCACTCTCTTTATGAATTAATGGAGGATGATAGTTGCAATATTCTAGAAGAGGATAATGAGGAAGGCCAGGGTGAGGAAATTTCTGCTCGTGGTAAGATAGCAGAAGGAAGTTTCATGCAGGAGGACAATAATGTAGGATTTATGAAGAGCTCTAAAAGTTGGAGAATGGGACATTCAAATTATGCTAGTCTGTCAATTAGAAGTGCACCCGGTGGTAGGAGAGAAAGAGGTCGATATGCTAGAGTCTATAGAAGGTCAAGAAATAGACGAATTTGGTTAGATGCAAATAACGAAACAGAATTATTTTGTTCAGAGGTTAATCCGAACCAAGGACAGAAGGCAAATGAAAGCATATATTTTCAGCAGAGTTTTTCAGAATATAGGGGAAATGGACAGGAAGAGGATACCAATTGTTCAACAGATGTTTAGAAGACACCGAACGTCCCATTAATTGGCAGTAATCATTCAGAGAGTCTGGCAACAGCTTCTTACACTGCTTCAGGGTCACGATTTAATAAAAGAAGGAAGAGAAGAGTTTTAATCAGTGAAGCTTTGGAAACGGTTAATATTTCTACTGCTTCTTCATCTCATTTTTCGAAGCTAGTAGAGAAAGCAATGGCCACATGGGAAGTGTGTCAGATGTTAGGTATTTCTTTCAAGGAAGGGAAGAAGGCTTTTATTGATAAAATTGTGAGTCTTGAAAATGGTTTGGAGGTAGGAAGGGAAGGGTGATATGCTGGTTTGCAGGGTATATTTTTGGTGTTTGGTTTTGAAGTCAGTATATGCAGAAATTTAGTATCCTTACTTGGAACATTAGAGGTTTAGGGAGGAGGGAAAAATCTTTAGTAGTGGCAAGGCATGTTAAGAAGTTAAAACCTGTTATGATTTTTATTCAAGAATCTAAACTTGATCAGTGTCATGCGTCGATCATAAGGAGGATTGGAGGAAATTTGCTGAAGGGAGTGGTGGTTTCCCCTGTACAGGGGTCTAAGGGTGGATTGATTAGTATGTGGAATGAAAACGTTTTCAATGTCACTAACCAGCATGTTCATAGTAGGTTTATCGCATTAGTGGGGAAATTTTTGAATGGCCAAAAGGAGTTTGTCTTCATTAATATCTGTGGACCTGTTATTGAAGCTGAAAAGGAGGAATTCTTTGGGGAGCTGCTGAGTTATGTTAATTTGACGAATTTGCCAGTTTGTATTGGGGGTGATTTCAATGTGTATCTTGTTCCGGAAGAAAAGCAAGGGAGATCACAAAATTGGCATGCTATTGAAACTCTTAGATCATTTATACAACAAGCTAACCTTATGGATCTGCCTATGTCAGGAGGAACTTTCACCTGGTGCAGTAACAGAGAGTTGTCAACATGGGTTAGACTAGATCGATTTCTAATTTGTGGCTGATTTTTGAACAGCTTTCCTAGGATTTTTTTTTTTGATAGGAATAGGAGGTCTCATTAAAAACCTCCCTCTTAGTGGACCTTATCCGTAAGGTAAGGCCCAACTAGCGGAAGGAGGAAAAGAGTACCTCAATTTATTAATGAAAGCCAAGTTACATAAGACTTAAAAACACTTTTACATACAACATAAGACCTCACACACTCCTCTGACTTCTAGGCTCAGAAACAGATACCAACTGAAACAGACAAAAAAATCACTCGATCCCCTCTTTTGCTAGCTTGTCAGCCTCACAATTACAAGACCTTGGAATCCACCTGACAATAAAATTTCTAAAAGAAACAATAGATACAATTTCCTTAACAAAATTTGAAAGGGAAAGAGGAACCAAAGCTTGATCTTTGATCCAATCCACGACCAGCTTGCAATCACATTCAATATTGAGTCTACCCTTGAACAACCATTCTGAAGAAACAAAGATATCAATGCCTCTTTTAACAGCTTTCCTAGGATTTCACAATGCCTTTTACCAAAATCAATTTCAGATCATAATCCGGTCTTGTTGGAGGATGTTAGTCACAATTGGGGCCCCAAACCCTTTAGGCTCTATAATTTTTTGTTAGAGGAGAAAGGGTTTGATGATTTGGTTGAAGGTTGTGGTTGATGAGAAGAAGAAGAGGAATAGAGGGGGGATTTTCATGTTGTTACAAAATGTGAAGAAGAAGATCAGAAATTGGCCTGGCAGCAGTCATTTAGGGCTGGCAGACTCTATTTCGCTGCTTGAAGTGAAAATAAACGAATTGGATTTAAAGTCACAAGGTGGAATGATGTCTAAGGGGGAATGGGATCAGTTGATTGAATTCAAAAATGAGCTGTGGAGATTGTTAAGGATCGAGGAAAGCATTTGGTGGCAGAATTCAAGAAATAGATGGATCAAAAGCGGAGACAAAAATACGAGGTTTTTTCACCTTACTACTATGAAAAGAAATAGTGTCAATACCATTCATTCTCTGAAAATTGAAGGGGTGGTAATTTCGGATCCAGTTAAGATAAAAAACAGTGTTTATGAGTTTTTCAGGACTGCATACAACACAAAAGCAGCTTTTGAGGTTGAGGGTCTAGATTTTGATTTTATGAAAATATCAGCAGTTCAAAGGGCTTATCTGGAGGAGGAATTTACAAAGCAAGAAGTGTGGAATGCAATTTCTTCTTCAGATAGTGCTAAAGCTCCCGGTCCGGATGGTTTTACCATGGGTTTTTATAAGAAATATTGAAATCATTTGAAGGAGCAGATTATGGAGTTTTTTTTCAGATTTCTTTGAAGGAAAGGAGTGGGTACACGGGTTAACCACGCTTTTATTACCTTGATTCCACATAAAGGTAATCCGGAGAGTATAGAAGACTAGAGACCCATTAGTCTAGTGGGCATCCTATATAAAATTCTATCAAAAGTGCTTTCAAAGAGACTTATTTCTTGTGTCAAAGATATTATCAGTCCTAATCAGTTTGCATTTATTCCGGGGAAACAAGGGCTTAAAGGGGTTGTCTTTAAAGTAGACTTCAGCAGAGCGTATGACACAGTGGAATGGCAGATTGTTATAAGATTATTGAAAGAGATGGGTTTTGGTGATAGGTGGTGTTCTTGGACAACACAATGTATTTCCACAGCTTCTATATCGGTCCTAGTCAATGGGTCCCCTACAGAAGAATTTCTTATTGATAAAGGATTAAGGCAAGGATGTAGCCTCTCTCCTATTCTGTTCAATGTTGTTGGCGAATTGCTTCACAAGATGCTTACAAAAGCAATGGATTTGGGTCTGTTTCAAGGGTTTTCGTTTGGCAATGATCAAAATTCCTTTAATTTATCACACCTGCAGTTTGCGGACGATTTAATTATATTCTGTCGAGCCTCTATTACCCAGATCAAGAATGTTAGAAGAGTTTTGAGGATTTTTAGCCTAATGACGGGCCCCCAGCTCAATTTAGCCAAAAGTAAACTTTATGGTATTAATATGGAGAATGACTTACTTGAAGAATGGGCGAGGGATATTGGTTGTTTTATTGGCTCTTTCCCGACAGTTTATTTAGGCCTCCTTTTGGGTGCAAAAAAGAATTCAGAGAAGTTGTGGGAGCCGGTCATAGAGAATTTTAGTAGAAAATTGGCGGGGTGGAAAGCTTCATCTTTATCCATGGCTGGCAGATTGGTGCTTATAAAGTCGGTACTTTCATCTTTACCCATTTTGTACCTATCTATTTTCAAGATGCCATCTACTATTTCTCAACAGTTAAATTCTTTGATGTCGAATTTTCTTTAGGGTGGAGGGGGCTAGAAGAAGAGAATGCATTGGGTTAGTTGGAAAAAGATTTGTAAGCCGTTGAGTGGTGGAGGTTTAGGAGTTGTTGATTTGAATCGTACCAATCGAGCGTTGTTGGGGAAGTGGGTATGGAAGTTTGCAAATGAGAAAGATTCGATATGGAAGAAATTCTTTTGTAGTAAACATAGTGTGAGTTGTCATTCTTTGAATATCACTAAGGCCCTATCTCAGAAAGACTCGTGGATTCGGAGGGGAATTGTCAATAACTTCTCAAAGAATGATTTCATTGGAGGGTGCCTTAGATCTCATGCAAAAATACAAATAGGGAATGGAAAATCTGTCTTTTTGGAAGGATACTTGGCTTGGAGATTGTCCATTAAAAATTCTCTTTCCTAGGATTTTTGCACTTTCTACTAACAAATGTGGCAATGTGGCTGATTTTGGTAGTTTTGACTTGAATGGATGGGAGTGGAATATTATAACGAGGAGGAATCTATGTGATTGCGAAGTGTTGCAGTTGGTTGAGTTATTGAACAGCCTTAAAGACATTAAATTGATTGAATCTTTGGAGGATTGCCTGCTGTGGGATGGCTTGGGGGACGGGCTGTTTTCTGTCAAAGAGTGCAGGAAATCTCTACAGACTGTTTATGAGGATACATTTCAGTGGAGAAACTGTGTTTGGCTGGGATTAGTCCCTCATAGAGTGGAGACTTTCCTTTGGCAGCTATCTCATAAAAAAGTTGCTGTTAGAATGGAGTTGATGAAAAGGGGGGTTACTATAGGGGAGAACACTAACTGGCCTTTGTGCAACCTATGTGATGAATCAGTCCAGCATCTTTTTTTGTTCTATCAAGTTTCGTGGGAGATGTGGAATAAATTAATTTTTTATTGGGGTATAAGTCTAGCTTTTCCATTTGACCCTCCTTCCTTAGTTCTTGGTCTGATTTGAGGCCTTCTTCAGTTATTTGGAAGTTTATTCCGAGTGTAGTGCTATGGTCAATTTGGAGAATCAGAAATGAAATTATCTTTGATAATGGTAAACTAGACAAGCTTTCACAGTTTTTCACTGTTCGCTTAAGGCTAGCAAGATGGTTTCTAGCAAAATATCCTATTTCCTATATTAAGGTGGATTCTTTAATTGGTGATCCTTCCTTGGCAGATAGTATCTCTGCTTCTAAGGAACTACTCAGATCGGGGTGCTGGTGGATTCCTCCTCCAGTAGATTTTTTTAAATTGAATGTGGATAGGGCTTTTAGTAGAGTTGGGAGTTGTTGGAATAGGGGGTCTCCTCAGGGATTGGAATCGGGTTACACTTATCACTTTTTCAGAAAATGTTGGTCCTTCTCATCCCTACTTAGCAAAATTGAAAGCTGTAAAAAGAGGCATTGATATCTTTGTTTCTTCAAAATGGTTGTTCAAGGGCAGACTCATTATTGAATGTGATTGCAAGCTTGTCGTGGATTGGATCAAAGATCAAGCTTTGGTTCATCTTTCCCTTTCAAATTTTGTTAAAGAAATTGTATCTATTGTTTCTTTTAGAAATTTTATTGTCAGGTGGATTCCAAGGTCTTGTATTTGTGATGCTGACAAGCTAGCAAAAGAGGGGATCGGGTGATTATTTTGTTTGTTTCAATTGGTGTCTGTTTCTGAGCTTAGAAGCTAGAGGAGTGTGTGAGGTCTTATGTTGTATGTAATAGTGTTTTTAAGTCTTATGTAACTTGGCTTTCATTAATAAATTGAGGTCTTCTTTTCCTCCTTCCGCTAGTTGGGTCTTACCTTACGGGTAAGGTCCACTAAGAGGGAGGTTTTTAATGAGATCTCCTATTCCTATCAAAAAAAATATTTAAATGACAGAAGTCAAAGTCAAAAAGGTTTTAGTAGTGGAACTGAAACTTGAATCTGAAAAGGTTTACATACTGGAAATGACACTTGAAGAGCCCTTATGGAAGGGACATAAAATTCAGCAGCATTTCCAAACCACCTAAATTGTCACTTCATACCTTCACAAAGACTTGTGTAGCTCGCGCAAGTGCGTTATCAGCAAGATCCATACTTCCACTGGCTTCCATACATAAAACATATCGTATCCAGTACTCCGGATAACTAGCACAAGGTATCAGGCACCTTTCATATAATTTCACCACCTAATATTGAAATGATAAAATAAAAGATGAGAAAGATATACTGGTGCACCAAGACATCAGACAAGGGAAGATACAAAGCACAAGGAGAAATGCATAAGAAATACTCCATTGTAGGAACAAAGAGGCCCCTCAAATATGATGGGAGCCTCCTTGCCCGACAGATAAATGGTTAGGAAGACAAGAACACACCTGCAAGCATAACATTGGAACTTTAAAAATTATAAACTGAATAAACTATTCGATACATTATACATTACAAACCTAAAATGTCCACTAACAAATGAGGGTGTGAAGTACTTAGCCTCAAATAAACCAAATTGAAGGCCCTGGCTCTAGTCTCAGTACATTTCCCATTTTAAAAAGTTGCTTCACCCAACGTTTTAGCCACAGTAAAGAAAATGATGCAGCACATGTTACTTAACTGTAAATCAATATATAACAGTGCAACTGAAGGCTACAAACCATAGCTAAATTGAATACGGAGAAAACAAACTAAAATACCTTATTTATGTCACCCTCACTTTCCATGAAGTCCAGGTAGTTATGCCAATTTTCAAGCTCGGGAACATTGAGGGGCCGCACATGAAAGTAAGGCCTCCTAATAGCTGTTTCAAAACCAAGGATCTTAGAATTGAACTCTTTAGCTTTCTTATATAGCTCTTCTCTAATGGCGACATACTTCTCAAACTCTCCTGCATTTGTTGAGCCCCCACTTACATGCTTCGGAGTTTGTTCAGCAGCATCAGAATGAACTACTCCATTTACTTGTCCATCAGCATCTGAAACTACATCTGATGCATGAGCTGCAGCTTCCTCCATGGTTCTTAATTCTGACAAAGGTTGACTTGCAGCCAGCTCTCTAAAACTGTAATACAATTAGCATCAGGAAATAAACAAGTTACTGGAAATTTGATCATTAACTGCAACCAACAAGCATGAATTAATGTTACTCTTAGCTTTTTCCTTTGTGCACTTAGCAATGTTAAAGAAGAAGGGGAATGGGGAAGGGGTTTTCACTGTGAAATCATGTGTCAATCTATCTTATTCGGGTTCTCCCGATTCAGAGGAAGCTAAATTTTGGAAGTCTAATGTTTGGAGGGGTCTGTTGCCTCCAAGAGTAGAGACTTTTCTTTGGCAAGTTATCTTAAAGAAGTTGGCGGTCAAGACAGCTCTGGTTAAGAGAGGTGTTCTGGGCATAAATGATACTTTGTGTTCTTTCTGTAATCTTGAAGAAGAGTCTTCATCGCATTTATTTTTTTCCTGTTCGGTTGTTTGGCCAATTTGGATGAAATTCTTGGGCTATTGGAATTTTCAGTCGGTTTTTCATGCAGATGCTAAAAGATTCCTATTGGCTTGGAATGACTTGAAGACCAACTCTCTTATCTGGCCATTTATACCTGGAGCTGTTCTATGGACAATTTGGAAGACCAGGAATTTTGTAGTGTTTGAAGGAGGGAAGCTTGATCGAGCAGAGATTTTCTTTCTAGCTAGGTGCAGGCTTGCTTCATGGTTTCTAGCTAAGGAAACTCATATTACTATTTCCAAGGATGATATTATTGCTGACCCGTCCATAGTGGATTCCTACTCGTCCCATTCTAATCGGGTTTCAACCGTGTTTCCTTGGTCCCCTCCTCCAAAAGGTTTTATTAAACTTAATGTGGATGCGGCTACCTCGAGTGATTGGAAGAGGAGTGGCTTAGGTGGTATTTTGAAAGACATGTCTGGTTCGATTCTTGGCTCCTTCAAAGAGCCTGCTGGTCCGGGGCCCCCAACTTTAATGGAATTGAAGGCTATCCTAAAGGGTTTAGATTTTTTTGAATCTATTCGTCATAGGTTTAAAGATAGATTTATTATTGAGAGTGATAATCAGGTGGCAGTTGGCTGGATTAAGGATGTGGTCTCTTGTCCTGTTGTTTATGTTCAAATAGTTAAAGACATTATTCAAAAGCTTAGTGTTTTTGAAGGTTTTATTAGTTGGGTTAGTAGGACAGCCAATATAGAGGCGGATGTCCTAGCTAAGGCGGGTATTGGTTGAATTATGCTCTGTTAAGGGCTGTTTCTTTCTGGTTTTGTATCTCTTGAGGGAGATTGGTTTGTATTACTTTGTTATATTTGAGTTTAATGAATCCTAGGGCACTCCTTTCCTCCTTGTGTGGATTAAGGAACTATTTTTAAGTTCCGTTAATCACCAAGGGGGTTTTATTGAGGCCTTTTATTCCTATCAAAAAAAAAAGAAAGGGTAACAACCAAATGGAATCATGTTGGTAACATTATGCTCACATTTGCCCAATGATCTCATTAGATAAAATCAGATACATGTGGCAAGATAGTAATCTGATGTCCATAAAGAATCAGATATGATGAGACACAATAAGATCTTACCTGTTGAAATACCTATCTAGCTGTTGATTAGGGTTTTCTAATATTCTAGTGTAAATTGCAGCAATGCGACTCCACTCCTGGTGCATGTATTCATATTCAATATATTTATCCCACAGAGGGAAAGATAGATAATCAGTTCCAACATATGCTAATCCACGTTCAAAGAGCCTGAAACACCATGCAACAGAATCAGTATTACAAATATAAGAAAAACAATCAGGCAATGCAGACACGTCTACAAACAGAAGACATGGGACTGATTTTGAAGCAAGGAACAATTCACTCTAGACACATCCAAACGCTGCATTTACCTTCCTGGAAAATTCAAATTATGTTGAAACGAAGCACTGATAGAGGCCATCTAGCCCTTAACTGAATGAGATCTTCCCAGCAGCATTTTGCATATGGATGCACCTCAAAGTGTAAAGGTTAAAGTAATGTTTCATTGATAACTACATGAATATGACATGGGCTTCAAATAGAAGAGGGGAAATAGGAAGTAGGGAACTCATGAAGATAGTCCACACCCTTAAATGGCTTTAACTACCATAGGTAGCAACCTCAAAATCAAGGGGATAAACATCAGGGAAAAAAGCATTTCTTAAGTGCATTCCCAATCAAACCTTTGCGCCATAAATGCAAGGAGTTGCTGTTGTCATACTGAAATTATGTTAGAAAGTCACCAAACCAAAAGATCCTCATAGCTAACAAAATCACACAATCAATGAGCTCCTAATGCAGACCAGGAACAATGATGGGGTAGACCAACTCTTAATACCTTCGAACGGTGTCCGGATCTCCATATGTTTCTATGGCGAATGAACAATATAGCACCCAGATGTCCACAGAATAAGTCACCCCCTGAACTGCTCTTTCATAAACCTCCACAACTTTGTCCATGGAGCCAATTTGTGCTTCATGATCCGCAAACTTTTTCCAATAACCATAACACAAAGGGAACTCAGCCAAGAAAGCATCATAAACTTTTCGAATCTTTGATATATTGTTCTGCATAAAATGCATAGATTAAACATCGATTAGAAAAGAAAATACACAAACTTAAGTGGAAAATAAAAAGAAAGAGGAGGTCATGAACCAATTGGGAGATTATTAGAAGCAAACAAGAACAAGGGAAGACAATACAAAATAACTGTACAATAGATGGCAATCTCGGTTTCCAATCCACTAAAGAAAATTCTTGACACAATTAAACGCGGCTCTCGTCATTTTTACAAAATTAGTAAGGTGGCCCCCAGTCCCTCCCCAACGTTATCCATTTAATGTATGGAGGCTCCTTCTCCATTACAAAGGTACCACAATATTATAATATGGTCTCCAACCGCCCATCAGGGATTCAAATCACAGTCGCGGTGGCGTTTTCGAAGGGCACCGCCACCGCTATATCGCGGGCGCTATTGCGGGTGTCGCAGTCAAATAATAGCATTTTCGGAGGGCACCGCTACCGCTATATCGCGGGCGCTATCGCGGTCGCATACCGCTATTTAAATCCCTGCCGCCCATACCATATACAGAAGAAAAACAAATATTAGACATTAGCTAGGAAACAGACAACTAGCTAACAAAATTTCCAAGTTCCAACAGGTAAAAGCCCACTGCCTGTCTCCAACACATATTCATACCCACATACCTCGGCAACCTTCTCTGTCTCCTCAACTAATGCAGTCCAAGCATTAAAATCCAATGAATTAGCTCTCAAAATACTCCACAACCGATCCTCTTCACCAGACAAAGGTTGTTCTAGAAGTCAAACATAAAAATAAAAAAATAATAATAAAAATGAGTTTCACATTTGCTAGATTTATATTAAATAACGAAAAGGAGAGATACATTGTTGAATAAGGACAAAGGATACTTATAGTTGAAACTAAGTGTACATGTCCAAATGAATTGCTACCCACATCATATTTATTACAAAAAAGCTTCAAGGCAGAATGATATCGGACAGGTTATTTTGGTGGTAAAATACCATAAATTATAGCAAGTATCAGTTTCAGATTTAAAAAAATGATAGGAAGATAAAAATGCAACAATAAATCATTTAATAAGCCCAACTATTTTTTTACCAGATGATATGAGCATATATATTAAGGAAGATAAGAGAGTTTTATTTAGTTTAGAATTATCCAGGCAACTGAAGTTTATTCTCTGAACATCGATTCTTTTTCAAAACTCTCATGTTGTAAAAGACTAAGCATTGAATAATCAAGCAAGTATGCAGATAATATTACATAATGCAACCTTCAACACAAATGTAAATCAAGAAGTACCTTGTGCATAATAAATTCATATAACAAGCATGAAGGGTAAACATACCAGAACCATCCACAGACTCGGGTGCAGCAGAAAATCCACCCACATTATTAAAATCGTTTCCATTCTCAACTGTTGTGGCATTTCCGGCATCATGGACAACATTCCCATTTAAAGAACTATGACCACCAGCTTTAGATGCATCTGCTGCTATATTTCCAACATCAGCAACATTCTCATCAGTTGATACACCAGCAGGCTTACTGTAGTACGTTGCACTGATTTCACCCTCTTGACCAGCTGAATTTGCGTTACCACCAGATGCAGAGTAATATCCATCTGCTGGTGCTCCAGAAGCAGATAGGTCTCCAGTAGCTTCAGAGGGGTAAGCACCAGAACCAGTAGAATTATAAGCGGCAGATGTATAATCCATAATTGCCGGTGAATTGGTAACTACTGCTTCATTATCTCCCATTCCACTGCAGAACGTTCAATGTAAAGGACATTTTACAGTCATTAGATCATTATTTTATTTTACGAGAAGATAATAATATCCAACCGAAAATGCAACGACTTTTCTCCATTAAAATTCTAGTAGATAAGCGCAAATCTAATGCCATTACAAAACCGCTAACAAAAAATACCTTAACGCCACATTTTCACTCCCAGAAATCCCTATCTATTTAGCTTTTGTTCAGAATAATGAAAAACAAAAGTGTGAAATAAAATAACAATTATCATATATTAAGTAAAATTAATCTAATAAAATAACAATGGCCATCTATTAAGTAAAATTAATCTGATTCCTAGCTAACAATAGTTAGGAGCAAGGGGGAAAAATGATTAGTAAAAGGGGAAGTCGACTTAGAAGAAGAAAGTAAAGCAATTCAAACTAAAAACCTAAAACATCGATACAAAACCCTCACTTAACCTTGAACGTTTTCGTCAAAACCAAACCACGAAAATTAGAGAAAGTGACGCAGAAAATAAATGGCAGGAGAAAAAATACCGGAGGAAGGAGAAGACGTAGTCGTTTCCGGAGATTTCTGGATTTAACGATTTCAAGTGCTTTTCGACAGAGAAAACAATAATCTTTCTAGAAAGTCCTTCGCAGTTTCACTTTCTTTTTTCCTTTGCAATAAAAAGAGCGAAACAGAGAGGAGGAAGAGTTAGGGCAACGGAAATCGTATGCGCCTGGCGGTTGTTGTTTGGGTTTACGTGGAAGTGGAGATGAATTTGGTCCGTTGGATTGTTTTGGATGGCTTTGGGCCCATGGGTGCCTGGCTAATGGCTGCTACTAGTGCCAGGTGCATGGAATTTAGCCTTGTTCATCGAGGCCCGGCTGGTGTCTCGGCTACTAATTGTGATTTTTTGTTCCAGAAAAAATAATTCATTATTTCATATAATGTAAATTATATCAATTATAAATCTGGAATATTTTTTAGTTAGATGATAAAAATTAATAATTATTTATATTTTTTATGTAAGTGCCTAAATATCTTTTTTAACTCGATTTTTAACAATTTAATGACTATATTTTTTTTTGATTGATAATCATTTAGTTTGTGGTAAATTCAAGTATATTGTAATCAAACTTCTATCCAAATTAGATATTTAATGCAAACCAAGCGACTTCAACGGTTATGAGATTCGTTGATATTCTTTTAAGTCTTGGGTTTTAACACTATAAATACTAAGGGTGTGTTTGGTTCACGGAATATAAGATTACCAGTGGGAATAAAAGATTATCAGGGAATATAATTACTTAGAATGTTGTATTTTGTGTTTGGTTGGTTTAACATGGATGTAATATTACCGTGTTTGGTTAAAGGAATAAAAGATTATTAGAATGTATATTTGTTTATTTAACAAGTTGGAAAATATTTATATATTTTTCTTTAAAAAATTTAAATTCATAAAATTTATATATATATATATTTTTACAAAATTGAAAATATAAAAAGGTTTAATGAAATGGTAAATCCTTATTTTAACTCCTGAACTTCATATAAAATTTTAATTATATATTTTTTTATAAATCTAAAATAGTTTAAGGATAAATTTGTAATTTAACCTTCGTAGAATTTTTATTATTCAATGACAGAATAAAAATATTTTTGAATGAAAGAAAAAATTAAGGGCATTTTAGTCTAAAACGTCGGTAATCTAACAATACCTAAGGAAAGTGAGGTAATGACATTCCCGGTAATATACCCAAAAAAATCTACTATTGGTAATGTAAGATTACCGGGAATGATATTCTCGGCCAACCAAACGGGAGAATGTGGATTCAATTTCCATGAGAATCTCACGTTCACCCAACCAAACACACCCTAAGGGTATGAGTGTTTATTATTAAATGATTGAAAATATTTAAATAATTATTGTATTGTATTTATCCTATATTTATTTAAAAATCTATTAATTTGATTTTTAGAGCTATTCATTTAAGGACATAAGTCATAGTGATGTTTTTTTATATGATTTAATAGATAAATTTAGATATCAGATTATATGTATCTTAAAATTAAAATTTGATTTTATAATTTTTGAGAATCTTTTAAAAAGTATCTAATGATATTTTTATAAAAATTAATTCAGTAAATCAGAACATGATGAGCACGATAGTCAAAGTTCGAAGAATTTTGAATTTGTTATGTAAGTCAAAAAATTGTTTTTAGTTTAACCCTTAAATTTTAATTTATTTTCACTTTAACCCCTCTATATGTCGATCATTAATATGTTTTTTTTATTAATCTAAGGTAAACCTCTGGTATCTATGGTGCTCGAACCTGAATCCTTAAGAAATAACAACAATTTTTTTACCACGGAGGTCACTTGATTCGTGTCGATTATTAATATGTTGATATTTTTAATGACATAGAACCTTAAAACCACTATGGTAAAAAATAGGTAAAATACATATTTAGTATTTAAATTATTACTTTTACTTCGTTTTGATATCTAAATTATATTTTTTTCAAACCTATACCTAATGTTTAATTTAGGATTCATTTTGGTATCTCGTCATTAGAGATTTAACAATAATGTTGACATGTTACTATAAGATTATGCAACATCATCATTGAAAAAAATAAAAAAAATGACATGTCTAGTAGTTCTATTAATTTTTTTAACGGTGGGTACCAAAATGAAACTAAAACTAAATATTAGGTATGATTTTGAAAACAAATAAAGTTTAGATATCAAAACATAACAAATGTAATAATTTAGGTACTAAAATTGTAGTTTACCCAAAAATTAAAGACTAAAATGAGAAATCATATTTTAGGAGCCAAATTATGTCTTAGGTACTAAACTTGTAGTTTACCCAAAAATTAAAGACTAAAATGAGAACTGAATCATATTTTAGGAGCCAAATTATGTATTAAGCCTATATATGTTATTTACTCGTAATATTGATTAAATCAAATCTGGATCGGGAAATTCGATTCGACCCACAAATGAAAGGTAGTGGGGGACAAAACATTGGAGCTTAAATTGACACGGTGTTATATTTTTCATCGTTGGATTGAATAAGACCCCAGCGATAAGAGACATCTGTGATTCCCATCCCCAAGTCAGATCTAAGCAAACATCACTCTGTATATTTCTTTGATGAGATTCTTCAAAGCGAATTTGCGTGGACTCTTTTATCTCTTGGCTCCAATTTCAGCTTAACTCCCATTTAAGTAGATAAAATATTTTAGGGTGCGTTTTGTTAACGAAATGTAAGATTATTAATGAAAATAAAATATTATCAAAGAATATGATTATTGGGAATATTATATTTTGTGTTTTGTTGGTTTAGCAAGAATATAAGATTACCGTGTTTGGTTAAAAGAATAAAAGATTATTGAAATGTATATTTAATCAAATTATCCTTATTATATATTTATATTTTTTTAACAAGTTGGAAAATATTTATATATTTTTTTAAAAAAATTTAAATTCATAAAATTTATATATTTTTTTAAAAAAATTAAAAATATAAAAAAGTTTAATGAAAAAGTAAAATTTTATTTTAATCTCTGAACTTCATATAAAATTTTAATTATAGAATTTTTTATAAATCTAAAATAATGACATAATAATGATATTTTTAGAAGAAAAAAAATTTAAGGTCATTTTAATCCAAAATCCAGGTAATCCAATAATATCTAAGGAAATGGAGATAATGATATTCCCGATAATATACCCAAAAAATTTACTATCGACAATAAAACATTACAAAAAATAAAATTTTCAATCAATCAAACATGAAAATATAAATTTTATTCTTATAAGAATCTTACATTTCTTAAACCAAATAACCCATACATTTCCGTCCGGCATTGAAAGTTAAAACCCTTGTCTTTTCAATACCTAGGGTTTCAGACATTTTTAAGATCGATCCCTATTCCAATAGCTATCGATTCGTACTTTTTTTTTCCTTGCTGGGATTAGATTAGATCTTCCTTTTTCTCATTCTTTTTTTGGTTTGAGTTCATCTCACTCATCGTAATGGCTACTTCCTACCCAGGACCCGTTCAGGTTTTGTTTTTGTGTATAGATTTGTAGGGTTTATTCTTTTTGTTTGATCTACTGATTTTATTTTAAAATTTCAGGTTGGCTCATACTTTGTGGGACAATACTATCAGGTGCTACGACAACAACCTGATATAGTTCATCAGTTTTACTCGGATGCCAGTAGCATGATTCGGGTTGATGGAGATTCCTCTAAATCTGCTTCTTCAATGCTGGTACTTTATTCTTATTTTTGTTTGTTTGTTGTATTTTTGAATGAATTTGCTTGAACATGATACAATTTTCTTTTTCAGTTTACTAAATTTTGTTTTTGTTATATTTCTTTGGTTGTATCTACCTTCAAGTTGATGTCTTTATGAAAACTACCTATAATTGAGCAAGTATAACCCAAGTTAGGGAGAAATAGGATTTTGTTCCAAAAAAGCCAACTTATCATTTTAAGAGATGGACTCTCTATATTATCTTCGATTTAGATGTTACAAACAAATGCCTTTGAGTAATTATTAACTAATGGATGGATTATTGCAAGTTCTCTTGCAAATTTGTGTTTTGGAAATTCTTATGCATTTAATATGTTTTAGATTTCTTTCTTATTTGGATAAACTCATATTGTATTTTTATTTTGCAGCAAATTCACTCTCTGGCCATGTCACTAAACTTTACTGCAATTGAGATCAAAACAATTAATTCTCTTGATTCATGGAATGGAGGAGTTCTGGTGATGGTCTCTGGTTCTGTTAAAATCAAGGATTTCAATGGCAGAAGGAAATTTGTACAAACCTTTTTCCTGGCTCCCCAAGATAAGGGTTACTTTGTTCTTAATGATATCTTCCAGTTTATTGACGATGGAATGGTTTATCAACATCCATCTTCAACTTTACAAGAAGACAAGCTTGATTCTAAACTAAATGTATCAAGCCCTGTTGCAGAGCCACCAGGTACAGTGGGCAAGGTTTTTCCTAACTTTGATCTGAATGCAGATAACTAGGATTGGGGCTTTGGACTGTGTCCCCCCAACTTAAACAATGACATTTTCTTGGGAATGTACTATACTTGGTAGTTCAATGACTAATTTTATATCTTATACAAAATTTGAATCTTTTTTTTTTTGATAGAAGTTGGAGGTCTCATTAAAAACTCCCTTCGTATTCGTTCACATACTAAGAAGTATGTTAACGAACATTGGAAGGAAGAAAATAGTACCTCAAAGTTTATTTCTTAATTCTTATAGTTTTATTATTTGAGGGATTGAAACCTTGGACACTTTTTTCTTTTCTTTTTGGTTAATAAATTTCAGCATGTTAAGTTTTTACTTGAAACTTATTAGTTTAGAAGCCCCCCCCCCCCAAACACCTTCTAGCATATCTTTGGTGTTCATTATTTTCAGTCAATTGGTGGAGGAAATTAGAGTTCTTGCTACTGCCAAGGGCGTCGTTCTTAGATGGGTTTCTAGGAGTTGTAATATGGAGGCCGACAAGTTAGCTAAGCAGGGGATCGGTTTAGTGTTGTAGGCTTAATGTTGAACTTCACGAACTAGCTGATGTTGGGTTAGGCGGATGGGTTTTTGTTTCCCATCGCTATTTGTATTAAGGTCATGTTTTATTTTCGAGGGATAGAGTGTTATGTCTATCCTGTGTTATTCAGGGTCAGATTGTTAGGCGTATCTTATGTAATCCTGGTTTTATTAATATACTGAGGTGCTCTTTTCCTCCCTCAATTAGTTGCCATCCTGAGTCAACTATGAGGGAGGTTCCTAACGAGACCTCCTATTCCTATCAAAAAAAAATTTCTTAGCTTTTCTTTAACTTGTTGGATATAGCAGTTTCCGACTTCGTTTTGGAGGAAGAGGTCAGTAAGTATGTCAACTCGGTTCATATAGAAGATTTCCCAGTTGACAAATATAGCCTCCCAGAGCAACCGGAGCAAGAAGATGTTGAAGATAAAGTTGCAGTGGGGGAAGCTCCTGCAGAGGAAACTCTTGTTTTGCATCACAGTGTGGTGGACACTGTGCAGGAACCCCCAGCTATACCTTTCGATGAACCTGTTGAGGAGCCTCCAAGGAGAACTTATGCTTCTATTGTAAGTGCTCCTATATTGATTTTTCTGCAACATTCTGTTTAGCGTGCGTTCAGGTTTCCCCCTCACTGCCTACTATTCACTTTTTCAATAAGCTATTCTTCTATTTAAACAAGCCTATATTTATTTATCTTTAATGCAACCAATCAGTATCGCTGTGGCATTCATAACACTGGGACATACACTACTGAAGCAAGTCTATGCATGTAAAACCCTAAATATATAAAGGATTAATTACTCAAGGAGACAGAGCCTTACATGTGAGTGAGAATAAAATTATGGGTACTTTCCACGAGTTATCTAATGAGAGTGAAGTGTGATAGGAATTCTCCCTAACAAACTCTGTTTCTATCTGTTACCGACATACACTGATAAATGGTGTTTACTGTTTACCTTGTTGAAAGTTAAATAACTTTGGTTGACTAACACTATTTGTTTGTTACAAATGCTCTAGGTGAGTGTTCCGAAGCAGCAATCTGCTTCATCTGTTCAACTTCAACATTCTTATAACAAGATCCCCCCGAGCATCTCAGATTGGGACCATACACCAGAGTCTACAAGCCAGCAGTCACGTCCTGCTTGGTCAGATGTGCCTGAACCTGCAGCAGAGACAACAGTGGAGGAAGGCTTAATCTCTGAAGAAGGTTAGTCTAGCTATACCTACATTGGTATGTGGTTCCTTTTATCAGTGCTTGCAATGCCATAGATTTTGGTTCTTTAGTGTGCTTTCGAGTTTATAAATTGCCCTTCTTTAGCCTTTTCTTTGTTTTCTGAAAAAGGACATTTCTCAAATGGATTGTCTGGGTATTTAATGTGAGCCCTGAGCCCCCGACATAAAAATATTGCTTTTACGGAGAGAAATTAAGGTTTTTGATTCTGAATGATTTTGTATTTCCATTTTCAAAAATCTTTCCTATATGTGTAGAGATGAGGGTATTTATATAAATGCTTACTGTACTTGGAGTTATAATCCGATTATTGAGGTTTCTCCTTTTAGGTAAACATACTGGTGAATATAAATCTGTGTATGTGAGAAACTTGCCTTCTACTGTTACTGCCGCTGAAATTGAGCAGGAGTTTAGGAATTTTGGAAAAATCAAGCCTGACGGCGTGTTTCTCCGGGTCCGCAAGGTAATATCTTTTCCTTTCCATTTTTGATCATTAGCATATAACCTTGAGGAAACTAAATTAGTGTTAGCTGCATGCAGGATGTTGTTGGTGTTTGCTATGCTTTTGTTGAGTTTGAAGACATCCTTGCTGTTCACAATGCAATCAAGGTATAACTTCTTGTTTGTGTTCTTTCTGTCAAATAACTTTGTTGGATGTTAGCTATTAGCTTTTAATTTGAGTTGAGTTCACTTTACTATTAAAAGCTGAACTCTTTCTCACTTTCCTTGCTAATGACTCCTTGTTGAAACATGTATTCTAACAACTTGTTTGGCTTCTTGTGTTTCTGTAATGTTGAATTTACATGGAAAAAGATTTGAACAATTTTAATATGGCGCCCTTTTTTATATTGAAATATGACACCCTTGTAGTTGTTTGTATTGTTATATCCATTTGGGTGCATCTATATATGTATGATTCTTTTTTTTTTATTGTTGCTTATGATGGGTGAGGTGGAGATGAGTGGCATAGTTTTGAAAACGCTTCTTGAGTGAACTGCAGGAAGGAGGGTGTTTTGAGAGGGGGAGGGTGAAGGAAAACAACATGCTGTCCATTCTTTAAAACCAACAATTGACACATAGGACCATCAACTGTTAAACTTTAAACTTTACATTGCATGAAGAATTCTTTAGATTCATGTATACAGTAGAAGCACCTGGTGGAACTTTGAAGAATGATATTTTTATAGCTAACCCCGAAACCCTTTATAGTTTTCTTTGGCTTCTTTATATATATATTTGACCCCAATACTGGCCGATTTTTGTTCTTCTATAGGCATCTCCTATACAGTTTGCAGGAAGGCAAGTCTACATAGAGGAACGCAGACCAAATAGCAGCAGTACTCGAGGAGGAAGTATGTGCCTTTATACACCCTCCTGTTATGTTTTATGCATGCCAGAATTTTCTTTTATTTTTTTTATAGGAATAGTAGGCCTCAATAAAACCCCCTTGTGATTAACGGAACTTAAAAATAGCTCCTTAATCCGCACGAGGAAAAGTGTGTCCTAGGATTTCATTAACCTCAAATATAACAAAGTAATACAAACTAATCTCCCTCGAGAGATACAAAACCAGAAAGAAACAGCCCTTAACAGAACATAATTCAACCAATACCAGCCTTAGCTAGGACATCCACCTCTATATTGGCTGTCCTACTAACCCAACTAATAAAACCTTCATAAACACTAAGCTTTTGAATAATGTCTTTAACAATTTGAACATAAACAGCAGGACAAGAGACCACATCCTTAACCCAGCCAACTGCCACCTTACTATCACTCTCAATAATCAATCTATCTTTAAACCTATGACAAATAGATTCATAAAAATCTAAACCCTTTAGGATAGCCTTCAATTCCATTAAAGTTGGGGGCCCCGGACCAGCAGGCTCTTTGAAGGAGCCAAGAATCGAACCAGACATGTCTTTCAAAATACCACCTAAACCACTCCTCTTCCAATCACTCGAAGTAGTCGCATCCACATTAAGTTTAATAAAACCTTTTGGAGGAGGGGACCAAGGAAACATGGTTGAAATCCGATTAGAATGGGACGAGTAGGAATCCACTAAGGAAGGGTCAGCAATAAGATCATCCTTGGAAATAGTAATATGAGTTTCCTTAGCTAGAAACCATGAAGCAAGCCTGCACCTTGCTAGAAAGAAAATCTCTGCTCGATCAAGCTTCCCTCCTTCAAACACTATAATTGGAAAATTCACATCATCTATGATAGCACCGTTTACCAACTTCTTTAAGTTGCTAAAAGCTAATTTCAGTTTACACGTTTGCATCAAGCTTTAGTGTTCTAGTCCTTAAATTGCATGATTTGCCCACTGTTAGGCGTGCTAGGCAGTTTTTGTATATGGACATATCAAACTGTTCCACTTATGTTGTAGATAATGTTGTATACACTTAATTCACTTGAACTTTTCCAGGTGTATAGTGGTACACTTGATTTACATTTATATGTTACTCTCCGATTTAAAATGGCATAACTAGTAAGTATTCTTTGAAAACCTTGTCCAAGGCTTGTGTTGACATGACTCTGCCATTAAAATTGATCAGGAAGGGGAAGAGGCAGGGGCAGTTATCCCCCAGAATCCTCAAGAGGTCGCATTGGTTCTCGAAGTTTGGGTAGGGGAAACGACCAAGAATCAGGTGACTACAGACTTAGAAGCAATGGTTTCTATCAGCGAGGTTCTAGATAAGACAGAATCCTAGTAAACAGACCGAATGGTAGTTGCTGAACTTCTCTACTCGTGGCACATGAGGGTGTTTTTGAGTCTTAATGGGTGATTGAGGGGTTGGCAGCTGCTCTCAGTGGAACTTCAGAAAAATATGCATCTATTTTTTGTCTGTGTTATTTCAGTTAAAAGGAGTGTTGGGTTACAATTTTTAATTTTGTTTGGTAGATGGTTCATTCATGTTTCTCCCTTGAAGTGTTTTTTTTTGGGGTTACGCAATGCAAGTGGAGAAATTTTGTGTTTTAAGTATTTATGAGCTGTTTTATTATAAGTAGCGAGGCAATTCGATGATGAATGATTTTATGGTTATGAGATGGAAGCAATTTTAACTGAATTCCTCATAATAGTGATCATCATAGTACTACTATGATGAATGAACTAGTAAGTGCCTAATACATTAAAAATAACTCGGTGAAATGGTTCAAAGACCATAAAAGCAAAAAACACTGATCATTAGTTATCATTTCTTGTATGAATTTAACAAGAGAGGCACATCAAACAGGCAATTTTAGCTAAGATACATTAAAAAGAATCAATAAGAAAATAGATAGTACAATAGAAGAAAACTGTGTAAGAACTGTGTTTGGTGGAGAGATTATGTATAAATGTTATGGTTTTAAAACAAGGCTAAGAGCCTGATGTGCCTGGTGGGCAATATCTATAGTTGATGCACACGGCACTAACAAGGAACTCTTGATTTTGCCATTGGGATACTGCATTAAAACTCTAGCACAAGTCATATACTGCTCCATCAACTTCGATTTATGATTGATCTCTCTGCTCGTTCTTCCAAAAAAATTTCGCAGCTTCAGCAGATTGATCTTTCTGCTGCTCCTTCGGTTTTGAGAAGAAGGGATCCCATTCATGAGCTCCAACCTCTCGCTGTCCTTCATCTAACAAGTCATACTTCCAACTGTTTTCTTCCACGAAGTTATCATATGCTGTCAGACCTTCGATAATGTTCTTCCTCAACTTGGTTACTTTATTGATCACTGCCTGTACAGTAACATCGAAAGCATCTAGAAGGGTCTCCAACTTAGAGCGAGGATCTGCATATATCAACCTTGGGATGAGATTTATAACTGCCTCTCTCATGATCTTCACTTGCTCAGGAGAAATTTGACTAAGTCTCTCCTCAATGCTAACATTCCGTTTACGAATATCATCCTCTGGGATGAACAATGAATATGTAGTATAATTTTTTGGAAGGTGCCAAGTGTACTGTGTGTATGCCGAGCCGGGATGGAAGAAGACGGGAATACAACCAGCCAACATCGAGTCAAAGGCAGATCGCTGAGTGTATGAATCTCCTTGAGGTTGTAAGCAGAACAGAGAGCTCTGGAACATCTGCATTATACTGCTCGGTGAATGACACTTGCTCTCCCCAAAATCACATTCCAACAACTTGCACACTTTCGACTTCCTGCACTGATCAATAATCTGCCCTCTTATTGACTTCAGGTTACCTGGGCGAGGTGCACCTGCAAAAGAGAAAAGCCACTTTCTCTCCAATTTCCTCATCCTATCTTGCCATATAGAAACTTCCTCATCCTTGGCAGGATGGAAGTACGTTGGATATGGAATGCCAAAATCATTTGCATTCCAGGGGCTAGATTCAACCACCAGCATCGACATATTCTTTGCAGCAGGTAAAAACAGAAGCTTATTACCCCAATCAGATTCCTCCTCACTCAATCTCCTGAAATCCCATGTAATCCTCCCAGCCACCAGGAAATGATCCTTCCCTCCCATTATACCCCGCTCGGGCCTCCTCATCAGCCAATCAACCAAATAGAGGGAAGCAGCGTCCCGCCTCGAGATATTATATCCCCAAAGATACCTTGCAATATCGAACCCTGCATAAAAGGGCACAAATATCGCACCTGCAATGGATGAATCATTGGTCAAGCACTCATACTGCTTCATTCGATTATTGAATATTACATCCACCGCAAAATGATTCGTCGCATACCACCCGATGTTCTCGAACACCCCTTCCACATTCTCGAGTGGTGGACCGAGCCCTTCATTACTAGTAAACTTACACATGTTAGTCCAAAGGCTCAAACTCTTGCACTCCTTAAGCATATCCTCATTGAACCTGGGAGGAAGATTATGCACATAAATATACCTTCCCCCCACACGGATCACTCTTGTTTTCCACCGTTCTTAAAGCTCTCATAAAAGGGTAAGCGACCACCGTTTCAGTAGCCGTATTCTTAACGGGTTTCACCGGTGGTGGTTTCTCCTTCTCTTTACGGGCATAGGTCACCCGAGCAGGGAGAAACTCGACATTGATGAGAGGAGACTCTAATTTGATAGGTGGAGATGGAACTGAGTCCTGGACTGTATTGCTCCTTCCTAGAACTACAAAATGGAAGTACAAAAGCAAAATCCAAAAGAAAGCTGATAAAGAAGCTAAGAAACAGAGCCGGGTTTTTTGATTTTTAGGGAAACCTTTCTCCATTGTTTCGAAAGGAGCCAACGCCCCCGGACGGCGTCTCATCAGAGTTCAATCTTCAGCTGATCAACAGATCCCCCCCCCCCCCGAATACCAGACAAAAAAAAGCCAGCTTTGTAACTTGGAAAAAGTAGTAAATTTGAAAACCCTAAATTTCAAATCATCAGCTTAAAAGGAAAGCTACAGTAAGACTTGAGCTTGGACCACTGATCCCAAAAGAGAAAAGGAATTAAAAGAAAGATCAGAACTTTTTCAAGTGAGTAAATTCTAAAATTCTATAACAAAAAGGAAAAGCAAAATGAGGTTTAGAGTTTATAGTGGAGAGGGAATTATCAGCAAATGAGGAGGTAGTGAGAGGGAGAGGATTCCATGATATGGTTGCGGATCTTTTGACTGAATTTCACCGACGAGGCTAACTGCAAATTTTGAAGAGAAAATTTGGATTTAAAGAAGAAATGGCTCACTTCAACAAAAAATAAATAAATAAAAATGACTCACTGGGGTTTTTATTTTACCGTAAACTATGTATTTAGCTACTCAATTATTATTATTTTTTTATTTTAATCACTAAATTATATTATGGTAAATATTTTTTCAATGATAATGTGAAATTATATCATGGTGATACATCATTATCATTGTTAAGTTTTTAACAGTAATTGATTAAAATTATAATATTTTTTATTAGTCTATATTGATTATAAATTATTATTTGTTCGAAATATTCTCAATTATTTGACAATAAACGTTCAGACATCCCTACAGATGATGGGCTCAAATCAGAGATTTTTAGAAATAACAACCATTCTTTTAACCACTGTGTTCGTTTGGTTCGTGTACTAAAACGTAATGTTAAATATGGCTTTAAAAAAAAAAATTAAATGATCAAAACGGAATTATTGAAATAGAAAGGTGATTAAATATGTAACTTAGCCTTTTTTATGGGAAAACAAATTGAGCGAGTAGTCAGTCCACTCCTGGAGGGAGAAGGGATTACATAGAACGCGCGGCGCAAATTAGCTGCGTGCGTCCAAGGGTTGTCGCTAGTCACGTGAGACCATACGATGGAGTTGAAATTCCATTTGCGTTGGAAAAGCGAAAAACGTGAGTCGAGGTAACAGCGTCGACCCAAAGGGTTGTCTCTGTTGTCGGTAGCCGCTGGGATCTTGCCACGTGGGACCATCTGATGACGTGGAAAATTGGGAATGAGGTTCATTCCCGGAATTACATTATTAGCATCGAGGTGGAGGGAATTAGCGGTTTAAATTAAATTTTAGGGTAAACTCACATGGCTAATCAGTCCAAAGCCCACACACACACACAATTAATTCTCTTAAGCAAAAAATAATTACTCTAGAAACTAACATAACCAAAATTGCTGAATTTGATGCAATACAGAATTTTTTATATTTATTAAGATCATGATCTGTTGAGAGCTTTATTTGTAATTAATGAAACATTTATTTTGGAAGTGGGATATGATAATTGATAGTTAAGGGATTATGTGTGATCCAATGGTGAAAGATTTTTTTAATGATTTTAATTTCGAACATAATAATTTTTATGAGCGTATAAGTTTAGATATTATATTTTAAAAATAAAGAATCATGCTAATTTATCTCATTTTTATTACTATTTTCTCAACTCATTCAACTCTTTGTACGGGCAGCTGGCCACGTAGCATCAAGCAACATCCTTGAGCACGTGGCGATGTCCAAGTGGCTGCCATACTTTATTAATAATTCATCTCCCCCATATAAAATAAAGTGAAAATTTTCATATAACTCGTATCATATAAAATAATTGAAATCATAAAATTAAAATAATAAACGATCTTAGTGGTAAAATAAATTATTATTTTTTTTAAAAATTTTAAATTTGAATAATTACGGAGGTAAGGTATACATTATCAATTATAAAACGTCTACATGGTGAAACAAATTGGAACATATGCTTCATCCAAGACTAAATCCTCGACATAAAACTGTACATTGTATAAACCTTTTAACAGAAACATTCTGTTTTTTATGAAAATGATTTAACTGATTTGCAAGTTCATTTGAGGGGTTGCATTATTAAAATTAGTTCAATATTTTTCTTCTCATTAATATTTAATTTTAAAAATAATATATTTGAACACGAACCAAGTGATCTTAGTAGTTAAAGATATGATTATTATCCTTTATAAAAGTATTTAAACATTCATCATTAAATGATTAAGAATCTTTTAAACTTCTAATCACATCGTACTAATAAAAAAATATTTAAATTCATGAATTCAAACTCAAATACATAGCGGCAAAGACAAATCACCACACGGCACAGCAGGTAGGGAAAGTTGTGCTTGGTAGTTGGGAAAGACTTTGCCTTAAACTTGGTTTGTGTTTCTTTTATGACCACACCTTGGATTTTAGATGAGATTAATATATCATCCCCTGAAACTACTAGTGGGTCTTTCCTTCCCCTAATTATTCAACCAAGTATCTCAACTTTTATTACATCTTGCTACTCAGCAAAATCACCTTTTTTGTTTAAAAAAAATGGAAACTTCAATTTTTGTCTTTTAAGGAAGCCACATACCACAATTTCTCCATGTTAGGACAATCGGGGGGAAAAGGAAAAACACATCGTAAACGAGATCCCAATAAAATTAAGGATAGGAATCTGGATTAACTTTTTCACTGACTGTAGAACCAAATTGTGGACCGCCCTTACGGTATTGGATAAGAAACTCAACCGGGTAACCCTTCACCTTATGGGGCACAACACCCAAATCCGTGAAAGCTAAAGCTGCAAAACCCACCACAAAACAAGGGGTAAATGAGATGAACGCATCTTGTAACAAGGAATACTTACTCGCATTGCCATTAAAAATTGTACAGAAAAATGACATTATAGGCATAGCCTGTAACTATTTCAACTGACCATTTTCTGATACAACGGTATCGTTAGCAAATGCAAGTATTTGATCCAGATTGAAGATCTCAGGAGTTGGTAAAGGAAATGGCACTTTCTTGACTAATACCTCTCTAGGCATGGCAAGTGCCTGAAACCATCAAATGATGAGCTGTTAATCTATAACTCAATATTAAACGGTAATAAGCAATATCAATGTGACCATGAGCTAGGAACAGAAAGATGAGTATGAATCCAGAAGCACAATGATCTACTATGTGTTAATTAGAGTCGTGATTAAGGAATGGAAGGCACAACATGCCTTCCATTGATATTTTAAAGATATCTTTACTGCTAGCACAACTAAATTTCACCATGCATAGAGTCAAATACCGACAATCAGACAACAGAATAAAAAGATGCACTTAGAACAGCTAAAACATCGCTTGTAGCACTTGTCCAAATACAAGGGTTAAAATTTTACCTTTGCAATGGGTAAAGGAACATTTACATAGCGTGGCCATTCACGGATCATATCATACATAAGCTCAGCCTGCAGGGTATTCTATGATCAGCTACACCAAGAAGCATTGTTTCAATATCAAGAGGGAAACTAATTACCAGTTCATGCATAGTATAGATATCTGGTCCACCCAACTCATAGACTTTTCCCATGCTGGTTCCGTCATCTTTCAGGGCCGCAACGATTGCAGAAGCGACATCATTAACATAAACAGGTTGGATTCTGTAAAGGAACTATTGTTAGCAACCGATTTACAAAGCTTCCAGAAGAAACGAAACCACCAAAAATCAATTAAAAGGTTCAGGTTATAATCCAAATTTACTTGGAAGATCCATCGCCGATGAGTGGAAGAAAGCTATATTTCTTTGCAAAGCGTGCCCACTGATTCATAATCCGATCCTCAGTACCAATCATTACAGCAGGTTTCATGACAGTAGCCTGTAGAAGGAATAATATGATAAAATTGTTGATGTTGGAACCATAGATAACATAAAAAATGTGGAAGCCTATGGAAGGCCAAATTTTAATACCAAGTAAAACTTCTCAATTCGGTATAACCCTTTTACTATTTTCACCTTCCCTCAAACTTATCCAGGAAAGAAGTGCCTTTGTAATTTTATCATGCACTTGGGTTCGGTACTATTCAGATTCTTGTTATGATTGCACAACCCGAGTTATGCAGTAGTCTCACGATTTCCTAGAGTTGAAATTTCATACCAAGTTCTAAACTAAGTTTGCATAATGCGAAATTCAACAAATTTTGTGCAATAATAAATACACAACAATTTCAGCTTTTTTTTTTTTATAAGAATTTCAGCACAACAATTTCAGCTAAGTAGTACCAAAAGTTTGGTATTACACATTGGTAAGAGTGAAAATTAACAATTTACTCCAAACAAAGCTTATAGCAAATGAATGAACTTAAAATCTACTTTTGCTTAGGATGACAGGAAAACTTCAAGTAAACCATAGCATAGCATTACAACAAAATATAGAACCAGATTGTGAAATGAGAAAAGCTGTTGAAAATTGTAGCTATAACCTAAAGGAACAGGAGTCAAGTCATCGACTCCATTTTTTTACCTCTATTCTGACACCGAACGCTTGAAACACAACTGTGATCAAAAGTTCTCAAATGTAGAAACAATAATAATACAAACAATGTTACTCGGATTCAGGTGTATGTATCCAACAAGGGTATGGCTAGATTTTTCCAATTTTTTCTATATGTTTGGAGGATCCTTAGAGGTATTTCATGAAAAATGAAGAGTCAGAGCAACATAGACTACAAAATGATATTGTTGTCTGACTAAACAGCATATGGATGCGCCTAAAAACAACCACAATAAAGTCGAAAGCCGCAAAAACGCATTTAGCGCATCATGTCACCTAGGAACAAAATAGTGAATAACTTAGAGAAGTCCCAGAAGTGAGAAAAGAAAGAGCAGCCATGGCAAAAACAGAGAGAGTTAAACACTCCTATAAATCTGTGTCAAAATTAATTCTCTCATTTCACAAAAACCATGCCCTTTTTTTATCTCCTTCCAACCTAATTTTCTTTATATGCAACAGTTTTTTTATCTCCCATTTTTGCATATAGTGTATAACTGTATATTCTATTAGATGACACCGTTGCATCATTATTGATACACATGCTCACTTTGCTTAATATTATAAAAAATTCACGGCACCATCATTGCAATCTCACGTTGTAGAAACTAAAGATTAATTACCTCAGGAAGTTCTTTCAAAATAGCTTCTTCTCCAGCAGCCTTAGCTCTTAGAAATCTTGATGGAGATGACAGAGAAGACCCTAAGCAAGAAACTTGAATAAATCTCATGATACCACCATGTTCTTTGGCAATCTGAAATCAAGGGGAAATTGATACATTAACTGCTTCAAACTCCACAAAAAATAAGCTTAGTTAAATGTAGAACATGATTGATAGCACAAGATGATATGAGCCATATAGTCACAATTCACAAACTATAAACTGTTCCTCAAGTTAAAAACTTGATAAATATGCATCACAAATAATTCCGTTATGAATAACAGCACAAATGACAGAAAAAATAAATGCAATTAAACAACTAGCTGTTTACATCCAAATTTAAAGATTTGTACGATAGAGACCCAAGTAGCATGCATACTTCAGCTTCCCTTTCCTCAAACTTTGTACATGATACATTTTCTTCTACTCCAACCCCTACACCCCGCACACCTTCGTCCAAAAAAGGACTGAGGATAACATTTAACCCATGCACAATAATAGGCCTAAAATCATTCTAATAACATTGTCAAGAGATTAAGGGTTCTAATTTCAATGTGAATGAAAGTTTCAACATACCACTGCCAGTTGTTCTGCCATGAAATGGTTCACTTCCTCAAAGCTATAGTTTCTTGTCTCATACTCTCTTCCTGTCAATATAAGCAATACCAATCATATAAATCCAAGATTTAAATTACTTTCATTGGTACAATCAGAAGAGAGACAATGATTACCAATGAGATTGATAACAACATTAGCCTTTGCCATCACAGCCTTGATTGAATTTTCATCCCTTGGATCGTATTTCATTGGCACAATCTGGGCATGAGAAATATCAAATTATAATTATAATAAAACCGCACAATATGCAATTGAATATGAATTTCAATAAAAATGAAAGGCAATGTCATATGGTACCTGTCCCAAATCTCCCATCAATTTGAGATGACGAGGGTTATCCTCGGAACCTCGGAACGGAACTAACACCTGAGATCCCATTTTAGCTAAGACAAAAAGAAAAAAAAATCAGTGTAGATATTGTAAATAAACCTTCAAGTGAGATTCAAAAGTAAAAACAAACAAACAAAAGAAGCACTCAGTAATAGTAATTAAAACACCAAGTTTAAATTACCAAGCTGTTGCACAAGATAACGGCCAAGGAATCCAGTAGCTCCAAAAACAGTAGCTACAATGCCACTGCAAGAGAAGGCAAAATCATTTCCGGCACTCAAACAGAAAACTTTCAACTAAAAAAATTTAAAATCCCAAGAAATGACCTGACGGATGATCGGCCACCGGTGCCCTTGCGAACGAGGTGGCCAACGCCGTTGTGGGAAGCCAGCGTTGATCCGTATCGCGGACGGTCACCTCCATAATCTGACAAAAATCAATAATAAAAATATTATTAAAAAAAACCCATCAATTCGATGTAATGCTAAACAGCCATTAGAATAGAAGAAAAAAATAAATCGAGAAATTAAAAAGAGGGAATGAAAATGTTACAGAGATCGGAGAGAGGGTAAATAGACTTTATAGAAGAAATTGAAGGTGTTGGCCTCATAGAGTGCTGCCCCAATCGTCTCGTAATCGCCTGCATCTTTTCTCAGCTTAGCTCCTGAGGGAGAGAAAGAGAAGGGAGGTGGTTAGTGTTGTTTTGAGTTGAAGACTGGAGATTTGGATTTTGGGTCTAATTTTATTTCCATATTGGATTGGATTTGAGCTTTGGGTTCATCACTTTCGGTAGACTGGATATGTCGGGCCATGTTTTAGGGTTTAGCCTTAAACACATGGGTAAAGTACACAGATGATTGATAAACTATACTGAAATGATCTTTTTGGTCACTTAATTTTAACAAATTACAAAATTGTCATTAAACTTCCCAAAAAGTTACAAAAAATTCATTAAAATGCATCAAAATATTATAAAATAGTTATTAAACTTATCAAATTATTATAAAATGATCCTTATTCTTATCAAAATTTATCACTATTTTATAATATGTAGTAACTTGTAATAGTTCGATAAATTTAATAATTATTTTATAATTTCTAAAACTTTAATAACCAAAATGATCATTTAATATAATTTAGTGATTATTTGTATAATTTACACTAAACACATTTAAGCCCAAGGTATAGGATATATGTACTCGTTACTTGTTTGATCTGATCATTCTTGAATTGGTTAATGTATAATTTAGCACCTACATTTGATATAGGAATATTCAATCGTTTTAAGTTGAAAATTTGAATCGGTCGAGTTTATAAGTATCATTTTATTATTCAAATCTTATTAATTTTTTTATATCGAGTTGAGTTTATGAAAATTAAGTCGAATTTGATATATTTATTCAAGTTTTTTTCATATTTAAATGTAATTATTTATAATATAATAATACTAATTGGTTCTAATTTAAATAATTATCTCTATCCATATAATATTTTCTACATGTGTAAATTTTGTAATGTTATTTAATAAATTAAATATAATTTAAAATAATATAATACATTTATAGTGTAATTTTTTTATTTTTGATAAATATAATGTTACTTGTTAAAGAAAGAATTTTGAGAATAAAGTATTGATGGGAGGATAATGAGTTAAAGAATTGACAGAAAGAAAGAAATTTACAAATAATTACCATCAAATGATCATTATTGAATAAGATATAAAGTTAATGGTAATTGTTCATAAAGAGAAGCCAAATTTAATGTTAATGAATGAAATCCAAGTTGCTGGCATCAAAGAAATCTTCATTAGCAAGGAAGAAGCAAAACAGAAGTTGAAATTAAAGAGAAGAAACAAAATTTATGTTCTTCAGCCAGAGGCGGGGCTAGAGAGAGCGCAACTTGTACGATCGAACAGGGCCTCATAATAGCAAGGGCCTAAAAAAAATTAGATTTATTACAATAAAAATTTCTTTTTTTTTTAGTCTAACTCCACTTTACGAGAAATGAATTCATCTTCATGATCTCCCTATCCACACCGTTAGAATTTGTGTTAGTAATATCACCAATCTCCCTATATATACTGCATTCAAGCTTTACAATTTTTACTAAGGGCCTCTTTATAAGAATTTAAGGGTCTCTTTTTAAGAATTTACACAGAGCCTCCAATGTCCTAGCCCAACCCTGTCTACAACTTACCATTTTGGCAGTAGAAAGAGTGGGATCTAACTACAAACTCCACAAGTTTCTCCTAACTACATACTAACATTTTCTCTGACCCACTATGTTATTGCACATCTTCAACAAATATGAACCCCACCATTGTTCTTATTCTTTTTTTTCCTTCCATAGACTCTACCCGTCGAGCTTATTTTCAGTTACAAGTTATGTCAGGTTGCTATAACTGTGAATGAACTTTCCAAATCCAATTAGGGGTGAATTTACTCGAAAGTTACCTTGAAGTTGAAATTACTTGAGGTTTTGGTTAAATGGCTCGGTCAGTACATTTGCCGTTGCCCTTCGTTGTTGTGTTAGCCGAGTGCTGCAAGAAAGAAGCAGTGGCAGCTGGTTCACTCTTGGTCCCTTAGCTCCCAATGCCCGACTGGAAGAATTTTGGGCTTGTAATCTGTTTTAGAAATCCGGTATGCCGCTTGATCTAGAGGAATACTCGGTTACTAACTTCAGAAACATTGATGATTTATCCTCCAAGAGATGTGCCGGAGTGTCAAACTCTGCAACTCGACCTGCAAATAAGTTTCCGATTTATTTGGAAAATGTCAAGACTTTCAATGAAAATAATAGTGAAGCATTCCGAATTTAAAAATGAAATTTTGAAGACACATGTTTACGTACCATCACTTAACACCAAAACAAAATCACCGTCGATTATGGTTGGAATACGATGTGCAATAGTGCCAACTGTGCAGTTCATGAACTCTGTTCGGATGATCTTCTGTATGAGATTATCGGTGGCAGTATCAACTGATGCTGTTGCTTCGTCAAGCACGAGTATTCTTGCCTGTTTGAGCAAAGCTCTGCCGAGGGAAACAAGTTGCCGCTGCCCCACACTCCAGTTATCTCCATTTTCTAAAACTGCACATTTTACATCAAAGGAAAAAGGACCTATCAACCACATTCAACTTCAAAGGGCTTTTCTACCTCTTCTTTCTCTATGAATTTTTCTTTTCCAGTTCAGATGTAATGATGCCTAAGAGGGACGGTGCAAACCTGGTGCATCATGCTTTTGGTCTTTCTCACGCACAATATCTCCGAGCTGAGACTTATCAAGAGCCTGTGGAGAAGAAAAATCCAGCGCTTGTCGTTCAAACATGATCTCATTTCAAGACTTAACATATCATTAGCATGGTAAAACTCATAGTATAAGTTATCGGTAACAACTCTTCCAAGGAACTGATAATCTTACTAAAGAACCTGAAATCCTCAATAAAAGAACAACAAACTCGAGAATTATTTGAATTTTCTAGATAGTTTTAATTTCTTAGGAGGTAAGAAACATCATGAATGTGTACTTTATGCTGATGGAATAAACACGGAACTTATGTGAAATTCATGGATTTCCATAACTCTCTATACTTGTATTATTAGGGGGAGAGAGCACGGTGCAAATGAAATTTGTACCTCCCAAATTTCATGATCCGAATGCTCTTCGAGAGGATCAAGATTGTCTCTAATAGTTCCTTCAAATAATGTAGGATCTTGGGGTATGATACCAAGACGTCTACGTAGGTCATGGAGCTCAATTGTGGAAATGTCAATGTTGTCTATAATGATTCTCCCACCAGCTGGCTCAATCAATCGGAATAATGATTGGATCAAAGTAGATTTACCACTTCCAGTACGCCCAACAATTCCTATCTTTTTGCCACCAGGAAATGCACAGGTTACTCCATGAAGCACAACAGGAAGATTTTCAGCATAGCGAACCTTTGAAAGATGGAATATATAAAAGAAAAGGAAATGTCAGCATGCGGTTCCATCCTTTTTCTCTGACATCATTAAAACATAAAATCGTTTTTTTTGGGGGGGGGGGGTTGAAGAAAATGATAAACAGAATCAAAATCTTCCAGGTAAGTCCATTCGGATGCTATAAACTTCTCATACGTTGCACATTTTCCACATGATATTACTAGTAATGTGAAAGATCTTAACGTAGAAACAGTATGGTATATGTGAGTCTCTGATGTTTTATGGAAAAATAAAGTAGTGCACGAACATGGTGTGGGGGAAAAACAACTAGATGATACCTTTAAATCATGCAATTCAATTGCTCCATGTTCCGGCCACATAGACGGAGGGTGGGAGTTTTCAATAACAGAAGGAGCTTCACTTGGAATTTGGCTGTACTGATAAATCCTCTCTATAGAAATTATTTTATTCTCGAGCTTGCAAAAACTAAGTATCCACCGTGGTAATCGTGCATTTAAGTTAAGGCCATATGTCACAGCAAGGCCAGCCATACCTGTTTAGAAGCAAGACTTATCAGTTAAGGTCATATGCAATAACTCGAATGTCTTGCAAACAAGCAGATAAATCAATAATAATGCAAAAGATTAACTTACTCGGAGCAATATTTCCTTGTGGAAAACTCACGAGCAAGATCATGCAAAAAGCAAATACAAAGGTCGAAAGTAATTCCTTCCTCGTGCAGAGCCACTCAATAGCAGCAAGACTGCAAAAGAATGGGCGGGCAAAATAATCAGGAAGATAAAGATTTCTCTTCATGAACCTTTTCTCTTGCCCAAAACCTCTAATCGTGGCCGCTCCAGCAATTGATTCACCAAACATATCAATAACTGGAGATTTCTGCAATGCGGACCAGTTCTCTCGATGAAGCCATGTAGTATTTCTGCAACCAGCAATATGTGTCAGTTCATCAGAAGAAACATGTGTTTCCAGATAAACTACACAACAATAGTTTTTGAAATTGTGAAGTGTATATTGAATTCATCAACAAAAATCGGAAGGGTCTAACGTAGATTAATAAAAACAATGTAGTGGTCTGGGCAGAACTTTTTTCAACTCAAAATGTGTAAAACTATGTTTCGATATAACAAATGAAGGCAAAATGTTTTTGGACTTAATTGAATTTATTCAAAGTTTTCAAAAGGTTTCAAAAATAATTCAAAATCCATTAAATTCGGATTTGAGCAAAAATGCAAAGAAGTACCGATACTGCTTCATGTAGTATCGATGCCACATGAATGGGTACTGATACACATTGTGTAGTATCGATACCCTAGGCAAGTGTAGTATCGATTATCTCGGGGTTGTTCCTGATCTTGTTGAGATTTGCGTTCTGTTAGACGTTATGGAACGTGTTTGTTCCGATCTTGTTGCATGTTTGACCGGCGACGCGTGATGCTTCTGGTCGTTGGATTGGATCAGATCCAACGATTCAGATCCGTTTGCTCAAATGATATCTTAGGGTTTTTCAAACCCTAGTCCCCTGATCTGTTGTGGGTCGTTGGATCAGTTGATCTGATCCATTGGTTGTCATGCTTGCGGCGCTGTGACAAATGTTGAAACCCTAATCCGGGTGGGTTTACCGAGTCAGGCTTGCCTACCCGGTTGGACGACCCACACCCTTGCTGGACCTGAAGTTGGACTTATTGGACCCTGGAACCAAAAATAAAAATAAAATAAAGTTAATAAAATAAAATGAATAAATAAAAAAATAATACTAATGATATAAACTATATAATATATATTTCAAAAATATTTTTAAACTATATATTATATATATTTTAAAAATGTTTTCAACGTTATATATTATATAGTTTTCAAAAATGTTTTAAAACTATATATTATATATGTTCTCAAAAAATGTTTTTAAAACTATATTATATATATATTTTCAAAATGTTTTAAAAACTATATATATATATATATGTTTTCAAAATGTTTTAAAAACCATATATTATATATTTTCAAAATGTTTTTAAAAACTATATATTTTATAGTTTTCAAAATGTTTTTAAAAACTATATAATATATACATTTTCAAAAAAGTGTTTTCAAAGCTATATATATTATATATATTTCAAAAATCATTTGCAAACTATATATATATATATATAATAAAAAAATCGGACGAAAATGAGTGTCTATAGTCCTTAAATTATTTTGAATTTATAAAATGAGCTCTAATTATTATTTTATCTAAAGTTCAAGGATTAAAGTAAAAAATTAAACTTTTTACTAACATGCCACATCATGAAACTAACAAAATTAAACGTTTCAGTGACCACATCTTAATTAAAACAAAATGAAAGTGACTACAAATTATATTTTTTTAATCGAATGACCATACGTTTATAAAAATGAGACAAAAGTGACGAACTCTATAATTTACCCTTTAGTTAAATATATTTACATGAATTTATTGTTGATAATTAATCGTGTAGTAATGAGTTAATGTTGAGTCAATATTCTAATTGATAATTTTCTAACGTTGCAGTAACAATCATGCTAATGAAAGTATCCTTCGACTGACAAAAACCCACCACTTGTCTTGGCAAAACATAGATGGAAAATAAAGTTAGGTTCTAAGGAATAATTTCAACCAGTACACTAAGATTAGCATATATACTTAATTAAAAGTATAAATAAGCCAATGCTAATATCATACTTTTTTATCTTTATTTTGTAAGGGATTTGGCGATGCTGATTCCAGATGGAGGTCTTTCACGAAAGCTGCTCTTAATCTGATGTTGGGGGTAACCTACTATCCTACCTTCCCCTTACCCCATTACATATGAGAAATAAAATCGGCTAAAAAAAATAACTGTTCAACCTACTTCATGGCCCATCCATCCATCTATTTGATATTAATAAATTAAAAATTCTAAACAAATTATGTTATAATTATCTTATATTATTAAAAAAATAAATTTTATTAGATGAGAATATTTGTCCCTTTCCTAAACCATAATTTTAATATTTGGGTCCACCGCCAAACTCTACAGTTGCCCAAAATAGTTCATGGCCTATCCATCCATCCATCTATTTGATATAAATTTTAGATTTAAACATGAAATTAATCCATGAATTTCATTCAAATTTTCATTTTGGCTCTTAATCTTGTTATTAAAAATAATTTATAAAGTTTTAACTTATCATCACTTTTAATCCATTTTATTGAAGAGTTTTAAAAAAAGCAATTGATTCGATTAATTATTGAGTAATATGTGGATATCAAATTGGAAATAAATTATAAATTAAAGATTAAATTGTAATTTGAACTTTAAACTATAACTTATTTCTAATTTGATTTTTTATGTGTCACTCATTAATTGATAAATATATTACATATTTTAATGTAATCAAGAAAATAATAATAATAATAATAATAATAATAATAATAATAATAATAATAATAATAATAGAATGAAGCTTTCAAGGTCACTTTTGATAATAAAAAAAATCAAGGGTTAAAATGAGAGTTTAGATATAGTTTTTAAAGATGAAGCTTTCGATGTCACTTTTTATTCAGAAAAAAATAAATAACTTTTAGTTTTTAAAATTTTAATTAATTTTTAATTTTTTCCATATTTAAACTCAAAACTTTTAGTACATGTAAGATTATGAAATTATATATCGTAAGAGAGTATAAAAAACAAAAAATAAAAATAAACTCAAGACCAAAAGACAAAGTGAAGTGAGACATTATATCGCGCGATGGTATCTATAACTGACGGACAGGATGTGGTTGTTGTTGTCGGTCGTCATATGAACGTTGTAGCATTGAAATCTCAACTATACCCCTAACTTTATTTTCTTTTTTCGCTTTAGGGTATCCAATATAAAGCCATGTCCAATTTCCTAAACTTTTCAGTTCATTTCGTCCCTGCTTCAATTTCAATTTCGCCCAAATTTTCACCCTTAAAGGCAAGAACAGTACCCCAGGTGTTCTTTTAATGAATCCCAAACCATTCTGAATTCTTCATGTTTTCAAGCTCTTCTTTGACTTTTGGTTTCACCTGTCTTGCTTGTTTATTCAGATTGCAAGAAGTCCAGCGATTCCCGTGAATAGAAGAAGGCTGTTCTTACTTTATTTCTTTTGACAAAATAAGACCCTAAAATTTCTCCTTTTTTTATGATGGAGGCGTCTCCTATTAGTTTTGACTTAAGCTCTGACGATGATGAGGCGACGTTAACTTGGGAGGAGCCGAAGGGCGTCGATTACAACTGGTTATCGGAAGTTCTGGAAGTCATTGATAAGGTGTTCGACGATCCCGATGACGTGATGGTGGTCGGGGAAGTCAACCCCACCAAGAAATCAGAATCACCGAATTCAGTGGCCAGGAAGGTTGCTGTTGAGGACGATGGTGATTGTGTCGTTTTGGAAGGTGACCCAGATAAGGCATTGTCCGATGTTACTGATCTCCAAGAAGATTCCGATGAGTGTCTTATTGTCGGGCAAAAAGGGCAGGTAAAGCCTATCTCTTTATTATGTTTTGATTGTGCTTCTGCCTGATTACGCTGACTATTCTTTTTCAATGTTTCGTTGCTGAAATTAGACAAGTGGTTTATATGTTTGTTCCTGCCGTTACTAATTAAATTTGTGATTGTTTTCTTCCAAGGGATGAATAAACCAAAATTATTGATTCTCCTACTTATTTGTAGATTTAACGATGCTGATATCTATATGTGTTTTCAGTAAGAAGGAAGGCTTTGTTTGGTGACTTGGTGTTGAGTTTAGGGTTGGTTTGCTTTTTAAAATTGTTATTTAAATTTCCTGGTAGCATTGCATGTTAAATTGATTAATTTTTGTTGTTGTTGTTATAGTTCTTGATTTTTTGGTATTTTTGTTGCTGTTCTTGATTTTTTTAGTTTGTGTTCTAGCTCTAGCAACTTTGCATGTTCATGTTGTGTGGAGATTTGCTATGCATTTATTTACTCTTTCAAGTTTCAACATGCTAAAACACCTTTATGGGTTAATCAGTGTGTTGTGCTGTATATGCCAACCGGAATGCAGAAGTGAGGCCTTTGAAAAACGTTATCATCTGGTGCTGTTAAAAATGAGCTAGATCACTAATCTATGGGAATCTATGGGGGGGGGGAAACAAGACGTGAAGTTTGGTCGTTTTTCCTGAATGTGAATGTTACAGGGTTGAGTTGCTGGAGGGGAAATGACCGGTTTGAGAACCAAAAAGACCTACCTTTGTTCTCATCTGATCTTAACAGAATGATATTATCTGTTTGATAATTTTGTTGTAGCAGTGTGGACAAAATGGTCCTATCTTGCTGCTGAAATCTCAAAAGATTGAAAGTAGACAAAAGGCTCAGAAATTTTCTATCATGGGTCATCTGGGAGATGAGGTGATCTTAGGGTGCATTTATGTAACATGCTTAATATTATTAATGTTTGACGTACTCTGTTACCTTTTGCTTTATGCATTGAAGACTGTTATCTCCCGCCTCGTAAGCACTCCATTTGTGATAGCTCTCTCATTTCTCTTTGGTATGGTTGCAGATTGCATGCAGAGATTACCCCCATCCACGGCATGATTGTGCTAGGTTCCCTTTCAGTTCAACCTCACATGAACAATATTGTGAATTGGTAAATATCTTAATTTTTTTGAAAAGTGACTTGAAATTTTATTAATTTCTGATGGTTGAATGCTGCACTGTTTCAGAGCCTGATGCTCTTGAGTTTAGCGTGCACATTTCTAATGAATACAATGAATGCCCTTTTGAAATTGCAGTGTCATTGCTTTGTTTGCGACTCGAAAGCACCATGTAGTTATTGGGGTTCGGGTACCTGTAACTCTGATCATTGTCATGCCACTGATAAAGAGGAGAAGTGGAAGAATTTGCGGAAGACTTCCAGGCATGTCTGGAAATTTCCCATAGCAGTTACAAAAGCTCCTGTCGCTTTTCACTCTATGGCAATGCCCCGACTTAACCAAGCTCCATGTGACAATACACAGTTCACACTGCAAAATCAAGTTTCAAGGCTAATTTCAACTCAAGCTGCTTGGAATCGGATACCTCAAACTCACATCCAACAGCCATCATTAATTCGTGCTTGTTCATCTACCAGATATAGGGTTCCATATAACCCTGGTGTGGGTAGCCAACATGTTTTAAATAGGAGGAGAATGCATCCACATCCAGTCTCACATCAGTTACATGAGGTGCATAATACTGTAATTCGAAGGGATCGAGGTACCAGGATTAGCAACCTGGGTCCCCAATTTGTCTCTTCCAAAGCAATGTCTAAAAGGATGGAAGTTGTGTCAACAATGAACCGCACTGCAGATGTTCCATCAGAAAACATTACTTCTGGTATTGCTTCACGGCATCAACAGAATCCCTCTTTTTTTACAGTATCAAATGAAAGGAATTCAAACCCCATTTGCTGGCCAAATCTTTGTTCTGGTTCAACTTTAGGGGCACATACTCACCAGAGCTCTTCACATCCTGGTATGGACAGCGTTATTAACAGTTCAGCACCCTCCCGATCCTCGGCATTCGGTCAGCCTGTTCCTCAGTCAAGCCTGAACCAAGATGCCAGTCACCTTCAGAATCAAAATCAACCGGCAACAAATCTTGTTGTCTCCGATTATGACTTGAACTGGGTCAACAACACCAGTGAATGCAACCAACAACCTTCTGTTGATTGTTCACAGCTTCAAACCTCCACAAACGAGAAAGAAGCATCCAAGGAGGTAAATGAAGGAGATAAATCAGTTTTCGACGAGCTGGAGAGCTTCCTTTTCGATGACCAATCCTTTCCCGAAGAGTCTCTTGCAGAACTTACTTCACTTTCTGCCAATCATATGTCTTATGATACTGGTATGATTTTCTTTGATACCGACATTCGAAAAGTCTTGGGATCGTGCATAACTGATTAGCATAGCCTTGTGCATTCTAGAGAAGTAGACCTGGTCCTCGTGCCACGGACTACAAAATAGAAGAGAGAAATTAGAGATAGGTTGTTGCTTTATAGGATTGATATAGTGACTGTATTATAATAGAAGGCTTTGATGGTGTGCAATTGTACAAAAACGAACAGCAAGTGATTGTACAGAAATGTAAAACAAAATCATGAACGGTGTCTGAAGTTTCAGAATTCAGATCTATAAGGTTTAGATAGTATTTTCTCTTGATGATCTAATTTTATAACTGAAATTTTGTGATTTTAAATTTTTAATATAATTTTTTAAGTTTGTATTCCTAACATAAATTTGTAATATAAATTTTTAGGTTTGTATTTCTAACGTAAAATCATGTCGGACAATTAAGAAATTTAGATGTCTACTTGAGATGAACAACCAAAATTGCATTCACTGCTTTATCTATTAAGCATAAGTCCTGTTTTTTTGAGCTAAGAGTATGAATTTTTCTGATAATAAAATTACGGATACAGTACAGAAATGGTTTCTCGACTATAGGATATTGTTTGGTTGAGTCTCATGATAATTAAAAGTTATAAAATGATCATTCTATTATTCATTATGTTTCAAACTTGTCTTTTTACGTTAAAAAATTATTAGTCATCTAAATTGGACATTAACATACTAAATGAGATATGATAGTCGTTTAAGATTATAAGATTAGATTTGATCATATTTCAGTCAACATGTTAATGTCCGACTCAAACTGTCATTAATTTTTTTAACATAAAAAGACAAGTATGGAACATACTAATCGAGTGATTATTTTTTAATTTTTTATCGTCAAATAACTCAACAAATCAACTTGCATTAATCGATGACCATTTTATAACTTTTAATAGTTGAGGAATTCAACAAAATAATATCTTATAATCATATGATCATTTGTGTATTTTATCCTAAAATTATTAGTCTAAGGTGACATATCTATATAAAATTTAATATTCAAATTATTTTTCTCTCTTCCGATGAAAAGTTCACATTTTTGTGAAGCTTGAAAAGTGTGTAAAAATTTAAAATTCGATGTTATTATCAAACTTCCTCCATGTTAGGAAACTAACAAAATTTTGTTATTTTTGTCTCTAAATCTCTTAGTCTGAAGGAATGGGGAGAGTAATACCTAAAACCTTAAAAACTTGGAATCTAAACTCCTACATCAAGTTAAATCTCTTTTGCATTCTCTCATTTCTCATTTCCACTATCCAATATGACTAGTTTTACCTGCTCTGCTGCCCATCTTCGTCCTCTTCTCGGCACTGCTGCCAATGTCACCGTTGCTGCTAAATGCATAGATGCTGTTTCGAACATGTTGGTTGCCGCGCGCAACGTATGCCATTGATAACACCTACCTTCTTTTCTCAGCATATCTTGTGTTCTCCATGCAGATCGGTTTTGCCATGCTTTGTGTCTGTTCTGTACGTGCCAAGAACACCATGAACATCATGCTTACCAATGTCCTCGATGCTGCCAACGGTGGTTTGTCGTATTACCTCTTCGGCTTTGCTTTGGCCTATGGTTCTCCTTCCAATGGATTCATCGGGAAACACCTTTTTGGGCTAAAAGATTTCCCTTCACCCTCCGGAGACTATAGTTTCTTCTTGTATCAATGGTCTTTTGCCATCGCGGCTGCTGGGGTCACCAGTGGTTCTATTGCAGAGAGGACTCAGTTTGTTGCTTATTTCGTATATTCTTCCTTTTTGACTGGTTTGGTTTACCCCATAGTGTGTCATTGGTTCTGGTCTGCCGATGGTTAGGCGAGTGCTGTTCTAGAAGATAACCTTTTATTTGGATTCGGGGTGCTCCATTTTTCCGGTTCCGGAGTTGTTCACATGGTCGGCGGCATTGCTGGCTTATGGAGTGCCTGGATTGAAGGTCCTCGCATGGGTCGATTCGACAGTGATGGCAAGCCTGTGTCTTTACGTGGACATAGTGGCACATTGGTCGTACTAGGAACATTTTTGTTATGGTTTGGCTGGTACGGTTTCAATCCAGGTTCATTCATCACCGTCTTCAAAACTTACGGCCGAACCGGTTCTTTCTATGGACAATGGAGCACCATCGGAAGAACCGCCGTAACGACGACAATTGTAGGATGTTCGTCCGCTCTAACAACACTCTTCGGTAAACGTTTGCTCACTGGTCATTGGAACGTCTCCGACGTTTGCAACGGTTTGTTCGGCAGTTTCGCTGAGATCACTGGCGGTTGTTCCGTCGTCGATCCGTGGCCAGCTATCATTTGTGGATTCATTTTATCCTGGGTTCTCATCGGATGCAACAAGCTGGCCGAGAAGTTAAAGTACGACGATCCGTTGGAGGCGACGCAACTCCATGGAGGGTGTGGAGCATGGGGGATCATTTTCTCCGGATTGTTTGTAAAGAAAGCTTATGTAAACGAGATATATCCAGGGAAACCCGGGAGACCGCATGGACTGTTCATGGGAGGCGGAGGACGACTGTAGGCCGCTCATTCGATCCAGTGGTGACTGGGTAGGTGAGTGCCACCATGGGGGTATTGTTTTTGGTGCTACATCTGAATTAAGATGTTTAATTTGTTTATTATGTTATGTATGAATAATTAAATATATATAATATATAGTAGATGTTAAAATTAAGATGTTTAATTTGTTTATTATATTATGTATGAATAATTAAATATATATAGAATATAGTAGAAGTATAAAAGATATTGCTTAAAATCACAAAACATAAAATTTAAATGTAAATTTTTTATCAAATTAAATTTTATGTTAAAATACCAAATATTTGAATATCCAAACGAAAAAAATAGATATCCAATTCTTTTATATCAGATTATAATTCTAATTATTCAAATTTTTGAATATTCGAAAATGCACGTCCCGAGCTATCATTGGTATGCTATTTTAAATAAAATTACATATTTGACCATCCTAATAGTTAATTATTCAATTTAAAACTTTTAATACAAATTTTATTAGTTATTTATTTTCAACTCTGTGCAAATCAAAATATCCAGTTTTCATGTGGCGATAAGAAAAGTAGCAGTCGCGATGTGAGCAATAATCTGTCTCCGTCTATTACGGCGGTGACATTGGCAAATGCCTTTTTACCTGTAGCATAAATCCGACGGCTACTGTTGCACCGATTATCAATCATGTTTACCGCAGCCGTCGTTTGAGCTCTCACATTAAAGGAAACCAAAACTCTTTTTCCACGTCCATGGAGGTGACTTGACGCGTTTGAAAGTGAGCTTCTCACAACTGTGTTTTTAAATTGAATTTTAAACTTTAATTCAAATTTTATTTTCATATTTTTACACACAGCATTAATTTTTGATGATATAATAATATAAAGTTATATAAATATATTTTATTTTATTTTATAAAAATCAACACAATATAAAATTAATAATTGGAATTTCAAAAAATATAAAACGATTGTTAATTTTTTAAATGATTTTAAAATAATTATTGTAAATTATTCTTTAAATTTATCATTATTTTGTAACATATATCAATCGCGTTATAATATTTGATAAGTTTAATAATAATTTTGATATAACTTAATAAACAATTTTTAAAACTGAGATGGAGATACAATGTTATGTACATCCTCTGTCTCATTAAATTTATCTATTTTAATTTTTAAAATTATCAAGTTAAAATATCCTATTAAAAATAAATAAAAGATAATATTTATATTTTTTATTTTTCCTTATTTATCTTATTATTTTAAATATATTAAAATAAATATGTCAAATCTATTAATTATTTTTATTAGAATAATTTTATTATTTTTCTTATTTTATATGATTTAACATATAATTAAATTTATCTTCTAAATTTATGTGTTTATTTAATATTGACTTAATATAAAAATAAGTATCAAAACTATATCTAAAGTTAACTTCAAGTGCCTAAAGAATTTTTCGTTAAAAATAAATGTGTAACGTTGAATTCAATGTTACACTTTTAAGTTTTTATGTCGTTAACACTATTAAATTCAATCATTAAGTGACACATGTTATGCATATAAAAATTCAAAAAAATAAATAAATTTTTTAAATTTTGATAAGTTTAACACATGTCAATTAACAATCGAATTTAACGACATGTATATAAAAGTATAATGTTAAAAATGTTAAACATTTATTTTTTAATAAAAAAATTATTGAAACAATTGAAATTAACTTTAGATATAGTTACGTTAAACCTTTAATATAGGAAAAAAATATGGAGTAATAAAAATTCAAATAAATAGAGATGATAACACTGTCCAGCCCTCCTTAACAGCAATTAATGGCTTGATCTTCGGGCGCGTGGACATACACGAGTTTTGGAATAATTCCAATGATGGAGTTTGAAGAGAAGACAATTAAAAAATAATAAAGTACAAAAATAGTTTCTGACTATAGTATTTTATTTGGTTAAGTCACACAATTATTAAAAGTTACAAAATGATCCCTTAACTGTAAGGAGTTACTTTGTTAAATCACTCGACTATTAAAAGTTATAAAATAGTTAATTGACTATTCATTATGTTCTAAGCTCGTTCTTTTACGTTAAAAAATTAAAGACAGTCTAAGTTTGACGTTAACATACTAACTGAGATACGATAAAATTTGATCTCATAATCTTAAACGATTAGTATATCTCAATCAGCATGTCAACGTCAAACTCAGATGATCATTAATTTTGTAAATTTTAATAGTCTGAGTGTGGAACATAATGAATAGTCGGGTTATCATTTTGTAACTTTTAATAGTCGATATACTCAACAAAACAACTCCTATTGTCACAGGATAATTTTATAACTTTTAATAGTTAGAAGAATAAAAAAAGTAGTATCTTATAATTGGGGGACCATTTGTGTACTTTACCCATTAAAAAAATGGACGTGTAAGCGTTGCGGTTTCCACCTGGCGAACTGCGATTGGGCTTTCTTCTAGCTCATTCCTCTTGCCAGCTGTAACACTTTTTGTTTCTTTAGGTTTTGTTGCCCACGAATTTTCCGTGGCTTATCTATCTCGCTTCTAATTAAGCAATTAGTTTACAATTACTTGATTAACCTAAAATAGTTGGAAATAAATAAAATATTGAAAATGTCATAAATGCCCATGAAATGGCATGAAAGTAAACACCGCCAAATGGAGAAAAACCTCCCTCAAAGTCTCCATCATAAAAAGTAATAATTTAAATAAAAGGTTACTCTCAAATCTTTTTAATTTTATTTCTAATAAATTATAATGAGAAATTTGGAGTTTAATATTTTAAAATTTTAAAATTAATCTCAATTGTATTTTTTATTAATATGGGATAAATACAATGTAATATCTATTTAAAGATAACTCTCATAGTATTCGTGGTGTTCGAATCTAATACTTTAAAAAATAGTAGCAATTCATTTGCCACCGAAATCAATTAGTTCGTACGTCTCAATTGTATTTTTAAAATATATATTATTTTTATTATAGTTATTTCTAAACCCTATGTTGATTTAATGACCAAGCGTAAGCTTTTTATTACAATAGGTCTAGGTTTGCTCCTTATGAAGAGTAATCTAATTTTCATTTGTATATGATAAAATGATGTAGTTTTGATTTATTTTGAGTATTAAAATATACATATCGAAATTATATTATTTTGATATGGTGTCTATATCGATAGACATCATCAAAATCATCGTAATGTTAAAGATTTAACAATCTAATAATATAATTGAAATATAAATTAAAATTCAGTGCTAGTATATATAAATAATACAATATTTAATATTTAATAATATTTTATATAATTTATGCTTATTTTTATTTTATCACTCAAAAATAAGATTATAATTGCTTAAAAACAATATTTAAAAAAATAACTCTACGTAAACATGTATGTTAAAAAACAAGAGCATAAAATAAAAATATATCAAGCATCATCATTATTATATAATAATAAAAATGCAAGTCCAAGCTAATGACGACGTGTTCATCAATCATTACCATAAATGTGCATTTGGTTCATAAAATGTAAGATTATCAGTGAGAATAAAAGATTGACAGGGAATAAGATTACTGAAAATATTGTATTTTGTGTTTGGTTGGTGTAGCAGGAATGTAAGATTACCGTGTTTGGTTAAAGAAAAAAAAAGATCATTGAAATATATATTTGACCAAATTGTCCTTATTATATATTTGTTTTTTTAGCAATTTATAAAATATTTATATATTTTCTTTAAAAAAATTAAATTCATAAAATTTATATAATATTTTTTACAAAATTTAAAATATAAAAAGGTTTAATGAAAGGATAAAATTTTATTTTAACTCATGAATTTTATATAAAATTTTAATTATAGTTTTTTTTATAAATCTAAAATAGTTTAAGGATAAATTTGTAATTTAACATTCGTATAATTTTTATTATTCAATGACAAAATAATGATATTTTTGAAAGAAAAAATTTAAGGGCATTTTAGTCCAAAATACCGGTAATCCAATAATACCTAAAGAAAGAGAGGTAATAACATTTAATATACCCTAAAAAATCTAATATTGGTAATATAAGATTACCGAGAATAACATTTCCGACCAACCAAACGGAGAAATGTGAATTTCATTCGTATGAAAATCTCACATTCCAAAGCCAAATACACCCTAACATGTAAAATATAGGTAAACATCAGCTGCTGCTCCGTGCTTCAGGCTGAGCTTTGGGAGATTTTTGATCGCCTCCAAGTGGCCTGGGATAGTGACGTGCGCCAGCTGAAGGTGGAAACGGATAACCTTGATGCCATGCGATGTCTTAACTCCGCCGGCTAGACCTACGAACCTACTGTCATCCGACGAATCTGACATTACGTCAACCGACAATGGAACATCACGATTAGTTACATCCCTGGTGAAGTAAATAGACTTGCAGACAAAATGGCTAACCTTGGGCGAGAAACGAGCTTGGGGCTTTCGGTTATCCACCAGCCACCTATAGCGAAGTTCAAGGAAATCTCAACTCCGATCGGGCTTCCATGAGAAGGAGATTTTCCCACTGTTAACACAGTGCTTACATCTATAACCCAAAAAAATAATGTAGACAAACATTATTGTTAAAAAATTAATAGTAGTCCGATAATTACATGGTATTGTCTCCTCGAATTTTTTGTTTTAATTATTAGCAATACACGTTGTCGTTTTGTAGATACTACTATTTAAACTTAATACTTCTAACAATAATAACATTTTTCTAATTACCGAAAATTACTTGATGAATTCGATAAATTATTTTTTTGATAAATTTGTAGTGAATATAATTATATAAGGTAATATGTGTTAAAAAACTCTCAACCTTTTGATAATGAACGTTCATACCCCTATATACATAGTGTTTAAACCTGAGACCTCAAGATATAATAATAAGTTCTTTAACTATTGAGATCGTTTTGTTCGTGTGTAAATTAAATTAATATATTGACAACACACCATGCAAGCATAACTGTTCAAATTCAATATCTTTGAGTATAACAATACTCCCTTTAACTATCAAAACCAGTCGGTTAATTCGACAAATTAATATATTTAAATTCATAACCTATATATAAATCACATTTTTTGTGGCCTTGTCGTTTCTTTAATTCTTTCCAATTTCCATTCACACAATTAATTGTAATATATATGCGATATGGTATTCTAATTTAAGTTGTTAACATTTATTAATTGGAAATAAATTTGACAGGGATCCATATGCCGTCTTCTTACATATATTTTGAAAATATGACCCATTGTATAAATTTAACCTTTTGAACAATAAATTATTATTATACAGTGACCGGGACACAAGAGAATTGGAGGGACCATCGTTCTATTGTTTTGAGTTGAGAAAATAACCTCATTGATAAAAAATGTCTTATAATATACGATTTTAATCAATTTGAAATAAATCGTAACGCGAACTTGGATTATCGCAATGCGAATATGTAAATCGCAATGCGATAGTCGAAGTTCGCGTTGCGAATCTGTAAATTGATTTGCGATACCGGAGATCGCGTTGCGAATTATCGATCGCATTGCGATTTAGTTGGTCATTTTGGCAAATCCAAAAAAAATTGATTAAAATATTATATTATAAGACATTTTTAGTCAATGAGATTATTTTCTCTTTTGAATTTGCCTTTTATCTATCTGCATCAAAACTATAATTCAATGCCATCTTTTACACTCAAATCCTATTTCCGCCGTTGGTAGCTTCAACAAATATGAAAACCCATAATGTAGGTTATGTTTATAATGCGTATGCACGTTATTAATAAGTTAAAAAAAACTATAAATATATATTATTTTATGATTACTTAAATTATTTTAAAAGATATAAATATTAATAATGTGAAGGTGGAGTAAGAATTAACCATTAGACCTTAATTAAAATAAAGTTTCTCTATATAGTATTGATTAAACTAAAGGTGATTATAAAATAGTATCTATTTTAATAACTTTCAATTATTTAACATTGAACACTCAATCATCCTTACAATTACTAGTATTCAAACCCGTGACTTATAGTCACAATAATAATTCATTTAATCATTTAGATAAATTAATTCGTGGTTGTTCTTATAATATATTTGTTTTTTAAAATTGTGATAAAATTAATAACTAACGTGTCATTACGTTTTGTTATTATGTTAGGGGCTGTTTGTTTACTTCAGAATGATTAAGTGCTGAATGATTCATAGGCTCTGAATGAATTAGCTCTGAATATGACATGCTGTTTGTTTACTGACTCTGAATCATTCAGAATGTACTTTTGTGCTGAATCATTCAACACTGTTTTGCTGAATCATTCAGAGGTGTGAAGCAAACGCGCTGAATGCTGAACGCTTCAACATTTAACGCTGAATACTGAACGATTCAACATTTAACGCTGAATGATTTTATTAAGAGGTAAACAAACAGCCCCTTAATATGAACAATTATTATCATTTATCGTTAATAATAATATTTTATTTTTGTTTTGAGTTATTGAATTAGATTTTTTCCCGAATTGTTTGTAGATAATTATCAATTAGAGGGGAAAGAATAGATGCATTTTTATGCACGGTATTGCAGAGTTGGGGTAAAATTCCTAATTGTTTATAGATAATTTGATCATGCCACCTAACCTAATTTTAAAATGGGAAGGCATCTCTTCAAATTGTTTGGGTCCCACGAAACATGGCAAGAATGGAACCGCACGTATTCCAAATCCCAACCGACGAGACAATCATTACACATTAAGAACCGATTACCGCCCTCCCATTTCGATTTTGCAAGAACCGGACAGCATCAATTTGACCTCCCATCGTAATTACATCCCCAAATCTAGGGCTTTTCGGAATTTCATCTCACTTGGCATAAAACGCTTATATTTCCTTAATTCAATTAACAAAAACAAATTACTAAATCAAACCGAAAATAAATAAATAAATAAATAAACTTAAGAGTTAAGACTGGGAAGAGGAAGAAAAGGAGAGGAAAAGAAGAAGTTGCTTTCATTATCAGAGCAAACGGGAGGTTTAATCTCTTCTTCAAGGAAATATATTAAAAAATCTTTGTCCAAGAGACTTACGCTTCTTCTTCTTCTTTTGGTTTGGAATTATTTTGTATTGTAAATCGTTTAGAACAGTAGACCATTTCCAATAGTTTTCTCGGTTGAGTATTGTATTGAATGATTATTTTTCAACGCCTTGGGAATAGATCGAGAAGCAACACAAGTTTCTGACCCGATCAGTCTCGGTTAAAGGATACAAAATGGTAATCTATTTATCATATCTTTGGCCTTTTTCTTATTGCATTTCATTTCTTGTGTTATTATTTCTGATTTCTACCTTTGGACGGCCTTGATTTGAAGAGATCTTTTGGAAATTTTGTGGACTTGTGGTTGACTGATCTGAACTTGAGCTGAAGCTAGATATTATTCTGCTTTGGTCCATTAATCTTCGTGGCTACTTAGATGAGTTAGATCCGTGTTTTGGGGTTTTACTTGTCTTGATTTGCTATGGTAGTTGAATATTGTTGGCGATAAATTTCAGTTAAGGACAATATTGCCATTGACTAGAACTTGAGGCAGTACATTTTGTTCTTAGTATGGTTTAGTTTCGAGTTTGGTCTTATTAGTTTGTGTTGATAGCTGGTTGAGTATGGCCTTCAATGTTAGGGGTGTGATTTGCCTGGAGGTTTATGCCAATGGAAGTAACTAGCTTTGAGTGTGGAAAGTATGATGGTTTTTTGTTTATATGATTTTGATTTCATTAAATTGGAATGTGCTTATGCTTTCCAATTTGTATATTTAGTGTTTTTATTGACTCCATATCTTTAGTGAGGCTCAAATTCAACCATACATCCAATAAGCTTTTCCCTAAATAAATCCCCAATTTGAAAGAGTTTTAAAAAGTTGTCGGGTATTAGATGGGCCATGTAACTGCGAAAATCCCTTCATTTCCATTTAAGTGGTTTTCAAACAAGAAATAGTGTATATGTCCCTTCGATCTAAACCTTTTTTAATGGTATTTGTATTGAAGTTGGAATGGTGACCTAACAGCCTCCTTGTACTAGTGAACTTTTTACATGTTTTCTGCACTATTTGTATAGTTCCTATGAAAAGTCATTTTGAGAATGCAAAGTGAGTACTTATCTATGTGGTTTTTCCTGAATGCTTGAATGATGAATCTTTACTAAAAGGTGTCTATAAGGGATAATTTCTATTTAATTGGCAAGTTATGGGCAGTTTTGGCTTTTGTAGGCCGCCACATCCAGTCTCGTGGTTGGATCTCTTGTTTGGGTGGAGGATTCTGACATTGCTTGGATAGATGGTGAAATCGTGGATGTTAATGGTGAAGATATTAAAGTTCTGTGCACTTCAGAGAAGATGGTGAGTTGATTCTGTAAAATCTAAATGGATTATTTTCTGTACATTTGAATCTCAGTTACTTTCATTTTGGTGAATGCTGGTTTATAAATTGCGGTTTGATTGTCACAATCACATTCACATGGCTTAAAAAATTTTCCCCTCCCCCTTTTACATGTCAAGCAGTCTAGTATAATATGATGGAAATCCATCGAGAAGATAGAATGCTTGGATGAGCTTGTTGTTTAATTTTACTTTGCTATGCTTTTGCAACAGGTTGTTGTCAAGGCTTCAAATATCTATCCTAAAGATGCTGAGGCGCCACCTTGTGGAGTTGATGATATGACAAAGCTGGCTTACTTGCATGAACCGGGAGTCCTTCAGAATTTAAGATCAAGATATGATATGAATGAAATATATGTAAGATTTAAAGCAAATGATCATTTTCTTTCTGTGTGCGTTTTTTTTGGTCTTGTCATTTTTCTTTGGCAGAATTGATGTATTTGCTTTCTTTGTGGCATATTGCATTGTTGAACGTCGGTGACATCTTTATCTTTCATCATGTTTTTGAAATTACTGATAAAAGGACACAATTCTGAAGTGGTGCCTTCTGGCATATACTGGAATACATTGATTTCTGCATGTTGGATGTATGTTTTGCATTTTGTGATGTATTGTATCTCTATGAATGTGGGTGAAATCTTTTGGTTGCATCATATTTGAAAATTTACTGACAAAAGGAGGTAATTGTCCTGAATGGTGCTTCCAGACGTATACGGGAAATATATTGATTGCTGTAAACCCATTCAGAAAACTACCTCATCTTTATGATAGCCATATGATGGCTCAATACAAAGGGGCAGCATTTGGTGAGTTGAGTCCACATCCCTTTGCTGTAGCTGATGCTGCCTACAGGTACCTTGCTGTTCTAACTAGAAGTTCATTTTATAGGATAACTCGTTTTTTGACAATGAAAATTTCTCTGTTAATGCAGACTAATGATTAATGACGGAATAAGCCAGTCGATTTTAGTTAGTGGTGAAAGCGGGGCTGGAAAAACAGAAAGTACAAAATTGCTTATGCGGTATCTTGCTTACATGGGGGGTAGAGCTGCTGCTGAAGGAAGATCAGTTGAGCAGCAAGTTCTAGAGGTAAATGTTGCAATGTATTTAGATCTTTGTGACATTAAGTCTAATTTTGATAGTTTGAATGTATCATCCTAGTAACCATGTTTTTCCTTTTTGCTAATCTGCAGTCCAACCCTGTTTTAGAAGCATTTGGTAACGCAAAGACTGTCAGGAACAATAACTCAAGGTATTAATATTTATTATCAAGTTTCACATGCTGCATTTCCTGTAGGTTCTACATCAAAATCATTGTTTTTTAATCATTATTTGCATTATTTGGATGTAGTCGTTTCGGTAAGTTTGTGGAGATTCAATTTGACCAGAGAGGAAGGATTTCAGGAGCTGCAATCAGAACTTATTTGCTAGAAAGATCACGTGTTTGTCAAGTGTCTGACCCAGAGAGAAATTATCACTGTTTCTACATGCTTTGTGCGGCACCACAAGAGGTGTGTGGCTTTTGATTGCTTAATCAAGTTTCTTATAAAGTATTGATACAATATGTTCTTGTATTCATTCCCTTAATAAGCATTCTTTAAAATTTATGGATTACCTTAAGTTGTGTACTTGTGTATCTTTCACATTAATCAATGAAAAGATAGATTGGATAGGATGAGAATTGACTACTGGCATTACATGCTGTTGGGTGAATTAGGTAATTAGAAGTCTCTAAAATAGCAAGATTATGAGATTTATAGTTTCCTTTTGATGCATTTGTTGACATGAATTAAAAATAATAAATTTAATCTCTACTATCTGTGCACAGAGTGTAGTTCCTAGTTCTAAATAAATAACTCGGATTCAAAGTTTTGTTGGTGTATTGTATCTATTATTTTCCACGTTTGATGTCTAATGATTTTGTATTTGATTCCCTGCGATCTCAGTTGTCTCAACAGTCTCTCATTGCTTGATATTGTAGCGGTATAGAGGATCCAATATGAGAGAGGAAGGGGGGGGTTCTTGAAACCCCCTTTTTAGCTGTTTGTTCAATTTAATTGATTATAAGAGAGTAGGAAAATCTTGGACCAACGACTTTGTTCACTTATGAATAGATGTGCAGTTTGTGAGTAGCGTTTCATATCTTCTGAAAAAGAAAACAAATTTTCATACATGAGATTTTAATGCTTCAGATTGTTAATTCTCATACATCTGAATGTTTGTGTCATTCTGTCCTGCTTTTCATTCGCTTTTACTTTTCAGGACATTGAGCAGTACAAATTAGGAAACCCAAGCACGTTTCACTATCTGAACCAATCTAATTGCTATGAGTTGGATGGAGTTGATGATTATAAGGAATATATTGCTACAAGGAAGGCGATGGATATTGTTGGAATAAGTTCTGATGAGCAGGTATGTTAATGAAACATTATCCTGCTAGATGATCCTTACGCATAATGTTTTCTAAAATTTGTCATATTGGTTGTTGCTTCTGCCATTTGTCAGGATGCAATATTCCGGGTTGTGGCAGCAATTCTCCATCTTGGGAACATTGAATTTGCTAAAGGGAAGGAAGTGGACTCATCAGTACCCAAAGATGAAAAATCTAGATTCCATCTGAGGACTGCTGCTGAGCTTTTCATGTAAGTGTACAATTTACGGATTTGCACTAATATAGGCTGAAAGACATTTTTTTTGATATTTTTTCATTTTTATACGCCGTTGTAAGAGAAGAAAGAGAGCATGTTTAATCCCCAGTTTTATTTAGGTGCGATGAGAAGTTACTAGAAGATTCTTTGTGTAAGCGCGTTATTGTAACTCGTGATGAAACCATTACAAAATGGCTGGATCCAGCATCTGCTGCTCTTAGTAGAGATGCTTTGGCTAAAATTGTGTACTCAAGGTTGTTCGACTGGTATGTTTCCCTTCTTCTGTATGAGTAGAAACACTTCAGAGTTGAATTTGGTTGTTATTTGTTTTTGTTCTGTCTTGGACAGTTATTCCTGACGATGTTTTTTTAATTCCGCAGGATCGTGAATAAGATCAATAGTTCAATTGGTCAAGATCCAGACTCGAAGTGCCTAATTGGGGTGCTGGATATTTATGGATTTGAGAGTTTCAAGACTAACAGGTGCTTAACTGGTATGCCTGTTGTTTCAATAGTTGACTAAAGTTGGTTTTCTGAAACCAATGAATAGAAATGGAATTCGTCTCACAAGCCACAGTTGATACTTTTGACAATCATTATTTGACACTAAAAGTAGTGTTTTGCGATACCTATTCCCATTTGTTAAGGCGCGGTAAAGGTGGTGCATTTGGATGTTATGCACATTTCTCTCTTCTGGTTTCATGTAGCGTTGTCTTGATATGCAGTCACTCTTTGTATTAACTATCGACAAACAAATATCTATTGATGGATCTGATGGTTTTTGGCAACAGAGTTTCGTTTTCTTTGTAGTGGTCAAGAGAGTTTTCTTTAGAGCTTTAGGATATAGGGCATTCGTTGGCTTTACTAGTATGAATGCAGTTTACTTTCCCTGTTAATAATTGCTTAGCTATATGCTGTTGTCACCCTTTAATTCAACATTACAATTTCCCATCTGTCATGCTAAAATATATCTTGTTACCAATTATTTTTCTTTCTGAATTAATTAGTTTGTTTGGGCATATATAATTGGTTATGCCATATATTTGTCCCAATGTTCCTAGTTTCTCAAAGCATCTGTTGCATTGAACATTGTTTATGGGTTTGGAATTCATTTAAATGTTGAAGTGTAATATTTGCATCAAGGCTGTATCAGTCATAATAAGACATGTATACTAATATCTGGATTGTATATCATGTTGGCATTGTCACTGCTGCTGTCATCAAGAGAGAAGAGACTGATATTTTATGTTGTAGTTTGGCAGTGATGGTGCATATCATGGAGAGTTCACGGAATGACAGTTCTCATTGTGCTTCTTACTTTGGAATCTATAATAATATATAAAGTTAATCATGATTAAAATTAGTGACTGTTACCTTTTAGGTGCTTACTATTGCCTTCTGTTTGTCTGATGTTTGATGTATCACTTTCTTTGCAGTTTTGAGCAATTCTGCATTAACTTGACAAATGAGAAATTGCAGCAGCATTTCAACCAGGTTTGTTTATGAAAGACATCGACTTCATGCTTAACATTTTCCTGTTTCTAGTTCTATAGTTTGTGATACCTCTAAAATATTCTGGCTCAGCACGTCTTCAAAATGGAGCAAGAAGAGTATACAAAAGAAGAAATTAATTGGAGCTACATTGAATTTGTTGATAATCAGGATGTTCTGGACCTCATTGAAAAGGTCTGTTGAATCTACCTCTCCTATGATTTTGGCTTGTGTGTTACAGATTGGTTTTAGTATTGTATTATCTGCTCCTTCAATATTCACACTCATAAAAACAAATCTCTGTATAATTGGATATCTGTGAAGATCTCTAGAGTTGGTTTTGTGTAATTAGCTATAAATCTCTATTAAAATAAATTAGTGTTAAGGCACATCTTCTTGAACTGTACACCCATGCTTGTTACTATTTTATAGTTCCCTTACATTTTTGTCTGGTGATTTCATTTCTAGTTGCATACATGTTTAGGATGGATGTTAATGATGAATACTCTAATGTTGTGGTTATTTCCAGTAACTTTTGGCCATCTCCTTGAAAAATGAAATTACCTTGATGTTTGCTAAGCCAAAGTGCCAAAAACTTTTCTATTCTTCATGTTGGATGTCGCTTAAATAATGTACTAAAGGCAATCTTGATGCTTTATTCTAGTTGAAAAATTTATAAAACGGGAAAAAACCTGTTTGTTGAGGATCTTGGTGTAAAATGCTCAGCTTGAAAATGAGAGACGAAATTTGGGGAAGAACAATAAGTAGTCGATAGATACCTGTGATGGATCAAGTGTCAGATGTTGAAATAGTTATAAATAAGCTTAGCCACCAGCTATAGTCTGGAACAAAACAAAACGAGTCACTTATAACTAGACAAAATGATATTAGTTCAGTGTTAGATGAGTTTCATGTGCAAGCAATGTAGAAAGTAATGCCTGCTTCAAGCAGGCCGCTTGAAAATGATGGAAGAGTAATGGTTCAGTTGATTGCTACTTCAATCATAGAAACATTTGAAGTTCCATGTGACAATAATGTCCTCTTTTTATCCAAACATTTTTTGAATCTTGCATTAGTATCATCCTTATTTGATATTGGTGTTGATTTATCAATTATCACTGTACTGACTTTGGCAATTTCTGATGAATCTTCTTTGAGTACTCATGTGCCTGTAATCCCTATTATCACTGTACTTGAGAAACTACCTTTATTCATAAGAATTAATCCTTTCATGTGTTTCTGTGCTCTCGCATTTTTCTCTCTTTTCCTTTCCTCTGGTCACAAAGAAATATTTTATTTTTCTCTTTTTATTTTTATTTTGGTGTTTTGAACATTCTTACCAATCATATGTCTAGATGTGGGTGGGCTTTCGTTTATCACATGGTTCAAACAGTTATTTGGTGGTTATTTTGTTTGTTGTACGTTATTCATTTTCCCTGTTCTTGTTTTCCAGAAACCAGGTGGCATAATTGCTCTTCTAGATGAGGCTTGGTAAGATGTAGCTTGCATTAACTTATTTTTTGACTTTTCAAAATTTGACTTAAGTTTCTATCAACTACTCAAATATTGTTTATGAATTATATCTAATTGCTTGTGTGATGTTGATGAAGTTTTTCCTCTCTTGTATGTTCCTCTTTTAAATTTTAAAAGCATGTTTCCTAGATCAACACATGAAACATTTGCTCAGAAGCTGTATCAGACGTTTAAAAACCATAAGCGGCTTAGCAAGCCCAAATTGTCTCGCAGTGACTTCACAATTTGCCATTATGCTGGTGATGTATGTTTGGTTTCCACTTTGTAATAAATTCATGTCATGGAACAAAACCAAGAAGTTTGCTGAATGGTTTTTTCTTAATGTTCTTTTTCAGGTCACTTATCAAACCGAGTTGTTCCTGGACAAGAACAAAGATTATGTTGTAGCTGAACATCAGGCCCTTTTGAGTGCTTCAAAATGCTCCTTTGTTTCTGGTTTATTTCCACCTTTAGCTGAGGAGTCTTCCAAATCGTCAAAATTCTCATCAATAGGTTCTCGATTTAAGGTGTGCCGGTGTTTATGTTTCTTATATGCATATTATTACCTTTTCCCCCGTCTAATGAACTACAAATGCTCTTTTTCTGTATTACACAGCAACAATTACAATCATTACTTGAAACCCTCAGTTCTACCGAGCCACATTACATACGCTGTGTAAAGCCCAATAATCTTCTTAAGCCATCAATATTTGAGAATAAGAATGTCCTGCAACAACTTCGGTCAAGCAAAAAGCTTCTAGAGAAGGTCGGACTCCAAGGCTATCAGGTAAATGTCTGATGGACTTTCAAAAGGTTTCTTAGTAAGTTGAGTTTCCTTGTCATTTGTACCAGGTTGGTTGGTTTTGTTTTTGGATACTTAAGCAAAATCCCGTGACATCAAGATGTCACAAAATGCTAGCCGACAGATATGCAACAGGAAGATATTTGAGTATTTATGTTTGGCCTTTGTCTTATGCGCACTCAAAAAACAAGGAGATTCAACTTAACTCGTCTGTCAAAAAATATATTTGGTGTGGACTGTAGATGTTAACTTGTTTTGGTAAACTGCTCAAGTTTGGGTTTGCTAGGAAACAACTCTGGAAACCGGAACCCTAGTACACTTGAAAATTTCCTGGAAGCTAGCAACTGTTAGCAAAGAGAAAAAACTTTCATGTGCAGATCTAACTCGTTGGTTTTCAAGCCACACACTTGGTGTTATAAGTATTAAGTGCTCAATATTGTCTAAGTTTACTAGTGTTTCAATGCTTGAGGGTGTGAGCATCATGTAGGTGTAGCACATTCATGTAGAAAGAGTACAGGCATCCTCCAGATGGGAGTTCATTCATTGCTTTTGAACAAATTGTATATGCATTCACTTGTTTCATGATTGTTTACTCACATGTTTTATGCTTCTGTATGGTTGGGTTTTGGGTTAGATTATACTGATGCCATTTTATTTTTGGCAGATTGGTAAGACGAAGGTTTTTCTCAGGGCTGGTCAGATGGCTGAACTAGATACCCGTAGGACTGAAGTCTTAGGAAGATCTGCTAGTATTATCCAGAGGAAAATTCGTTCGTATTTAGCTCGCAGAAGTTTCATTATGCTTCGCCGATCTGCATTGCAGATTCAATCTATCTGCAGAGGTATTTATTCCCGTTAATGCATTTCTGGGTGTGGACTGTGGCAGTTGTAAATTAACTAAATTTACTATGTATCGAGGCATTTTATATTTGTGCATCTGTTGATAGTTTTTGTCCATGCTGATTTCAGGACAACTTGCTCGCAAAGTTTATGATGGCATGAGAAGAGAAGCAGCCAGTTTGAGGATCCAGAGAGATTTACGTATGCATCTTGCCAGGAAAGCTTATAAAGAATTGTTTTCTTCTGCCGTTTCCGTTCAAACAGGTATGAGGGGGATGACTGCTCGCAATGAGCTACGCTTCAGAAGGCAGACCAGAGCAGCAATTATAATTCAGGTAGGTCAAGTATTTGAAAATGCTCATTTATCATATTGCATCTGTGTTGATGTTTTGAAAATTGTTTTACCTTTCCAGTTTTGGTTTCACTTCCTGAACCTCTCTTTGTTTCATAGTTTTTTAAAATCAAAAACTTGGAATGACTTTTATTGCATGTAACAGAGCCATTGTCGCAAGTACTTGGCCCGGTTGCATTATCTGAAGTTGAAGAAAGCAGCAATTGTTACACAATGTGCATGGAGAGGAAAACTTGCTCGCAATGAACTGCGGAAGCTTAAGATGGTATATTTTGTTTTCCCATCAAACTTTTTATCATAAATTGTTGTCTACCATCTTTTAGAACTTTGAAAATGGTTGGCAGTTGGCACAATTGTCTTTTGTGGTCCCCTTCTTTGCTTAAAATTGGAATCAGAGCACTAATAAGTTGCAGCTTTGCTAAGATATAATTTTAAGGGTTCTTTTTTATTTTAATTTTTTCATGTAAGGTAAAAGCCTATTCACGATTCCCATGCTCTGGATAAATCTTATCTAAAACCAAGTATCTATAGTCCTACCATCTTTGACATTTATTTATTTATGCATCACTCTGTTTTTTGTTATTTTCTTTGCAGGCTGCTAGGGAAACTGGAGCTTTGCAAGCTGCAAAGAACAAACTGGAAAAGCAAGTTGAGGAACTGACATGGAGACTACAGCTGGAGAAACGAATGAGGGTAAGAATGACAATAAATGAACTGAAGCTAGTTTCTTTCTTTTGTTTTGTTGTGTGCATGTGGCGTTTTCTCTGTTTATGTTGTATCTGGTAAAACATAGCTAATCCATTAGAGGAAAGGATAGACAGAACTGAGGCATTGTGTGCTTGGTTTCTATCAAAACATTGTGTTTTTTATTTAATGTGCTATGTTATGGAGAAAGGGCATTAATTTTGTTACAGCCATCTCATGCTTTAAATATTGTAGGTAATGAGGCTGTTAGTTGTATTTACTTCCCGTCTTGCATTAGCTTCATCAGATAAATAAATTTTTATATATGCATTTATTGCAAGGGGCTCTTATGTACCTGGCTGTATTTCCAGCTACTTTTGGATGGGATTTCATATTAAGAATTTATTCAATTTAAATTTAGTTTTAAATATTAATTGAAATTAGTTTTGGTATTTTCTTCTCATCATTTATAATTTCTTGTCTAACTCTGCAGGTTGACATGGAAGAGGCTAAAACACAAGAAAATGCAAAATTACAGTCTTCTTTGCAAGACATGCAACTTCAGTTTAAAGAAACCAAAGAATTGCTTGCTAAGGAACGTGATGCTGCCAAAAAGGCAGCTGAGATAGTCCCTATAAATCAGGAGGTTACTGTGGTGGACCCTGTGATGCTCGAGAAGCTTACAAATGAGAATGAAAAACTGAAGGTGAGGAGGCTGTCTAATATCTGTATTTGCATAAAGATATAGTGAACATATAATGATATAATGGTAACTTGGGGTTGTTCTTTAAGAGAATACGTATCTCATGATTATGTTTCTCATTTGCTGATTATCTAACAGGAAATGGTGAGTTCGTTGGAAAAGAAAATTGATGAAACTGAGAAAAAGTTTGAAGAGACGAACAAGATAAGTGAAGAAAGATTGAAACAAGCTTTGGACGCAGAATCAAAAATGGTTCAGTTGAAGACTGTTATGCACAGGTTAGTTTGTGCCTTTATTGAGAAAAGATTTTGAGCTAAATTCTTATGGTTAACTACCTGAATCTGGGATAGAGCTCATTTGTGTGCATACCGCTGAAGCTGTGTTTATTCATTTCTTCCCCCCTTTTGTCTTTTTCCCGGTTATCATTGTTTCTTTGTTAGCAGTCTTGAAGAAAAGATTTCGGACATTGAATCTGAAAACCAAGTTTTGAGGCAGCAAACCTGTTAAATTCACCTGTTAAGAAGATTTCACAGCTTCCCACAATTCAGTCTTCCCGGTAAACTATGGCATTATTTTTTATTATCATGTTTCATTTGTCATTATGTTGATGTTTGCTCTTATTCTTTTGCTTTGAAAATTTTCAGAATTTGGAAAATGGGCACCTTATGGATGAATCGAACAAATCCAATGTATTCTATGTATCTGATTTTATTACTTCTTATCATACTTGTCAAGATTCTTTTGTGTGACCATTGACAAGAGCTGTTACTGCAGGAACCGCCGAGTGTGACTCCAGTGAAGAAGGTTGGTGCCGAAACTGATGGCAAATCGCGAAGATCCAATTTTGAACGTCAACACGTATGTGAACCTACAATTTATTTTTTGCATCTTCAACCCTTTTCTTTTTTGCAGTATGTCAAACTATTTTTCTGCCATTCTCTCAACAGGAGAACGTTGATGCACTGATCAATTGCGTTTCTAAAGATATTGGGTTCAGTCAAGGAAAGCCTGTTGCTGCATTTACCATATACAAATGTCTTCTCCACTGGAAATCTTTTGAAGCTGAAAGGACCAATGTGTTTGATCGTCTTATTCAGATGATTGGTTCTGCAATTGAGGTAATTGATTGTATAATTCCTTCTTGTTGCTGGAGTAATTTCAGGCAGTGTCATCTGCTTCATTTTCTTATATCATTCAACATTTTAACATTGTCTAATTCTCATTAATTCGTCAAATAATCTCATTTTCTGAATGAAGTTTTTGCTGCATTTTTTTCTTCCCTTTTATTAGATTGCCATGCTTTAATAACTGTAAAATAGTTGCTTTAGAAGACCACACTTCTGTTTCTGAATTGTGCTATCTGGGCATCTTTTTTGTACTTCCTGTTTGCTATAGTAGAGCAAGCATAAATGCATGATTCGTGAGTGAAGAATAAAACTATTTTTTTTGTAGAATGAAGAAAACAATGGTCATATGGCTTATTGGTTGTCCAACACATCAGCGTTATTGTTCTTGCTCCAAAAAAGTCTTAAAGCTGCTGGTTCAAGTGGTGCAACTCCAAGTCGGAAGCCAACTGCTGCAACCTCTCTGTTTGGAAGGATGACAATGGTATTTGAAATTTGTATTTTCCTCACCGAGTATATCATTTTTAAGAAAGTATAAGACTATTTTCACATTCATTTCTCTCTTAACCCAGGGTTTCCGCTCGTCTACTTCTTCCAACAACCTTGCTGCTACTGCAGCACTAGTAGTTCAACAAGTTGAGGCCAAATATCCTGCTTTACTTTTTAAGCAGCAACTTGCAGCATATGTGGAAAAGATCTATGGAATCATTAGAGACAACTTGAAGAAAGAGTTATCATCTTTGCTTTCTCTATGCATCCAGGTATCTTGTGATTCAGTTAGTCTGTTTAACAATTTTGAATATGTATCTTGCAGCTATACTTATCTTAATATCGATCCCTTTGTGTTTATAATTTTTCATGCTGAATTCTAGGCTCCAAGAACATCTAAGGGAAGTGCACTACGATCTGGGCGGTCCTTTGGCAAAGATTCTCCTTCAACTCACTGGCAGAGCATTATTGATAGCCTCAACACCCTCCTAAGCACTTTGAAAGAAAATTTTGTAAGGGGCCTAATTTTTTTTCATTCTAACTTGCCTTCATAAACTTTGGTTGCCTCTGTCGATCTTGATTTCCGGTTACATGCATAGAGGTTTTTACAGTTACTTGGTTTTCAGGTGCCTTCTGTTCTTATCCAGAAGATCTTTGCTCAAACATTTTCATACATTAATGTACAATTGTTTAATAGGTATGTTTTGTTTATTGTTCTTTTTGCTTTTGATTCAAATGGTTTGGTTATATTGGCATTTTTATTTTTATCATTTCCAGCCTTCTTCTACGTCGTGAGTGTTGTACATTTAGCAATGGAGAATACGTGAAGTCTGGGTTAGCTGAGTTAGAGCTCTGGTGCTGCCAAGAGAAAGAAGAGGTAACTTCTTTTGTTGTAATTTTCATCCATGTTTATATAGGGAGTTGTTGTCTGCTACATAAGTTTGCCTGACAATTTACTTGCTTTAGGCCCATAACTGTGCTGATGCTTTTCCTTCACTTGTACTGCAGTATGCGGGAACATCATGGGATGAACTTAAGCACATAAGGCAGGCTGTAGGATTCTTGGTATGTTTGAGGCATTCTTTGGCAATATAGATAATATTATTGGTTTTCCTTGTTGAAAATTTTCGGTATTTGAAGTAAGAAGTGTTGACTTGCCAAGTTATCTGGTCTCGAGTCCTTGACTGTAGATATTTTACCACTGAAAATTTTGATAATGATTATTTTGCATACCGAGTCCTATTCTATTATATTTGACAGTGCACAGTTTTAGGTAACAAGATGATAGTGATTAATAGTGGTTTCCAAATGCCTCATTCAGTGGAAATCAATATGGAACTAAATGATGTAAATAGGACCGTTAAAAAACTTGACTTTCCATATAATAAGAAAAGCCAGTTTGGGTAGTGTAGCACATATTTAGGGACAGGATTTACCAGTAGCTTTTCTTTTTCCTTTGATGCTGTGTAGGTTAACTTCTATATTTGACGATTTGTTTGCTTGCACGGTGGTTCTTTAACCTTTGGATCAGCTTGAAATCTATTGAAATTTGTTCCCTTGACCAGTGAATCATTGTATACTGATTTACCTGTTTATATTCTTTCAGAATATTGTTGACTTTCCATATAATAAGAAAAGCCAGTTTGGGTAGTGTAGCACATATTTAGGGACAGGATTTACCAGTAGCTTTTCTTTTTCCTTTTGATGCTGTGTTTTTAGGTTAGTCTAACTTCTATCAATTTGACGAGCATTTGTTTGCTTGCACATGGTGGTTCTTTAACCATCTTTGGATCATGCTTGTAAATCTATTGAAATTTCAAATTTGTTCCCTTGACCAGTGAAATCATTGTTATACTGATTTGTACCTGTTTTAGTAGTGGTTCTTTGTTCAGAATATTGTTTCCTGATATTTTTGTCAATCATTACCCAGATATTTATTACACTAGGATTTTAATAGCAGTGAATATGATTTATGCTGAATTTTATTAAAACCTGATAACAGGTTATACATCAGAAGTACAGAATTTCGTATGATGAAATTACAAATGATCTCTGCCCTGTAAGCCCTCTCTCTATCCCCTATTCTAACCTATTTGCCGATACTATCTGACATTAACTTTTGGTCTGGTCAGATTCTTAGTGTACAGCAGTTATACAGAATATGCACTCTGTACTGGGATGACAACTACAACACTCGAAGTGTTGCTCCAAATGTAAGTTTGTATGGCATATGATCTTTCTACATGGTTGTACAGGAAGTTCAGAAATCAGATGCGATTTATTGGCAACCTGCACACATTTACAGGTTATTTCCAGCATGAGGGTACTGATGACAGAGGATTCCAACGATGCCGCTAGCAGTTCCTTTTTATTGGATGACAATTCCAGGTAAGTTACTTACCATATGCACCTAGGGAAGTAGATTTGTGCTCTGTCTCAATTAAAAATCCCATTCAGGCGGGTTTTGTCATTGAGAATGTTGATCGAGGAAGAGGTCAATAGTTACAGTCTAACTAGACTATTAGGACCCTAGTTGATAGAAAAGATCGCAATAGTAATGATATTAATTACAGCTTTGTTCTTAGGAATGTAAAAAGCAATAGAGAAACAAACTAATTCACCCTTCTTAATACAGCATCCCCTTCTCTGTTGATGACCTCTCCAATTCCCTCCAAGAGAAAGACTTCTTGGAAGTCAAACCAGCAGAGGAACTTGTTGAGAATCCAGCCTTCCAATTTTTACACGAGTAAGGCAGCGGAAGCTTCAACGTTCCGTCTCCTTTTTCGAGCCGAGGTCTGCAATGGAGGCTTGCAAACACCATTGCCAATTCAACAGTTGTAAATTCAATTCATTTACCCCCCTCCCTCCATATATATATATACACACACACATCGGTTTTCTTCTGTGAATCGTTCCATTGGTTTATTATTGTTTTCAACATTCAGATTGTAAAAGCCGACATTGTTGAGTTGGGGCACAGATTTGTCTGGTCGGTGCGGGTTTTCTTTTTTATTGGTTTATTCTTCTGCCATAAGAAGGCAGGGTTTTCTGTTTTAGTTGGAAATTAGGGTGTCATTGTAGTCGGTGGTGGGTACCCAGTTTTTTTATGTAAAAAGAAATCCAGTTTAGAGAGATACACCATATATAGTTGAAAAAGATTAATTATTGAGGTTGGTTTTTTTTTTCCTTTCATCTTCCTGTTAACTCTCTTTTTTTCTCTTTTTTGGCTGTAAATTTTAGATTGTATTTTTTTTGCCCATCGTCTTGAACGGCATTTAATTATTAATTTTGGGGATTACTCAAATTTTAGCCCTTCAACTTATCTATTCATTACCTAAACTTCTATTTTTCTACATTCATATCTATTTCTAACGGTTTTAATTTCTATAGTTTCTACAGAATTTTAAATATTTGTCTTTTATAATTCTCTGTAGTTTTACAGATTATTTTATACTTTGCAATCTTTTTTTTAATATTTTTTTTGTTGTGACAGCAAAATATCAGTGTCGTGTTACATTATTAGAAAAGTAGGCAATTTCAAATGATTATGTGGAAAAAAATAGATATTAGGATTAAAAAAATACGGTCAATTACACTGATAATCCCTTAATTTTATATGAAATCTGTGTTAGACTTAAATATAATATATGATTATGATTACGGTAAATTTATTTGATCATTTATTTATTCTTGCATTTTCGTTTTGATTTTTTTTTAAAATTATATTAAATTACGAAAATATAAATCACCGTAGTTCTAGTAATTTGATGAGTACTGTAAATCAAATAGTTTTTAAAATTAATGGGTCAAAGTCAGATTTAACAGTCAATAGTCAAGATTAACAATCAAAGGTCTATGAGTCAGATGAGTACGAGTCGAATCATGTTATATCAAATACACATTCAAGTTGGATCGGGTATACAGATCATGTCGAAGATATGGATCAGGTGTTAGACCAAATATGAAATTAAGTCGGATCAAATTAGGTTTGGATTGTGGGTCAAGTCGAGAGGCAATTGTCTCATCCGATATGGGCATTGAGCCCATAAAACTGGCGCAACTGGGCTCCATGGCAAGCGTCTGAACTTGTCTATACAATAAGGTCTCCTAAGTCTATGAAATTCTATTTTGAACCCTTTAGACCTTATTTATTTTAAGTATCTCTTTCAATTGAATATGTTTTAAATCATATTTTAAATTTAAAAGGAATGATTACATATGATGAAATTAGAATATTGAACTTTCTAACAACACTCCATAAATAAATTGAAAAAACATTATGCAAAGTAACAAAATGATTGATGAAAACTATTATTGAAGAAGGATATATGTTTGGGCATATATATATATATATAAAGATTAAAGAGCAAGTAGTTGGGCATCGAAATTTCCTAATCAAGGAGTTAGAATGCATGCATATGTCACATGTGCTGCTACAAATTAGTTAAAATTATCTTTTAATTGCATACATTATCATTTATAAATACCAATTTGCCAATCCTCAACTTTTCGTCACGCGCCAAGTCCTCGACAATCATTCAAATCAGTTACAATGTGTGAATAAGACCAAAAAAAATTACTGATAAATTTATATCTATTAAGCATGTCAACTTACGAATAACCATAATAATCTTATATATAACATCATCATAGAACCAATATATGTCCCCCTCAACTATATGTAAGAAGAGATTTTCTTCTTCGTCTTCTTCTTCTTCTTCTTCTTCTTCATAAAACTCTCAATTCTCGATCACTTGACAAGTATACTAACGACTCTTCTCATACAATTTACGACTCTCCGTTCAAATTAAAAGAGATAGATTGTTCACCATCGATGAATCAAATTTATTCTTATCAATAATTTTATATCTCGATTTTAAATTTATCAACTTAAAAAACATTTTAATCCTCCAACGATAAATTGAACTTTTTAATTAAAAAAAGAACTTTTAGTTCAATCGGTGGAGTCAACTCATCTAACAATCTATACTAAATCAATTCAATGAAAGTATTTTATTCGGTACATGCTTTTAATAATATATTAAACGATTTTATAATATAAATTTGGTGTGCTATAATTCAACACTTATTTTTTCTTAATATATCAAATAAGATTTAAATCAAAAGGAAACAATATTTGTTAACTTCAAGTAAATCTTTTAGGTTTATACTTTTTAAGATTCGTTGGAGGAGTAAAACAGATGTATGAAATTAACAACAAAAAATGAGAAAATAATCACTGGAAAAATAATCTAGGGTAAGTAAAAGGTAGTATTTGTTCAAGAGATAATTCTCAACCTTTTGACCTAGAACGCTCGTACCTTTGGCATTCCTGGTGCTCGAACTCAGGACCTCAAGGGATAACAACGATTCCTTTACCACCAAGGCCACTAAGATTCTTACAAAAAGTTTATTTTATATATTAAGCCTTAAATATAATGTAAAAGTTTATATAGTAAATTGATCTCTCGAATTAGGTTATAATTAAGTAAACACTCAAGTGAAATATTATCTCAATTAAGTCTTTATTTAGAAAAATTGTAATCAAATAATCTCTCAAAATTGAAAATATATCTAAACTAACTATTATTGTAAAAGTTCTATAATCTAATAAGTCCCGACAAACATAGTTATTCGAACTTAGGATCTCAAGGAAAAAAAACACTTTCTTTAACCTTTAAAGTCATTTAATGGGTTCATGAATTCTTAAATAAGACTCAATTAAGATAATATTATACTTGAAAATTTATTTGATTATCATTTGGTTTGACGATGATCAATTTATATATATTATATAAACCTATTGAAAAATAGTAATTCTTAAACAATTATTTTAAAGCAAAAGTATAATATATTATATAAGATGTATTAAGAAAATGCATAAATTAACAAAAGGTTGGCATTGGCTAATGATTTGGAATTGAGCCTTGGGAGCTATCACATGGTGTTTTCATGCCACCCTCCCTTATTTAAGGACTCGATCTATCCCTTCTTCCCTTCAAACAAACTACTAATTTGAATTCTCTCTTCTCAATAACTTTGTATTGCAATGGAGAATTTGTTTCGCCTTGTCGATCAAGACCAAGGTTTCTTTCAACATAAATGGACTTTGGTCAATGGTCCAGTCATAGTCGGTGCCGGACCATCGGGGCTAGCCACTGCCGCTTGTCTTAGGGAACAAGGTGTGCCCTTCGTGGTCCTCGAAAGAGCCGAATGCATCGCATCGTTGTGGCAAAAACGCACCTACGATAGGCTAAAGCTTCATCTTCCAAAACAATTCTGCCAACTCCCCAAAATGCCTTTCCCTGAGGATTTCCCCGAGTACCCTACGAAGAGGCAGTTCATTGAGTACCTTGAGTCGTACGCCAAGCATTTCGATATCAACCCCAAGTTCAACGAGTGCGTGCAATCGGCTAGGTACGACGACACCAGTGGTTTCTGGAGGGTCAAGGCCGTCGTCACGAGTGGCTCGAACAAGACCGAGTTTGAGTACATATGCCGTTGGCTAGTGGTGGCTACAGGTGAAAATGCGGAGCCTGTGGTGCCTGATATTGAAGGATTGGCTGATTTTGGCGGTGAAATTATCCATGCTTGTGATTACAAGTCCGGGGAAAAATTCCAGAGCAAGAAAGTGCTCGTCGTCGGCTGCGGCAACTCAGGCATGGAAGTCTCTCTTGATCTTTGCAACCACGATGCTTCGCCTTCAATGGTGGTTCGCAGCCCGGTAAGTCATCGAAACATTAAACATACGATACCATATACTGACTGCTTAAAGAGAGATACGATCCTAAGGTTTTCTATTTTCATTTCAACAGGTCCATGTATTGCCAAGAGAATTTTTTGGGAAATCGACGTTCGAATTAGCTCATCTGATGTTGAAATGGCTACCCATTTGGCTCGTTGACAAGCTGCTGTTGATTTTAGCGTGGTCGGTATTCGGAAACATTGATAAATACGGACTGAAAAGGCCATCCATGGGTCCATTAGAACTCAAGAACACTAAAGGGAAAACGCCTGTACTGGACATTGGTACATTGCAGAAGATCATATCAGGTGACATTAATGTTGTTCCTGGAATCAAGCGTTTCTCACATGAACATGTTGAGCTCGTCAATGGCGAAAAGCTCGACATCGATTGCGTCGTGCTGGCCACCGGATACCGCAGCAATGTTCGTTCTTGGCTGCAGGTGAGAAAATGTTCACACTACTCTTGAACTGGTATCTGACTCCGTCCTTTGTTTCTGGTTTTAGTTGTGGAAATGCAAAACAAGTAATGTTGTGGTATTTATGATGAACAGGAAGGTGAATTCTTGTCCAATAATGGTGGAGTGTATGCAATTGGGTTCACGAGGAGAGGGCTGTCTGGTGTTTCCTCCGACGCCATGAGGATTGCTAAAGATATTGGGATGGTCTGGAAAAAGGAAACTAAGCAGCAGACGAAGAGGACTGTTGCTTGCCATAGACGATGCATTTCACAGTTTTAAATTTCTAGAAGAAAATCAAAGATGATTTGATCAGCAGATTGGAAATTACCTTTCTTCTTTTGATCTTTTTATGTAAAAAGTACTATATACACTCCCAAAAGAGGCTGACACAGCCCTCTCCAGTGGCTCAATTTTTGATTTTCTTTGGGCATTTTGTAAACTCGGAGGATCATGACACTTTTCTTTCATTCTTTCTTAATCTAAATTGCTAATATTCTAGGTTTTATTATAAAATAAGCGATTAAATTATATATATATACACTTAAAATATGTAATATTTTTGTCAAACTTTGTGTTTAATGTTTTATTTTAGTGGTTACCCTTACGATTTTGGTGGCCGCCTTCGTATGCTTCATGGGGGTAACTAACGGCAGGTAGGGGATGAGGTTTTTTTTAATAATAAATTTGAGATAATATAATGTAGTATATGTATAAATATTTTTAAATATTTTACAATGAACGTTTATATCTCTATAAACACGATGTTCGAACCTAAGATCTCAACGAATAACAATAATTCCTTAATCATTGAGATTACTAAGTTTATACGAGTAAGGGATGAGTTGGATGAGAATATTAAGGATAACAATAAATGGTAAGAACAAGGTTTGTAAAATTTTTATTGATTTTAATTTTATATTTTTTCAAAGAAATTATAAGGTAATTAAAAAACATATCACATGTCATGTTATTATTGGTTAAAAGTTGTTTTTGAACGAATGTAACAAAATAGTTGTGGAATAACTTATTTTATAAAAGAAAATATTATGATATCTAATTCAAATATTTATTTTTGCGATAGTTTTTTTATAAGTTTAAATATTAATATAATTTTTTTTGATTTAATCCGAAATATTTTCTTATAAGATGTGTGCCTTATAAGAATAAGGGTTGAATAATTCATACATCAGCACTATAACTTGAGGAAGCTGAAAAATTCATACACTTGCAACAATATATTTTCTTGGAGATTTGCGACTTGAGTCCTTGTCCATGAGTTTATTTTTTCACAAACTAATTGATACATGTCATATACCTACAAATAAGGCATCAAAAAATCAAAGGGTACCCACTTGATTTCAATGTTTTGAGTTGGGGAAGTTGTGTAGGACCCTTGACCATAAGGCATCATGGAACTTATCTCGCACCACACCCACCACCATCCACCATCACCTTCTCGTTTTTCTTCTTAGTTTCTCTTTGTGGATAGCCGGGCTCCAAGATGGGGTATACACTCACTATTCCCTTGAATATATATATATTTTTAAGATTGACCAACTTGTTGAAATAAAGTAAGGCTTAAAAATGTGGGATGCCCTTGCACATGGATAAAGGAGAGCCTTCAAAGCTTTGCATATGCCCTAAATCATCAGTTACTTCTGTTCTGTAAAGCATACTTTGTGTTGTCCTAATGAGCTGTTCCAATGTATTAACTTCACAGAAACCTTAGAAAAAAAGGCTCAAAGACGCTCTTCTGTTCTACTACACGTCCATGGGGACCAAAATTAAAAACTCATCGTTTTGCCAAATGCCAAGCTCATCTCCTATCAGAAATTTTCATTCGAATATAAGTATTGCATATGATTCTTCAAATACATGAAAAAAATCATATAACATTAAGCATTCTCATACAACAAAGCTTATGACAAGGCACAGAGCTTAATCAAAATCCACATGATTCCATCACCAGAAAAAAAATATCCAACTTGGATGCCTTTGGCCTCCAACACCAGTAATCAGTTTTCTTGAATGAGAAATGACAAGTCTGAAACTCAATTTACTGCACTTATTGCAGCCTATCAATGGCTGCATAATTAGCAGAGAGTAAAGTTACCTTTGAGGGGGAAAAAAGAGAGTTTGAAAGGAGCAACTCGAGGGATCAATAGGTCCAAGAAATACAAGCCCACAAAAATAATAATAATGATCATTAAGTTAACATCTGTCATTTTACTTGGTTTTATCTGCATGTTTTTTCAAACCTGTGTAATCTGAAACATCACTGATAACCATGGTAATTGCATGTTTCTGGTTCCTTATCATTTGGACATAACTGCTGACGAAAGTGAAAAATAACCACATGGGACGGCTTCCAAAATCACTTTACAACGGACCCCAATAATCTTCATCTTGTCCACTACAGACTCCGGCGGCGTGGACCTAAACCGAGCAATGGACATAGCATAGAACATGCAGTTTACAAGGGAGAAATAAGAGTTTGTATAGAATCTAGTATATGATTCAATACCTTTACAGCTTGACCTGTTTTTTCTAATAATTGAATGGATTTGGAGTTAAATTCAAATGTTTCTTACAGGGAAAAGTACTACAGGATTTGCTCATATGTGCCTTCCCAGTTGAACAATTCTTGTACTAGTGTGATCTTAACAGGCAACTCTTTCCTATACTGATTTCTCAGCATACATTCTAGTGAAAGGTGACTGCGATCACGACGAGAGCCTCCAGCTCGGTTGAGTTCGAAAGATCAAAAACCGATAATCCGGGAAATTATATGATCGGCTTACGAGAAAACACAACGAGAACTAGTGTTTTATGATTAATGTCGGATTGAAAAAACTAGGGAACAAACGGACCAAGATTGAAAAAGCCAAGTTGTCAAATAGCCCACCCGTTTTTATCCTACATCCAGGGGAATGAGATAAGGACAAAAAACAGGCAAAAATTTTACTTCCATGATGAGTTACTCCAAATGTAAATACAGTTTTCTGGGTACAATGATAGTGGAACTCAGACCTTTTAATGCAGCCTGTCTAGCTAGATATGTTCCAATTAGAAACTGACTTGACAGGCTTATCGAGACATCATAATATGTTGTGTTTCTAGCTTGATTGAGATGTATCAAGCAGGAGAATTTCAAAAGTTTCAGACAAAAACAAAAGTGGAGAGAAGCTACAAATTCAGATGTGATGGCTAAACTGTTCATAGATTCCATATACATGTTGGGAACGGGAACTCTTTACAAAACAATCGATTTAGAGAACAATACAAGGCTAGACAAAGCCTACATCACTTTAGCAAAGAGCAACACCCAACTATTCGAGATCAAGAAACCAAGTAAATTGCTTTCTGATCATAGGTAAATCAATCAACTCGATCTCTTCAATGAACTCGGAAAACTTGATCATAACCCTTGACAAAACTTAAATCCAACGTTAGTGATGGGACATGAGTGAATATGATCTTGCACTCATCTCATTTTCATCCATCTTACATCATCTTCACTCGTCCTACATCGTTGTTTATATTTGAATATTATTAACAACTTTAATCTCCGAATTATTTTAAACTCGTGTTAAAATTATATTTTAATTTATCAATTAAAAGATCGTGACAATGACTTATTATTTTTTAAAATAGTAATGGTTGGATAATATCAATCCGGTAATGATAATTCAAAAGACACTTATTTAATTGATACCTATAAATATATTATATGAATGAGATTACGGACTAATATAGTAGAGATCAAGTGGATCTCGGGACTCACATGAGTGGTAACAGGACGGAAATGATATATAGGAGCTTTATTGTGGTGTGGAGTAGAGAATCCACGTCTATAGCTATAACAAACACAGAAATTTTGGAGTGAAAATGTTATACATATATATCAATCCCCTGTTTTTGTAGACCAGCATTCGAAAGCAGTTTTGGAACATATTTCATTCATTTGAATTTCTAAAGCCATTAGAATGCAACCCTACATATTCTTAAAAAAGAAAAGAAAATAGAATACATCATCATCACATTCATTTCTTTTTCCAGAAGCTCATGAATTGCTACATCCTACAGGTTTCATATTACAAAACAAGGTTTACATGCAGTACTTTCATGGTTTCAACATACAATTGGAATGGAGAGATATAGAAACATAAATAAATGTAATCCAATGAAACATTTCTGTTTACGGAGGCAAGAACCGGAGTGCCTTTCAATAGGATCCAAAGTTATGTCAAGCCAAATGAACTATTTTTCCTTACTTTTAGCATTAGCGTCTGACAGCAAAGATTCCAGTTCTCCATTTTGGTATAGTTCGAAAGTATCTGCATCCGAATACAAACAGAGAATAACAATTAAAGTGTACTCACTTGGATTCTGCAAGTGATAGGGAATTACTAGCAGTCAAAACCCAATGAATCGATGTATGGAGAAGTACAAGATGAAAGAATTACAAAATCCGGATAGTTTTCCAGAATGTTGTGTTATTTGAGAAACTCAATTATGCAGATTCGTTTTAGCAGTTAATAATCCATTTCGAGGTTAGTGAAAGAGGCAGGTAAGTCTCATCTTAATGAAAGAATTGTTCAAGAGATGGAAATGCATTAATACCTGTACAACCACCGACATGTTTACCCCCTGCACGAAGCAGATAGAAATTAGAGTGTTAGTTATCATTATTATAACTAAGAAGTAAGAATATTTTAGGCAGACAAAATAGAAAACAGATAGAAGGCAAAATAAGGCATAAAAGGAACTGCACTATTTGTCAAATTATAATTTAAGTTATAGTTGTATGGTGTAAGTATCATATTCATTTGAGCATCACAATCATAAAAAGGCTGTTCTTTTCATATGTATATAACTTTTAAAAATGAAATACGCCATCAACATGTAAGCTAAGTGTCATGTTTTTTACCTCTGCCATATTCATTGAAAACTTTGAACTGCCATTAGAGCTAAGGAGCAATAATATGATATTATGCTTCTCCGAGTAAAATCGCCAAATCAACATAAAACTAGAGGCAGTCATCTCCTCACAAGGAGAGGTGTAGGTTAGAACTTAAAAGTATGTTCTTTTCATTTTTGTTTAAGGGGGAAGGCGAAGAAAAAAAATGAAGGAAAAGAGAAGAAGATGAACATTAATTCTGCACTTCTTATGCAAGTTCCCAGTATTTGAACGAGAAAGCTTGCAAGTCCAATGCAATTAGGTACCAACTGTTCATATTGCTTTTCTAGTTAGATTATAGTCAATTTATCTTCTGATTGTAAACACAAATCAAATATCACAGAGTTATATGTCATTATTCATAAAGACAGTAAAATACCAAAGATAAAAGCAATGAACCATTAAGCCATTCAGACTATTTTGCTGTCATTTTATTTCCAAATCTTTTAGGTAATTGCTAATACTGGAAAAACAAAAAACTTACCAATAAAAACATTAGGGACGGTACGTTGCCCAGTAAGCTGTCCCAGTACATCCTGCAGCTGAGATCCTTGGGCACCTGAAAAAGATAACACTCTTTAATATATGCAAGGATAATAATATTAAGATGAAAAGACTGCAAGGCCCAATTTGAGTTATGACATTTCATACTCGGCATCTATAAATGAAATCCCATACTCGACTTCTATTTTGGAGAAAGATAGCATTAAAAACAACCCGGATTCTCTTATGCTCTTGACAAGAAAATGTTTTGAACTTATTTCCTGCTTGACCATACCATTTTTCCAGTTAGAAGACAGCATATAGCGATTGGTGATATATGGTAATTTATATTAGCATGGGACAGATTTAATTGTTGTGATTTCAAAGTACTAGAACTTAAACAAGTATTACAATGATCAATTGATTAAATTTTTCGAGGTTATCATAAAACGCCAAAAAATGCTATGGATCCTAGGCTGCCACTATTTCGAAGGGTTTTTGCTCAGAAGCTACTGAATATCCACAAGTTGCCCTTAAATTTCAATTTTACTTCACCTAAAGGGTGAACTAACCTCCCTCAAATCTCCATTTTCTTACTTGTTTGCATACAAAAATTTTGTAGTTGATATTTTTTAAACTTGAAAGATTGGGACCTCATTGTATTTGATATCACGATAGAGGCTACGAAACAATCAACTCAAACAGGGCCAAAAATCAGAAATGGAGTCTCCGGCTCTCTGCTAATAGTAAGAGTTCACTAGGCAGAAGCAAGACGGCACCAATTACAAGGTTCGAAACAAGTCAATCATTCAACCATTTTCATTGAATCAACACCATCAAGACAACATATTTCAATCCAAACTATATGCAAAAATTCAGCAATAACTCAAAACGACTGTTTATCATCACCAATTAAACTATAAGGGGGAAAATCAATATGAACCATAATAATTAAAACGGCAAATAATGACTAAAACATTAGGCAATAATGAACAATTAAAGTTGGAAGAAAACACTAACCCAATTCATCCAATTCAATAACCGAAGGCTGCACACCAAGTTTCTTGAACAAAGATTTCACCTCGGAAGAATACCTTAAAAATTGGTGTAACAAATCACAAAAAATACTTTTAGTATTTAAAAAAAACATGAAAATTTGGAGAATTATGAGATTTGCACCCACGGGCACCAACTCTTGGAGTAAACAACAACTGGGTTATCAGCCACGGTCTTCTTAACACTCTCCTCCAGGTCGGAACCAGAAGAGGAAGCCATGCCTCGAATCGAAATGGGTTTGCTTTGCTTCCTTGAGCCATTGTCGAGCAAGCTCCAGCTGATCGATGCCGAGGCTTTTTTTCTTTGAATATGAAGAAATTTGTTGCGTGGAAGCTGAGAGAAAGACCCAGGACGGTTTAGAGGAACAAAGTTCAGTTTCGCCAGATGGGATGCAACGGCCATTGAATTTCTTCTTTGTCTTGTCTCCAATTTTCAGCAGCGATATTCGATTAAAGAAAAAAAAAATGTGTTCTTTGCTTATTGTTTCAGTTTGTTCTTTATCGGATATGCAGTGGGCTGGGTTTTGTTGTTTGCTTGCTAATGAAAAAGCAGAGAGAGTTGGCCTCTTTTCAGGCAAATGCTGGTTAAAGATATAACTAAAGTTAAGCCTTTTAAAATAATTGGGATTCAGTACTTGAATCCCAAAACTTCCCCAAAGCTTCTGCCACTTGGCTAAATTGCATCAATCCTAAACTCAATCCTTTTCAAATAAGAAATATAGATGATAAAAAGGTAACCTCTAGAGGAAATGGACTTGAGGGGAACCTTTGGGTTCGTCAGCTCTCTCATGATGCCATGCTTACTGAATTTCAACAAAATGGAAAGCTTGTATTGATTCTTTCGGTAGCCTCGAAAGTACATTACGGTACTGATCGATTTCATAGTATGAGCATATTGACCTGACTTTGTTTATAGCATGCTTTCCACTGTTAAATACTTTTCTTGATGCAGGTTTAGTGAATCAACCCGTTGTTAGTCTTATGATGATGATGCTTTCGACTGGCCTATTTTGTCTTTCATTTTTTTTTATGAAATTATAAATGAAGACAGCAGTTATGCACCAACCAAGAGAAAAATAAGATGAAAGGGAGTGATTTTCTTAAAAATATATAATTTTAAATTAATTTAATATTTTTTAAAAATATATTACAGAGCAGCTTGTCTTGGCAACACCAAGGTTAGTAAATTCCCAACAATTCAACATTATTATTATTATGAACATTTTTCAAGAAGTAAATTTGTGTTTTTTGGATACTAGACTCCTGGAATATTTGCATAATTCCTCCAGAATATCTTTTATCAAAATCATTTAACTAATTTTATGTTTATATTAAATTAAATCAATATAATTTTTTAAAAAATTATATATCAACCATAATTTCATCAAACTAAATTAGAAACACGATAACAATTTAATGACTAAATGTGTTATTTACCCTTTATTCAATATATGTTTTGTTGAGTTTCTATCCACACAGATCGATATGGTGCCTTACAGCATGAAACATTGGGCCTAATGACTATCATTAATCAGGGTTTGACCAGAAAACAAAAAGGTCCGAAACATACAAGAAGAGAACCCTATCAAAATTTCTTCACCCTTTGAAACATACGATGCGATTGATTCGCTCAGAGCTCCGGAACTGAATGTTTTGTGTGTTAAAGCAACTCAACTTTCTTGCTCGGGCCACTTCTGTAGTTTTCTTTTGTTTTTGTTTTTAACGTATAAAGAGTGGAGGATGGTGGATGTTCCCTCTTTGGTGTCTCTGAGCATTGACGCTGTTAAAAGAGATTTTCTTCGTGGTAAATTTCCCCTTTTTTTTCTCCCTTTTGTAGTGCATACTGTTTACATTATATGAGAAATGCCAAGTTGCTGAGTGATGACGTCTTTTCCCTTTTAATTTGATGTTTCCAGTTCCCAGTTGTTGAAGTTAATCACTGGTCTGGTTGTTTGCAGGGGATGATCTTTTGCCGCATGTCTATGAACTTCCTCCTGAATTGTTCAATTCTTTAGTAGAATGTCTACCTCCTTTGGCCTTGCAGAAGTTGCAAAGTGAAATGTTAGTTAAATTTATGTTTTTCAAATGTATAACTGTTCTAGCTGAACAATTCTGGTTATCCTTGGCTCCAGCTGAAGTTTGAAATGGTTATGGGTGAACTAAATGTGATATTTTTTACTTAGGAAGGGAAAGCTTTCAGAGAATTTTTTTACTAGATCTATTGCCTGAATATTCTAAGAAATGAGCATGATTTTGAAAGATTTTACTTAAGGTTGCAATAATCTTTTTTCTTCAAAGACTATGCTTGTTTAACTTTTGTTTAGTCGCTTCTTCATGCTTAATTACTCTCGAAAGGTATTTACTTTCTTTGAGCAGGCCATTTAAGAACTATGATGACTATGATCTTTCTAGTGGTGACTTAAAAATAGGGAAAAAACGTGGAAGGTATGTTAGATTTAATATTTCTACATCCCTTGTTTTTTGCTTTATACAGAACATAAGAGTACAACCGTGAGATAACTGTATAATGGTAGGTTCTTACAGAAATGGGAATTTCGATACAGCATGGAAGGCATTGTTTAAGTCCCGTTGGCCTGATCACGTGGAGCGTGTCCAACCACTTGATTGGCAGCAAATTTACTGGGAATATCATGTGCAGGAGTATGTTGTTCTAATTAACAACCCAATTCTTATTATTTAGTGGCCTATTTTTTAATTCTGTTTATGATCTATCCTTTTTATCATTATTAAACTGAAATACAGTTGCCTAGATGAAGCAGCAGAGGTAGCTTTGCTCCCATCATTTAGTGGATGCCTTGGCGAGATACAAATATTAGGTAATTCAATACTTAGCTTCTGTAATCTACATGATTTTGAAGGTTCTGGTGAATTCATATGGATTTGTATATGCTTTTCTTCCGCTTGCTAGTCTCTTTACATACATGTTAGCTTACATGTAAAACATTTTCTTTTTGATGGTAGATTTTACCGGTTTGCTTTGCCAGCTAGTCACCTTAAGAAAGAAGGGATAAGTGATGAAATAGCCATATAAAGAGCAAGAATTTTGTTTATAGTGTTGAGATGCTTGAATATGTGTGCCTTGAACATGGTATGAGTGGCAATGTTGATACATATCAACTTAATAACAGTGCTAAGAAAATCTGTTGGAAAGTTTATAATTAGGTTGTGCATCTCAACTTAGTTCATTACATATTCTTGAAACTAACTTAATCCATGAGCTCCCCCCCCCCCCCTTCAAATTTGTCTTTGTTACTTGTCTTTATCACCATAAATGGAGCAAGTATTTTTTTTCTTTTTAACTTAGTTGAGACTTTTCTATTTTTTGGTTCCTCCTTTACCCTTTGAATTATCTTACCCATATTGTAAAAGATTGTTGTTCCCCTTATCTCTTTCTCTTTTCTTTTGTGTGTGGCTGCAGAGAGTATACTGCAACATATTGGTTATGCGGACGATATGAGTAACTTAACTTCAGATTACTTGAAATTGTCTTACCATTGCCAGCAATTTGGGTGTTATGTTAGGTAACCTCTAATGCAACATCTGAATATGGGTAGAGTACATGCTCATGTTCCTTTTGGCAAGGGGGAATGCAATTAAATTACGTTTATGAGTTGAACAATCTTTTTTACCTTAGCACATCCTGATTTAACTAATATGTGTGTTTCATCCTACATTTTGTTCGCTCTTTGTTTTCCTGTGTATCATTCATGCAAACTATTTTTTTAGATTACCTATTTTATCCACTGCTCCCTTCTCCAACCAAAATAAAATGCTAATTTTGGTTCAATTTCTTTTTCATTTCCAATATCATGACTCTTGCAATTTTTTTTTTCTTTTGTCTAATTTTATTTGCGCAGACGTTTGAGACTTCAAAATGTGCACTGTGTTCTAGAATCTTGTGTAAGTTTGTAATTTAATAAAGTTATGCTATCTCTCTCTCTTTCTCTCTCTGGATAAGTGAAGAATACCGCTAGTTTTCTCTCTGTTTGACAAATGTTATGTGTTTGGCTTTCACCTATACTAATGGGAGGTGTAAAGCTTCTTACAAAATTACAGTTTGGTAAACATTCAGTAAGCTGGTAACATTGAAACTTTGTGTTAGGGACTGCTTTTACAATAAATAATTGTATTAAGTTATATTAACCATATAATCTCTCTTTGTTATAATATGAGTCAGCAAATAATGGTTGCGTGAGATGTGTGCAAAGCCAAAGGTTTGTTAGTGAGCTGTCAAGATTTGTTAGGGTTGTTTATGTTCTGTTAGTCATGAGTATGTAGTGACTATTGCAATATATAAGGAATAGTGACCTTGAGTGTAAACACGTGAAATGCAATATAATTCCTTTACTCTTCTTTCTCATTGTTTTCTGATATCTAACACTATTTAACAAGTGTTTGTATGCATTAATGTCTGTATCTGAAAGAGAAAGAGAGTAGTAATGTGTACGGTTTCATACGTTAGAAGTTTTCTCTCTGTTTTTCTAACTCTAGTAGTCATTTCTTTTTCTTTCAACAATATACTCATAGATCCTAGCACGGTAATGTTTACTAGCTGATGGAATATTGTTGCAGCGACTTTTGAGGAACTCCAACTTGCAAAGTGTGGTAGTACGGTGCATCAGATCCATGGAACATGTAAGTCTAATTTGTTTTGTGCATGAATGTCAGTAAATAGTTGGTAATTAAGTTATTGACTAAACCAATACTCATTTTCTTGAATGTTAATGGCCATGAGAGCATTATCAATGAAAAGTGAATTAACAGTACTATTGATTATGGATGGTTGCTTTAATCAGGATTAGTCGGGCTGTATAAGTGAATGTATTACAGCTGCTGAAGTTTTTATGAAATTGTTCCTCATTAATTGAAAGATCCTTGGAATTGTCCATTAGTCCAATATTCAAATAAACTCCCTAATCGCAGATCTTCTTGGAATTGTCATTTTATTTTCTTGATATTCTGCTGTTTGTCTACATCAACAACCCATCATGTGTTCTTTTGTGTAATGATTGAGCTTTAACACAAGCTTTACGAGGGCATTTGATAGTTCTTCTAATCTTCATGCTCCCAAATATTATATTAATAAGCAGAGGACTATCTGTTTTGGGTCTTTCAGTCAATTCAATATGTTGATTTGTGTAATGATTGAATTGATACACAAGCTTTACTAGGGCATATGATATTAATTCTAATCATCATGCTTCAAATCTTATACTAAATAAGCAAAGGGGGCTATCTGTTTTGGGTCTTTGTGTTACAATCTAAGAAGAATAAATCGAAGGAGGAGAGAATAAAAGAGTTAATGCAAGACAATTCTGATTATTAAATAAGGATATTACAATAGTTTAAATAAACTGAGTAGCTGACTTCTAATACGACTTTTCTGCTTAAGATAAAAATCTATCTAGAGATAGAGATTACAAAGATTGCTATCTCTCTTATCATAAAAGACTCCTAAACGAATGAGACTACTGTCTACTACTACACGGCTGAATCTGAAACTTGGAATCAATTCAAGATGTTGATATTGGAATGTTGACCTTTGATTTTCATTGGATTGAATATTTTTTGGGCATGTGATTGAAGTTACTATCCTTTGTAGGTTAACCAAGAAGAAATGGAGTTTTCAAGAAAATTAAAGATAGAAAAGAATGAGTTGATTGTAATGTAATCTGCATATATTTAAAGATGAAATTAGATATGAATCATAACTTCAAATGTTATCGGTAATCGATATCTATTGAAGTCAGTATCATTTCTGGAATAGTGTCATTGAGGCAAATATAATAACCTCCAAGACTTGTTGTTCAATGTGTCATGCAGTCTGATTTAATTATACTGCACTGGGAAATTCTTCATCGAACGTCTTTTTTCCTCTTAATTGCTTTTCTTTATCCAATAGTTTAAAGTATTTAATCTATTTTCATAATCATGAACATGCTATTTCGTGTCTTCAATATTGTCAAATCTTCATTTTTGAATAGCGTTTTAAGAATTTTATAGAAATCAGTATGCTTATGTATCAAGTGTCTCCTCACTTTGGATTGTTTAATTGATATCACTTCCTACTTTTGCAGGTTGATGGATTATGCAAACTTCTCAATCAGAATTCTAGAACATTGACATCACTTGAATTTGTACACTGCAAGATCACTTCCAGCTTTATGGATGCAATTTGTGGTTCCTTGTACATGAGTGGTGCAGAAACTCACCAAATACAGCACTTCTCCATTAGCTCTTCAAGCTTTCATGAAATGGATCCAGTTTCTCTAGCTCATAGCCTTGCATCGTTTCTATTATCGGGAAGGTATATCTGTTTTCATTTATGCTTCACTCTTGGTGAATTTTGAGTTTATTTATCTTGTTGATTGGTTAGGTGTTTGGCAATGACACTCATGAATTTGCCTGACAAACATTAAAGGAACTAAGTTAAGAGAAGTTTCTCCTCAAAATGCCACTCCATTAAGGTTGCATGCATTGTCACTTCCTGGTACTTAAATTAAGAATAATAGTACTAGTGATAGAAATTTGGCAATCTGTGAGCACCACTGCATCTGCTGATGTAACGTGGGAATCTGTCATTGAAGGGGGGGGGGGAACTTTTATATGGCCAATATATGACATATTTGCACTTTAATGAAAATGGACAAATTTTATGGTATTCAACATAAAGATGGAATGTTTGCATATGATTTCTTCAAGTACTTGAGCCCATGTTTCTGTCATAAGACGTGACATGCATTTTTTGAAATATTGCAAGTTTTTGCATTGATTTAGGCTGATGAGTCATGTTATGCAAGTTTTCTTTATTTATTTAGACGTGTCATGTCTAAAGTTGGTTGCCACATTCTTTATCCAATGATTAATCCTGTTGCACACATATGCATGCATATGATTTGTTTTGTTCATAGGTCCTTGCGGTCATTGAAGCTACGTGACAACCACCTGGATTGTATTTTTGCCAGAAGAATTTTCAGTACTATACTGGATGCTTCATCCAGTCTAACAAGCCTTGACCTTTCAGGAAACAATGTAGAGCGATGCACTTGGTTTAAAATTTTCTTTCAACATTTATCAAAATATCTTCGGTTAGCCAACTTTAACATTTATCCTTTATCCCACAGATAGCTGGATGGCTTTCTAATTTCAACTGGAGATCAGGAGTGACCAAATCTTTGCAGTCATTACGCATCCTCAATCTTGGGTATGTAATTATTCTTCTTGTAAGGTATCATTCATTAAGTCATGACTACTGGTACTAAATTGACCAGCGAGGGTTTTGAGGTTGTTGACTGACAGACCATGTCAGCTTATGCTTTGCCGTGTTGTAGGAATCCTCTATAACCTTGAAAATGTATTTCTTGCACCATAAAGATAGAAATTTCTTTTTAGGGGTAGTAATCTACAGAAAGATGATGCTGGTAATCTAAGATATGCCCTGGTTCAAATGCCGAGCTTGGAGATTTTGGATCTTAGTGACAACCCAATGGAGGATGATGGCGTCAGGTCAGAAAAGTATATGTCTTGCAATATTATAAAAAAACCTTGGATATGATATCTTACCGCCTGTATTCAAATTTTGCAGAAGTTTAATCCCTTATTTTGCCGAAGCATCTAAAAGCTGCTCTCCCTTGACTGATTTGAATCTGGAGAATTGTGAGCTTTCCTGTGATGGACTGGCTCAACTTCTGGATGCCTTATCGACCTTAGCAAAACCATTGAATTATCTCTCTCTTGCTCATAATGTGCTTGGCAGGTATGTCTGGACTATGCTGGCATAGAAGTTACCCTTTATTGTCTATCTTTCTTACTTGAAGGATTGAGCTTCTAATTTATGCAATCCAGCCAAGTAGCAGAAGCTTTGGGGAAGTTTTGGGGTACATCTATCCAAATACTGAATCTCGAAGGTATAGGACTTGGTCCATCAGGATTTCAGAAACTAGAAGATATAATAACGGAGAACGTGAAGCTTGTTGAAATTAACATAAGGTTTATATCTATGCTTCAGTTTGTTTTCTGTTTTTCAAATGCCGCCTGACAATAAATCAGCTAGCATGTTTATGCCTTTGCTATGCAGCAAAAATCGCGGTGGGATTGAAACTGCAAAGTTTTTGTCAAAGCTTATTGTTCATGCTCCTAAACTGGTTGCAGTCAATGCGGCATATAATCTTATGCCTGAAGAATCCTTGCCGTTAATATGCTCTGCACTGAAAATCTCCAAAGGTACTTGAACAATTTTTATCATCGATTTCCCGTATAGTGTCAGCATTACCAGGTAATATCGTTTCTTTTTTTGCGTACGCAACATGTTGCTTGCATGTGCACACTCACCGAGTTGCAACCATACATGTTAGATCTCAAATTTTAGATGATGCAGAGACTAGCATCTGACGGGGCTCGGAATCCGAAAAGTTAAACATATTTTTCCTAATGACATTCAGATCTTTTTCACATTACATGAATGAAAGAGTTTTAGATGTCAAATAAAGAATAGGTCTGTTGTTGTGTAGGTCATCTAGAGAAAGTGGACTTGACTGGTAATCTTTGGGACTATAGGCCCTCTCATGATGCCATGCTTGCTGAATTTCAACATAACGGAAGGCCGATATTGATTCTTCCATCATCGGTAGCCTTGAACGTACCTTACGACGATGATCCGTAGCTGCTTCCTTATAGTGTTTTCTCTGCTGGAACCACCAATTCAATGACACTTTGAGGATGTTCATAGAGTATTATTTCTTATATGATCTCTTTGAATTCCATATTTTTACATTAATTACATTGTATAATTACAATAAATTTAAATTCATTAAGACCGGCTCTGTATAATTATATTTTAGTTTTATGTCGTATTTAATTGTATAAATTATAATTTTACAAATTTAAATTCTAAAAAAAACATGGATTTGTTTTTATTAAAGAACAAAAACGTAACACATTGAAGTGTTAAGTACTGTTAATAATGTGTTAAGAAAATTGACATAGTAACAAATTTAACTCTCAAGTATTATTCTTTATTTTAATTTAATCTTAATTCTACTCTATAATATTCTAATATTATATCAATTGAATCCTCAAAATCTCATTTTGATTGTTAATTCCTTTTTTGGAGCCACATTTCCCATGTTAATGGCCATAAAAATGAAAGAAGAAAAAAAAACTCATTCAAGTTTTGGGTTGAAAAACAAAAACCCAGAATTCATAAACAATCTTATGTTCAAAATGTGAGAAGGCGGCCATGGTGTTGGGAATAGATGAAGAAGACAAAGATTAATAACGATAACCGAAGAGTGAAGTGGTGAGCCAGCTTAATGGTATGTGAAGCATTTTGTTAAAAAACATATGTAAATTAGAAACATTATTATAATTCAATCTGTATAACAAGAAAGAAAGCGTCGGGTTTGCATTCTGTCAGAAAAAAACGAGAAGTATAAGAGAACACCATATCTTTTTATTGTCTAAAAAAACTAAACCTCACACCAAAATCTTCTCAAAATAAAATAAAATAAAATTTTCGTTTTTAAAAAGTTGCTACGTGAGATATATAATACAAAAAAAAGAGAGTAGAGAGTTAGCTGAAGGCGACACATGGATTTAGATTTTCTTTTTTCAATTGTATTGTCCTTTTTGTATCGAGTTTTTTCAGCATCAATTTCATAACCAGCGGCAGCGGAAGCATGTACTGCGGCTGAAGTGCGCACATCAACCAAGATAACACCGCCTTTTCTGCCTTTCTCCCTTTCCAATTACTTTCCACAGAACCAAAAAAAATCTCTAATTTACTTTGCTTAAATAGTTGAATCAGGTGAGTTTTTTTTTTTAATTTTTAATTTTTCCATATATATCTTTGATTTATTAGATTTGGTGGTTGTTTTATATAGGATGAACATGAATCACTGCGTTCCTGATTTTGAAATGGAGGGCGATTACTCAATCCTTTCATCTTCTAGTTTAACTCCTATGGAAAAGCATTCCAGGTAACCTCTTTTAGTTTCTTCATATATTATCGAAATCGTGAATTGATAAATTGACGAATTTCAAAACAGACGTGAGGATGAACTTACGGAGCTGTTGTGGCAAAACGGACACGTCGTTATGCAGTCCCTAAATCAACAAACTCTCAAGAAATCACCGCCGTTCAAATTTCCCGACGCCGACCGTTCAGCTCCAGGAGTGATCCGATCATCATTTCAAAAGCTTCATCATCGGGAACAACACCACTCGGTTACCGATCATCTCTTCATGCAAGAAGATGAACTCTCTTCATGGCTTCGCTATCCTATCAGCGACGCTAACTTCGAGCACGATTTCAGCGGTGATCTCCTCTATCCTTCCTCCTCTTCCCTCGTCGCCGCCGTCACCCCTTGCGTTAGCTCTACTGTCACAACATCCGCTCCTCCTATAGTCGGAAGAGTTTCTCAAGTTTCGGTTCCAGCTTCGGCTTCGGAATCAACTCCTAAGCCTCCAATACCGCCGGCTAGAAGGAATGGTTAAATTCGGCTAGGATCCACAACTTCGCTCACTTCTCAAGGCATATATCGGCGAGGACGGAGCAATCTAGACCGTCGAAATTGAAGAGTGTGATGAGAGAATCGACGGTCCTTGATTCGAGCCATACACCAGCTATGGCTTCTGAATCGGGAGCCTATCAGGCTAGGCCGAGCTACACTGAGGCGGCGACATCTGGCGGGAACAACAACAACAATGCACACGCAAACAAGAGCACCGCTGGAGTACCACGCAAGCAATCAGCTGACGTCAGCTTGGGTGCCAACAAAGACAGTTTAGGCACGTTCGAGTTCACTGTGGCATCATCACCTGGCCGATCTAGTGGTAGCGCTGAACCGGCTGCTCAAAATACAGCCAAGGCTGAGGACCGGAAGCGTAAAGGAAGGGAGCTGGACTACAGCGAATGTCACAGCAAGGTTATTCTAAACCCATTTTTGTTATCTTATTTGTCTCGGCTAACGTGCGTCTTGGGTAACACGCCATTTAACATGAGCACCCGTCGCTCTTTGTCACCACCACTGGACACTTGCCACGTGCATTATTTGGGAACGTGTAATGTTCATCGATTTGACAAATGCCACGTGTACGACATAATTGAGAGGTCGACACGACTTTAATGATTGGAGGAGGAAGGAGGTTGGCAGTGACAAGTGGGAGTAACAGAGTGTGGGTTTTAAAATTTAAAAGTTAGGGGTTTTGAAATATGAATATTTTATGGATGGAGCGTTATACACTTACAGTTACACCTAATTGATGTCAGTTGGTTTTATTAATTTTTTATATTTTCTATTTTATTATTACTCTAAAGATAAATCTTTATTTTTTTTATGTAGATGGTTAATTGAAAGTTAATTATGATTAGACTACTGATACAGAGGGAAAAGAGTAAGATGATTAGGAGAAAAAGACATACTTCAATATATATAATTATTTTCGTTACATATCTTTTATTTGTATAAAAATTCAATAATCGTTATTCCGAGATTTTATTGTTGCCAAAGGATGCTGAGTTTGAATCCGAAGACACAAAGAATCAAAATCGTGGATCCACATCTACAAAAAGGTCCCGTGCTGCGGAGGTCCATAACCTCTCCGAGAGGGTCAGTATCTTATTATTGACGTTTACTATAGTTGCGTTGATGAATTTGTTCTTATTCTTCTTCCGGGTATAATTACATGTTATATGTGTGCAGAGACGCAGAGATCGCATAAATGAAAAGATGAGGGCTTTGCAAGAACTCATACCTCGCTGCAACAAGGTCAATAACTATTGAGGACTTGTTATTACTGATTTAATTTGGATATTTCTCTCTCTGCTTTTATTAACATATTGTATATTTCTGAATCTCAGTCAGATAAAGCTTCAATGCTGGATGAAGCAATTGAGTACTTGAAGTCACTTCAGTTGCAAATTCAGGTATGTCTTTACTCGGCGGCGGATCCACCTTGTGCACCAAAATTCAAATTATTTCTGTTAGTTGCTTATTTTACTGATTATGCTTACCCTGCACCCACCCGTATACAAAAATTTTATGTGAATAATACCTATGTACCCACAAAAATATTTTTGGATCACATAATATTGCCAAAACGGTTTGTTCTTAATCCCAGACAATATAGTAGCTTTTAATACATGTTTTTGTCACTCGAGAGGATCGTGGGTTAATACTACAGCACTAGAAAACCCTTAATCATCAATCAACACTAGATAGCTTTTTCCTCGATCTTCTACTTTCTTGAGTTCTACAAGCTAACATTACTGATTTTTGCAGCATTTCTGCATCAGTGATTGGTTTGCAGTATTGTCAGTGTCCCTCGATGTGCTTGTACGCTTAATAACTCAAATGAGTTGAGAGAATAAAAGAAAATCTCTGGAAAAAAAACTTGTGGCATTTGTTTATCAAGCAATAATGTGCATAACGATCCTGTGCACTATTTATGAGAGTCTTAATTTTCTGCAGATTATGTCCATGGGTTGTGGCATGGTCCCAATGATGTATCCTGGTGCTCAGCAGTACATTCCACCAATGGGAATTGGAATGGGCATGGGGATGGATATGGGAATAGTTAGGCCAATGATGCCATATACCAATGTGTTGGCCGGCACGGCATTACCAACACCAGCAGCTGCAGCACATTTGGGTCCAAGGTTTCCTATGCCAGCCTTTCATATGCGACCACAAATTCCAGCTCCTGATCCATCAAAACCCCAATCAGGCAATCAGTCAGACCCCATGCTGAACCCGCTTGGCATGCAAAACATAAACCAAAAAGGGCCCCCAAATGTTGCTGACCCTTACCAGCAATATATTGGTCTTCGCCAGATGCAAATTCCCCATTCACAGGTGATGTTTAGTATGCCATATCTATTAATTTGATCGAGACACATACTGATTAATGAATTACACCTCTGACAGAGTCGAGCAATGGCCCAGTCAAGTACAAGAATGGGATGTGAGAGTATTGAAAATCACTCATCAGGTAGATCCGTTACTTTCTAGTTTCATATCATTACGCGAAGGTTTTTGATTTGCGTTGAGTCGAGTTAAAAAAAATTAGTTACTCGAGTTGACGAGTCCTATTTTAAAACCCAAACTTTATTTACAATTTTTTTAAGTTAAGTTTATGAAATTCGAGTTTATGTTTAAATTTAATGGTAAATATTTATAATATTATGGTACTATTTGAAAATCATATACGATATACATGCATATTTTTTCATATGTAATACAATACACATATATCATGCAGAGTTGAATGACTTAACTCAAACTTGAAAATCAATCACTAATAATAATAAAAATTGAGTCATTCAAATTCTATTTTATAACTCGACTCAAATTAAAATTCTTTTTAAATCAAATCAAGTCGAATTGAAATTTTTAACGTGAAATAGAGTTTTGTTCACCCGTATATATATAGGAAAATATCACGAATTTAAACCAAGTATTCTCTGCTGACATTTTGACAGGCATTATGAGCCGATGTGAATCGGAATGAAGATCGAAGATGTTTTATTAGCACTTGAGTTAAAAAGTTTCACTTACACCACATAGTCTAACTCTTTGTTTTGAATGATATGATGAAGGTGATTTGATACAATAACGCAAAAATCTTAACAAGTTGCAGCCATTCACACACTCTGTTGAACTGCAAGGTGGTTCTGTTATCAGAATAATGGTGGGAGTTTTGGCTTTGTGTCCTCCTTTTGAATCCATAAACATTAACATACAACATTGGCTAAATATTTAGAGTAGCTTTGCATGGCAAGTTGACAATTCTGCTTGGCTGTGGCTCACACCAGATAGGTTTCTTTGCCTATTCTTCAAGTTTTGTTGTCTGTCTCAGATAAACTTCCCTTTTTTTTTAAATTTTAAAAAAAGTTACTTAGTTATTATAACATAGGTGACATGTAAATATTACATATGCTATAAGACTGGCGATAACTAATTGATTATTATATATTTTATTTATATATCAGCTAACTGATTTTGTGAATAAATAGGTAGTATGGCGATAGTTTTGGACCGTACGAGTTTCTAAATAAAATGACAATCTGTTTCTATATGTTTTGTACGCTCAGCTAGATTGTCACAAAACAAAGAAATTGACACATTATGTGTCACTCCAAGATACCCCAAGATACCCCAAGAAGTCTTATTATCCAAATAATCATGTTAGTAGTGGTAGTCATGGCATGAAATTAGACTTCAGTGGAAGAACGAGATACCATTGTTTCTTCGATCATTAGAAATTAGGATAAGACTTGAGAAATACAATGTACCCAGTAGTGAACTCTCTATCAAAATGTCGAGAACTTATTTACTTCGACCAAGCAACAATTCCTTGTGAATAACGTGTCACTTCAATTTCAAGAAAACAATCGCCTGCCAAGATCCTCAATTGTAACTGTTGATTATTGCAAGATACTAATGGAATAGGAATTAGGAACTCTAAATATTCAATACTTGCAAGAGCCTCCCATACCATAAAATCAACAGGATTGGCATATTGCCAACTAAATATCCACAATAACAGATTGCCAACTAACACTTCATTCGGGCCATGATGATGGGAAGTTAATATCTTGCATGAGCAAGGGAAAACATGGAAAGGAAACTGCTAGAAAAAGGATCTGAACAAGCATAGATTACAAAGGGATTGCAGGAAGCTGAGACGTCAACGTATCATAAACCATGAGTGCAGAAAGTGACATAAAGAAGACACATTACCAGAATTGGAACAAAAACGCAATGCAAAAGAGAGAGTAAAGAAAACATTAAGTAAAGAAAACATTGTGTTTAGCTGGAATTATACCAAATCTCATGTAGGAAGCCAACATAGTTTCGAAATCTCCAATCAGATTATTATTTTAATGAACTGAAAATACGATGAGCAAAAAATGGTAGCCTAGAGAAAATAAGCCAATGCCAGTTATAGTTCTCCGGATACTTAAATTTACCTCCAGGTAATCATCCAACTTTTGAATCAGATTATGTGCTAGCTTTTGATTCTGATTTAGAATCTCCTCTCATATGAACTGTTTCTACGCTCCTCGCATTACCCGAACAACATCCACCACCATGATGGTGTTGGTGGTGGTGATTATGATGGCCGTGATGATGACTACTCTTACCTTTCAATTGCTTCCGCATGTCATATGCATCCTCCCCATCTGCATAATATTTCGCCTCCACATCATGTATCTTATAACCCAACGTCTGAGTATACAGATTAAATGCTGCCCTGTTACTCTTTCTCACATGGAGCGAGACATACTCTCCTCCAAACACCTGCATCACTTCGCATATTAGTATTGAAGAATACAAATGTTCTTTCTTCCTTGTCGATTGATTTTGCAGTTAAACTGTTCAAGACTTACTAAATATATAGAATCAATAAAAGTAAAAGCAACTCTAACATAAGCATTCTCCAATGAAAGCAAAACCATTCAGTATTCCGTCAAACAAAGATAGGAATTTTAACTTCTACTTCTACTTCTACTAAAATATTCTTTGCTTTTCGCTTCCAAAATGTAATCAAGCAAAAACCAATAACTAACTAATTATCCAGTACCACCGTCCATAGATGAGCAGAAGAATGACTAAAATTGAAAAATGAAAAGAAAAATAAAAATAAATGGAAAGACCTGTTCCATAGCAGCTTGCGCAGCGGTCATGAGCTTAGTGGCGAGGCCAAGCTTGCGGTGGGTGCGGAGGACGGCGAGAGAGGTGATGTGGCCGTGGCACTCGTTGGTTTCATCCTCCATCTTGGCGAGGACGTAACCGACGATGCGGCCGTTGTAGTCCTCGGCGACGTAAAGGAGCTGAGGCCAAGAGAGGATGTGGTAGAAATAGTACTTCATCTGGTAATTCTCGGGAAGGCAAAGCAAGTTGCAAGCCTGCATCGCCAGTAGGTCGTCCATGGTCGCCTTGCGTATGCACACCATTGTTTACTCTTACGCTGGGGTTTCTTCTTTGGCTAATTTGGGAATTAGGGATTTCGATTTTTATGATCTTCGGGGTTTCTTAGATACGGGCATGGTCTTGGTTTGTGGAGGTGAAAAACGTGGCCCAGAATACTAGCGCCTGTGACAACAAAAGTTTAACATGTTTGTGGCCTGTATCCAAATATTTTGGTTTAACAGTACGGAGAATATATGTCGTTTGTGCAAAAAATTAATTTTACTTAATTAATTTTTTTCCTGAACCAAACCACATTATTGGTAAAAAAAATTATTGTTATTTTTTTTAAGTCTTAGCTTCGATGAATGTCAATGGAGTAAACGTTCAATATCAAATGGTTTAAAGTTATCTTTGAACATATATTACTTTGAATTTATCTTATATTAATAAAAAAGTAAGTTTTTAAATTTTTTGATAAATTGGTATGAATACAATGTTGTATCTATTTAAAAACTCTCAACCTTTTAACGTTCATACCCCTACATATGCTTTGCCTGAACCCGAACCTCAAGTTTTTATATGTATGTTTAGCCAATAATTATAGTGTGAATTATATGTTTAGTACTTAAACTATTATTTTTGTTTCATTTTGACATCTAAACTTTACTTTTTTTAATTATACCTAACGTTTAGTTTATGTTTCAATTTGATATTCGTCGTTAAAAAGTTAATAGAACAACTGATGTGATATTTTCTTTTATTTTTGTCAATAATGATGTGACATTATCTTATTATAACACGTTAACATCACTGTTAAGTTTTTAACTTTATGGTACCAAAATGAAACCTAAACTAAAGGTTGTATATTATTTAAAAATAAATAAAGTTTAGGTACCAAACCGAAATAAAAGTAATAGTTAAGATACTAAACGTTTAGTTTACCCATAATTATATCTCTTTGTTTTATTTTAATTTTTAAGAAACGACACGTGGCACTTTCATTGGTTCTCCGGACACTCACAACCGTATTAGCCGAAACCCGCCATATACTTGGAAGGCCCTCCCTCCACCACCCAAAAGGAAATGCCATCCACACCTTCAGAAGCCTCCTCCCGTGAACCGCCTGGATGAACCCAACGATCATCTTCAACTCTAGCGCCGCCTCCCCAACCCACCCATCATCACTCTTCCCGCAAATCACAAGATGCAAAACAATGAAAGAACTCCAACAAGTCCACTCCCTCTTCCTCAAAACAGGCCAAATCCACGACCCTTTAGCCGCAGCCGAAATCCTCAAATTCTGCTCCCTTTCCGCTCACCGCGACATCGATTACGCTCGCAAGGTTTTCCTTCAAATGAGCGAGCCTAACTGTTTTTCTTGGAACACCATCATCAGAGCTCTAACAGAATCCGATGAAAACGATGAAACGAATGAGCCGTTAGAAGCGTTGCTTTTGTTTACTGAAATGCTCACTGACGGGACCGTTTTGCCCAATAAATTTACTTTTCCTTCAATTTTAAAGGCCTGTGCTAGAACTGGGAAGCTTCTAGAGGGGGAACAGGTTCGTGGGTTAGCAGTCAAATTTGGGTTTGAAAAAAGATGAGTTTGTTGCCAGCAATCTTGTAAGAATGTATATTATGTGTGGAGCCATGAAAAAAGCCCAGTTTTTGCTTAACAAAATGATGGCCGAGTTTGAAAATGGTTGCAAATTGGTGAAGGATAAGAGGAGAATAGAAGGTAATATTGTTTTATGGAATGTGATGATTGATGGGTTTGTAAGAGTTGGTGATTTAGCGGCTGCTAGGGAATTGTTTGATAAAATGTCTAGAAGGAGTGTGATTTCATGGAATGTGATGATCTCTGGGTACGCCCAAAATGGGTACTTTATAGAAGCAATTGAGATGTTTCGTTTGATGCAAATTGGGGAAGTGAGACCTAATTATGTGACTTTGGTGAGTGTTCTTCCTGCGATTTCAAGAATCGGGGCACTCGAGTTGGGGAAATGGGTGCATTTGTATGCTGAGAGGAATGAGATCGTGATCGACGATGCACTTGGCTCTGCATTGGTCGATATGTATGCCAAGTGTGGGAGCATTGAGAAGGCAATTCAGGTCTTTAACAAGATAAATAAACCGAATACAATTACCTGGAGTGCAATAATCGGGGGTCTCGCTATCCATGGTAGAGCAAAGGAGGCTCTTGATTATTTTTCGAGGATGAAATGTGAGGGGGTAACTCCTAGTGATGTTGTCTACATTGGCATCTTGAGTGCATGTAGCCATGCAGGGTTAGTGGAAGAGGGGCGTTTGTTTTTCAATCATATTGTTAATGGAGTTGATTTTGAACCTAGGCTTGAGCACTATGGGTGTATGGTTGATCTATTAGGCCGTTCTGGGCTACTTAAAGAGGCTGAAGAGTTCATATCAAACATGCCAATAAAGCCAGACGATGTGATATGGAAGGCCTTGTTAGGTGCCTGCAAGATGCATGGAAACATTGAGATGGGTGACCGTGCGGCTCAGATTTTGATGAATATAGCTCCTCGTGATAGTGGAGCTTACGTGTCATTGTCGAATATATATGCTGCTTCTAGAGATTGGGAGTCGGTTGCAAGGGTGAGGTTAAAAATGAAGGAGATGGATGTAAGAAAAGACCCTGGGTGCAGTTGGATTGAGCTCGATGGAGTCGTTCATCAGTTTCTTGTGGAAGATGAGTCCCACCCCAGAGCTAAAGAGATTCATTCAATGCTACAGGAAATAGCTAAGCAAATGAGGTTGGTAGGGTATAAACCGGATACCTCACGAGCTCTGCTCAACATCGAGGAAGAAAAAGAAAGCACGCTATACTATCACAGTGAAAGGATTGCAATTGCGTTCGGCTTAATCAACACAAGCCCTGGAACACCACTCCGGATAGTCAAGAACCTCCGTGTATGCGAGGATTGTCACTCTTCGATAAAACTAATCTCAGAGATCTACAAACGCGTAATAATTGTCAGGGATCGGAAGCGTTTTCACCATTTTGCGAATGGTTTATGTTCTTGCAAGGACTACTGGTAACAATCCCTCCATCCCTATTTATGTTGCTCAAGTATCCAATAACTTGTTTAGTGGTATGTATCTTTTGGCATCAAATAATTAGTCATCCCTGTATCTATGATTTTGATTCAAAATTTTGAAGAAATATGAATAACATAGTAAAAATCCAACAACATTTTTTGTTACATTTGATGAATCATGTTTTCGGGACTGCAAACCTTGTTGCCTTTTTATTATCAACTTCTTAATTCCACTACTTCTGAGACCGTCTTCTCGCATTAAAAGCGGATAATGTCTTACCGATTAGAGAAAGATTTGTACACAATTCGTAATAGATAAAGAGCTACGGTATATGAAGGCTATATGAGGACCTCCCATAGCCATATATATTGTATTAACTTCAAACTATCCAATCCACCGTAACACCAAACAGAACGAGTCCTCTACGACCCAACAAAACTCGACACCAAGATAAATTGAGCCAACCCAAATAATAAATAAAGAGAACATCGACCAAAATAAAATGATTCAAATAATAAATAAAACGAGTCACAACCCAGTACAACGAATTGCCTGAATATTCATCCTCCACAAACTAGACCCAAATGCAACAATTCATGACATAGCATGCGTTTACAAATTTCAAAACAACATAGGAGATGCAACAAATACAAAAACATTGATATTACAAGAGACTGCAAAGGTCAAAGATTATATATATATATATAGACAAAAGAAAACATTGATGGTAGCTGAAAATAATGATCAATAAAATCAATGATTTTTTGAAGGGGCTGGCGTGAAATTGAATAGTGAAATGCTTCAAGGTTCTGCATATTTCTGCATGGTTAACACCATTTAACCAAAAAAAACTCCTTTTCCTTTCTTTTGTTGGATTTTATTTCTAAAAAGACATTATTGGAGGTCCCATTACTTACAAAAAGAAAGAAATCTTTATATATATAGATATTGTCTAGAATTTACACCTTATTCTCGACTTTTAGAGTAAATTCTGAAAAGTTTTCTTCTTTCCGGTTTCTCATGCATTTATTTAGGCTGCAAAAAGGATCAAGATCATCATCATCATTATTATTATTATATATATATATTCTATTAGATTAAGACAAAAAATAGTTAAATAATTATTATTATTCTTTAAAGTTTTAAATTTGAGTATCATATATATATATATATATAAGAATATAAATGTTGAATGTCAATTAATTTAAGTTTTTGAACATATATTATATTATAGTTATTCATACTAATAAAAAATTAATTCACTATAAGATCATGTTCAAAACAAAATTATCTAAAGGCCATGCTTTTGCTGCGTCCCACAAGCAATCATTTAAAGGCTCACTAAATATACATAAAAAAAAGTTGGGCCTTTTCCATCATTCATTCATGTCCTTTGACTCAAGAAAACAGCAACAAGTAAACAATTTGACCTGCCATGGAAACTACATCTGGAAAGAAGAAGGAAAAAGACACGACTTAGTGGTGTCAATTTTTTTTAACTATTCATATCTGATTTATTGATAGATTATTTTGAATTGAATTTTATAAAAGTCTATGATAGGGTGACATTCTCAATTCAATTTACTCCATTCACAAACGTTAACATTTAAACTCTTAATTTTTTTTTAATCTAGTTCCTCATCCTACGAGATAATTTATTGTCGTTGGTGTGTTCTTTCTTAAAAGAGTGCAAAATGAAGATTACTATATATATATATATATATATAATGAGGAAAAATTTCCAAAGTTGAGAGTGCCATGAAGACTAAAAAGAAGTATAAACATACAAAGCAAACTCAATGTGTGTGATTTAGAACTGTAGATAACTGTAATTTTTGTTTCTCAGTTTCAGGTGTACATGCGCCTTTACAACTCTAATGTATGGTCGTTTTCATTTTGTTAATGCAATCTTTGCTCAACATTTTTATGGTTTGCGGACTTGCGATTAAGTAGGGGGGAAAAAGTATTTTAATGGTGACTGTGACTGCAAGTTTGAATTTGTATGTAGTTGGGGTGTTGAATCATGACCGTTTATTCATATTCAAATACTCTGTCAACTTTCACAAAAAGAAAACCCTTCTTCTCCTCATTGAGAAGTGACAACATTAAACTTTGCACCTTCCTTCTTTCTCTCTCTCTGGTACTTTCATGTATTTGTTCAGACTTTACTCTCTTTCCATTTTCTTCTCCTTTCTCTTGACCACAGGAGTATTTTCAGCACACAATAATTCATCAGCTTCTTCTTCTCCTTCTTCACCAGATGTGCTTCTCTTGGGCAAGATCAAAGCTTCATTGCAAGGTAACACTGACAATTTACTCTTATCTTCATGGAACACTTCGGTTCCTTTTTGTCAGTGGAGAGGGCTTAAATGGGTCTTCCCCAATGGCACTCCTCTTTTTTGCAGTGACCTTTCTTCTCCACAATGGACCAACCTCTCTCTTTCCAAGGACCCGTCTTTACTCCTTGTTTCACTTCAGCTGCCCTCTGCTAACCTTACTGGTTCTTTACCTAGGTAGCTTGGGGAGTTCTCTTTGCTTCAAAGTCTTTACCTTAACATTAACTCACTGAGTGGGACCATCCCTCTTGAGCTTGGTTACAGCACTTCATTATCTGATGTTGATTTCAGTGACAACTTGCTCACTGGGGTTTTAGCTCCCTCAATCTGGAACTTGTGTGATAGACTTGTTTCTCTTAAGATTCATGGCAATTCACTATCCGGGTCTCTCCCTGGACCTGCATTACCAATTCCACTTGTATGAATCTCCAAACCCTTGATTTTAGTAACAACAAGTTTTTAGGGGATTTCCCAGAGTTTATAAATAGGTTTCAAGCCCTTAAAGAGCTTGATCTTTCAACTAACATGCTTTCAGGTCAAATTCCACAGAGTTTAGCCACTTTAAACCTTGAAAAATTAAACCTTTCTCACAATAACTTCACTGGAATGTTGCCTGATTTTGGTGAAAGAAAGTTTGGCCAGGAAACTTTTGAAGGGAACAATCCAGGGCTATGTGGGTTGCCTTTAAATAGTTGCAGTGGCAGGTCACAACTGAGTCCAGGTGCGATTGCCGGTATCGTGATTGGTCTAATGACCGGAGTAGTAGTCCTGGCATCATTGTTCATTGGCTATATGCAAAACAGGAAGAAGAGCAGTGGAGGGGATAGTGAAGAGGAACTTGAGGCAGGTGAGGAAGACGAAAGCAGTGCTGGTGTCGGGGGAGTTACCGGTGAGAGCAAGCTAATTTTATTCCTAGGCGGTGAGCATTTGACGCTAGAGGATGTACTAAATGCAACTGGTCAAGTCATGGAGAAGACAAACTATGGGACTGTTTATAAGGCAAAGCTTGCTGATGGTGGAAATATAGCATTGAGGTTGGTGAGGGAAGGCAGTTGCAAGGACCGGACTTCGTGTCTGCCGGTTATAAGGCAGCTGGGGAAGGTTAGACATGAGAATTTGGTTCCACTGAGAGCATTCTATCAGGGGAAGAGAGGGGAGAAGCTTCTTATTTATGACTATTTTCCGAATCGAAGCCTACATGACTTCTTACATGGTATGCATATGCTGAACTTTCCTTAAGGTTTCAAAAGATATTTATGTCGTTTGATACTGATATCAACTTTATCCGTAAAAACGTTGAACTAAATTGTGTTGTCACTAGATGAATTCATTGGTAAGTATGTTGAATCTTTTCTGAATGTTAATTAATGGTCATTGATTGTGAATTTCATCGAATTCTTAATTGTATGTTTGTGACTAAATGCAGAGTCTAGAGCAGGAAAGCCAGTTCTGAACTGGGCTCGGCAGCACAAGATTGCATTGGGAATAGCCAAAGGACTAGCACATCTTCATACAGTTTCCCGAGACTCCGATAACACATGGGAATGTTCGGTCCAAAAACGTGCTGGTAGACGACTTCTTTGTGGCCAGGCTAACTGATTATGGACTTGACAGGCTAATGATCCCAGCTGTAGCTGAAGAAATCGTGGCTATCGCAAAGACAGAAGGTTACAAGGCACCAGAACTTCAAAGTATGAAGAAATGCAACACCAGAACAGATGTTTATGCATTTGGGATACTGTTATTGGAGATTTTGATAGGCAAGAAGCCCGGGAAAAATGGGAGAGGCCACGATGCAGGGGATTTGCCTTCGATAGTGAAAGCAGCAGTTTTGGAAGAGACGACAATGGAGGTTTTCGACATAGAAGTGTTGAAAGGTATCTGGAGTCCAATGGATGACGGATTAGTTCAGGCACTAAAGCTTGCAATGGGATGCTGTGCTCCCGTAGCTTCGGTGAGACCCTCCATGGATGAGGTTGTGAAGCAGCTGGAAGAGACCAAGGAACAGATCAGCTCTGTATAGCCCTACAGAAACAAGGAGTGGAGCTGGCACCCCATTTTGAGCTTTGTTTGTCTAAGTATTTGCCTTACTGTTATTGATATCTGCTTGTCTAGTAGGAAGTGGTAGTGATTGATTGATGATTTAAAGGTTATATTTGATCCCTTAAAGGCCCACTGTGGATTCTTCTTTTAGTTTACAACTTCGAAACAGATGAGAAATGCAGTGCATGGCATACGTGATTGCATGAACCGACAGGCTCGGCTTTGAGTCGATTACATCTGTATTCGTTTTTGAATGCTTATGCATAGTCCAATATCTTTTAAAGTAAGCAGCAATTTGAAACATTAAACTGGTAAAATGAAGTACATAATTACAAAGAGAAGCAACAGGAAATGAGCAACACTACCGCACCTTAAAAGAGGCCGAGGTCGATCAATGGCATGTTATGACAAGTGAAATGTTGTACACTACTTGCTACATGGAACAACATACTTATATGTATATCTGAAGAAAAATAAGTAGGTTTTCATCTCCTTTTGCTTGGATTTTCGGTCGGGGTGACAGAGTTAACACATGCGGCCATTGCGGCAGGCAAGGGCGCCTGCATTCGAAGTAATGATGCCGACCAAGGTAGACGATTTGGCACCTAAGCTCGAGGCCCTGGCATAGCTAGCGGCTGCTCCGACACCTGATGGAGTGAAATATGCTCCGTTTAACAACAGATCTCCTTCCGACCTCCAATTCCATTGTTTCCATTCACCATTCCATCCGCCTTCTCTCTTTGTAACCTAAACCATACCAAATTTAACAAAATATCTCGTCATGATTTTACCACTTCTAAAATGTGGGGAAATTTTTTGTTGGTTTTGATTAATGTAATATACCTCCTTGGCAAAGGGGTTATTAGGGGCAAGGAAACGGTTGCCTTGGCTATTAATGGTGGGATCAGCGCTTCCGCCGATAGCATACATTTCCCAATGTGTATAGTCATTGTTCACTACATGGAAATACCCGTGTCGACACCTGCAAGATATCGGTGAAGATGAATTTAGTTGGTTTTACGATGAAAGGAAAGTAGAGATTACAGTAGGATGAGTTTTTAAGAATGTTCTTACCTCGGCATTCGCTGGATAAGACCCTCGCCGAAGTGGTTATAAGCAATGGTGACTTGCATCTGCTTGTCTCTCATGTAAGAGTCACTATGTCCCAACAGCATAACCTGCAATCACATAACTTGAATGAATCAGTTCAAGTCTTTCTAAAAGCATAAATCTATTATCCATCTGATTCTGACCTCATTGTGATGGGTGAAGTAGTTGTTCGAGATTGTAATTGCTGTGGATCCCATTATTGCATCGATAAGTCCATCAGCACAATTAGACAGCGAGTTGTGGTCGATCCAGATATGGCTCGCGCCGAAAATCGAAATACCATCCCCGTCCGCCATGGTTCTCCATCCATAATGAGACGGGGAGCTTCGAACCATGGCGTTCCCTGTGGGCTTGCAGTCATGAATGTGGAGTCCATGGATGATAATGTTGGTGACAAACTGGATGGTGATGCATGCACCGTATGCGATATGTACGTTGACACCGCGAGCATCGATCGTCTTAAAACTGTTCATTATCAGCTCCTGCTTTAATGTGATCACCATGTCACGCTTGAAGACGATCCAAAGAGGCCTGTCTTGGATAACAGCATGACGTAGGGTCCCTGGTTTTGGGTTCACAGGATCGTCATCACCAGAGTCAGTCACAACATAGTACCTTCCATCACGACCACCGATGGCATTGCGTCCAAACCCGATGCCACAGTTTGCAAGGCGTCTTCGCCTATGGTACCATAGACGGTCACACCGCCAACAGTCATCAATCGGATTCCCTGTTCCACACGAGAAATATCCCAAGTTTCTCCTATCTGTACTATTTCTTATGCTCCTGAAAACATCAAAAACAACCCCATGATTACATAATCATCATATATACAATATTACCTCATTCAAATCAGATTTTGGTGATGGGAATTAATAATTCAAGAGAGATCCTTATTTGGGTCGGTGTGATAAAAGAAAATCAAAATATAAAAAAAATGTACGATCCTTGTGTCGGTGAATACAACTAATTTTTTGTAATATAGCCAATTTGTTTTCTTCTGCATGCATTGAAAAGGCAGATGCAGATCTATGATTTGTGGGCTCGTTGCCTGCCTCCTTTGACAGGGTGGAAAAGAGGGAACAAATAGTTTTAACTCAGCTGAGTTAAATCTACTCGCCTGCCATTGTCGTTCATTGCAGAGCATCAAAAAAGATGGGGGATGAAGGACAAAGAGATATATAAAAGTCATGAAAAACAATGGGAAATTGAATGTAACGCTCAGTGCTGTTGGAATTATACTTGGACCAAGGAAGGAATAATATATCAAGAACGAGATGCTCGGATCTCGGGACATGAGCATGTGCTTCAGCTGGCTAACAAGTTAAAAAAGAAGATGAAAGTAGGCCCAGAGACAGAAAATTTTATAACATGGCAATGGATTCCTCAAGAATCGTAAAGTAGAAATATTCTATTGGAAGAGATTTTATACCTTTTACTGCATGTCCTAGCTAGCTTTAGCTAGATAAAAGATTTAGAATTCGAATACTAACATCGTTAAATAATTATATGAATTATCTCGAGATTTTATACCTGTTACGTGAAAGGACATATTGACTAGCCTAGTAAGAAAAATAACCAGAGCAGACGGACAGGAGAAAAGGAGTCTTTGTCAGAAACTAGAGATTTCGGCATGTGGGGGCTTCAATTCGGGAACTGTTCCTGTGGAATCAATTCTCTTTTCTTTTTTTTCAAACAACTAACTATTAGGCCGATCACTATTAATTATGTGAACTGAAAAAAGAATATGAATTTGATAATTATGTAGAACTAAATTAAAGTTCAGCTGATCCGATCTATTGTAGAAAGGATGGAGACTCACATATCAACCATTGAAGCAATTTCCTCTGGATTCTCCACTGCATGCTTATTTCTCCGGTTCCCATCATCCAACCTGAAAAATATAGGCAACACTTTAAATCTGGAGAAAAAAAAAACAAACTGATAACTGAAAAAGAAATCCATATAATGCGATGAACTTTCAAAGGGTGTTGTTGAAAGGAATTAGCTGAAATAGTTTACTCACTTGTCTGCCATTGATGAGTTCTTTAAATCCTGTAATTTGTTTCCCTCAGCAAGCCTGCCATGACAAACGAAAGGATTGATCAAAAACTAGTGGCACCATGCATGTATTTAACACTGAAAGTGCTTTCTGGGAAAGTTAAACGAAAGAGGGAGAACTTATGGTGAGCTGATTGTTTCCCGGGAAAGTGGAAAAAGTACCTCGAATTCAGCTCTGTTTTCTGGGCTGAGGCACTGACACAAACGAACAATATAATGAGTAGCAATGTAAACAAGGAGAAGAATCTCTGAGAAATCCCCATTGCTGATTCTCTCTTTCTCAATATCATACGATGCCGAACGCTTTCAAATTCTACTGTTTGGAAGAAATGGAAAAGGGAGGAAAATGAAATGTGGAGTCAATTGAGAAACTCGAATGGCGCAATCTCTTTTTATAGGGAAAGAGACAGAAACACCGTTAAATCTTGGTTAAGTCAAATTTACCAGATTTTCAATTAATTTAACCACGTTTAAATATTTTTAACCGCCACTAACTGAGGGTAAATTTAACTCCAGCACGAGTCGACGTGGCATTTCCATTTCACCTCTGGTAGTTTGGCAGCTCCCCTTTGGTCCACGTCATCTTGTTCAATTTTGATTGGATGAGAAGGTATCCATTACGTACTCGCAGTAGACGGTGGTGTACTGTACTCGCTTTAAGGCCGAAACCTCAAGACCACGTGGTCGACGGGATAAGATAAGTAAATATAAGGATAAACTACATATTTAGTCACCAAATTATCACATTGGTTCCGTCTTAGTCACTCAACTATTTTTAAAAAAACATATTTAAAGTTACATTATAATTGTGTTTTGATGACCCACCATTAAAAGATCAACAGTGATGTTGACATGTCACCATAAGGTAATTTCACATCATAATTGAAAAAATAATAAAAATTACCAGGCCAATAGTTCTGTTCATTTTTTACAATGGGTGAATGGTGATTAAAACGAAATCAAAATTTAATGTTAAATATAACCAAAATAATAATTGAATAACCAAAGTATAATAAAAATGATAGTTGAGTAACTAAATACTAAATTTACCCTAAATATAACAGGTACGTATATGAATTTTAGGGTAGATAAATATCACGTAAATAATGTCACATTTTAAATCATGTCTTCATAATTTATCATAGTTAACTAAATACTAAATTACCAAAGTAACGTTCTTTAATTTATGATGAAGAAAAATAGACACATCAAATTTTGTTTTATTTTTGTCGGAACAATTTTCATTTAAAGTAACATCATAACTTTTCTGGACTTCTATGATTCTTTATGTAGGAGACGTGTATTTCCATTAGGGCTGTGAAATAAAATATTTAATAATCTAAAAGAATATAGAATCCAGTTTTTTTAATGTATCAAAGAATTTATAAAATTAAGATAATGCAAAAACTGAGTGGGAGGCACATCTATCTGTCCATAACTTGCATGAGCCAGCCTTTCAAGAAAGTATCGTAATTTTAATTTTAATTTTAATTCAACATTAAGTTTTTAATTTCTAAAATCAATAAGATAAGTATGTGCAAATAAAAAAAATATTTATTAAGAATTATTTAGGAGTCATATTTTAATTTAGGTGGAGTGAGATGCTTCTCGAGTCAAGTCAAGGTCGATCGAAAACCTCACCCATTACTATCCCTATATTAAATTCCTTAATCAATGTTAGAACTTCTAATACATACGTTATGAATAAACTAAATTATGCTTTGAAATGCAATTAATGGTATTTTTGGTGAGAATGTTAAATAAATGAAGCCCAACCATGTTTTTGACTTTTGCATTGCTAGTTAGTTCTTAAACAAATGGTGGGAAGCTTGCCATCATGTTCTCTCCTTTAGAGTTTGTTGCACACTGAAAATAAAGGAGTTCACACTTGGCACTTCATATCCAAGATTTTGAAACCCACTTATCAAAATGTTGGTTTTCCACAATAAATGAGCGATAAAGGTTGCATTATGGGGAAGACATGATTTCCCACATGTTTTATTTTGACATTCAAAACATTGAATTACAGCAACCTTTTTGTTGGATGTGTTTGGTAAGAAAGAAAGTGAATTGAAGATGAAACAACCCTTGGTTGAGCCAATTTTGGACAAAGACATTTCTTAGTGATTAGGTTGTTTTCAAGATGCATTTAGGCAGAGATTACCCAAGTGGTTCGTAATCTCCCAACCAAAGGGTTCCACTTTGTCCATGTTTTTTTAGAGATAAAAGAGGAACACTCAATAATAAGTCAAGGTTATGGTGAAAACCACTAAATTAGATAATTGCATCATTCATTACCAACAATCATAATCCTCTTGGAATTGGCAATTGAGCGATGGTAAATGGGTTTCTCCACTATATATATATGGGATAAGGGATAAGATTTAATTACACTGTAATTTTTTTAATTTTACACAGATTAAGCAGTTTTGATGAGTGAAAATAAACGGCTAAGATTAATAATATGTAATGAGATTAATAATAATGTAAGAAACACATAAAACGTTAGATATGATGCACCACCCCATGTGATGCAGTGTTTCAGTCCAAACCATGCAAAAATGATTAAACCTCTGCTTGGTTTTTAACATGCTGAAATACCCCTTTCAATATATATAAATTGCCTAAACAGATCACCCATCACATTCACTCACGGTAATTGGTAATTAAGAAATAATAATAATAATAATAATAATAGCCTACTTACAATAATTGATGCCAACGAAAGAAAAAAAATATTCCACATTAATAAATCTGTCAAGTATACTTATCATTTGAAGAATTATGTTTCCCCAAACTTTATATATATAAGATTATGGATTAAATCAATCAACCGACACAATAGGGGTGACAGTTGGGTCCCTCTATTATGTAGTGTGTAAAATGAAATAATAAAACAAATGCACAGGTAACATTTCATCCCAGCACGTAGCCAGTCGTTAGCAAAGGTTTGCGGTGGGATCTATGCATGCATATCTTGCATTGCCTCTAATTTTGCTGCTTCAAAATTTTAGGTAGGCCAAAAATCAAGCCATAGTACACCTGCGTTATTCTCTATTTTTATATAAATATATTTATAATTTAATATCAATTAAAAAAATTCTTAATCAAAATATTTTATTATTATATATGGTTTCGAGAGTTAAATGCGTATGTAGCTACAGATGTCTTGACGAAATTGTATCGAGAAATCTTTTTTCTATGATTTTCAGATAAAGATTTTTACCGATATCGCTCGTAAAATTATAAAGGCTAAAGCACACAAGAAGTTGTCGATTATAAGATATTATTTTATTGATTTTTTATTTTTAAAATTATAAAATGGTTTTCTAACTATTAGATGTTGATTTATTGTGTCTCTCGACTATTAAAAGTTACAAAATAATCACTCGACTATTCATATGTTTTAAACTCGTTTTTCTGGGTTAAAAAATTAATGATCGACTAAGTTGAATGTTAACATATTGATTGAGATATGATAAAATCATATTCTAATGATATTTATTGGCACAAAATACAGCTCAAATAGTTCTTCACAGTGAGTAAGTTAACGTCCAGCTCAGATTGCCGTAGATTTTTTATCAGAAAAATGACGAGTTTAGAACATATGAACAGTCATGTTACTATTTTATAATTTTTAATAATCGAATAACTCGACAAAGTAGTGTTTTATAGTCGAGAGATTGTTTTGATAAGTTTTAATAATATAGAGACTCAATAAAATAATATTTTATAGTCAATGTACATTTATATACTTTATCAAATATATTATTTAAAATATTTATTGATAGTTTAAATACAATTCAAAATCACAAAATGGATCATGTTTTAAAATTTTGAATTATTAACACTTTGAATTCCACTTTAAATTTCAATTTTTATTTAAATTTAAATATCTAACAATATTTTATTTTATGAATGTATAGTTGTAGGTTTAAATTTAAGATTTAAAATTTAAACACAAATCAAACTGTTTCAATAATTTAAAAAATTATTATTATCTCTTATAATTTTAAATTTAAATATTATATTTATAAAAAATAAACGTGTTAAATGATCGAGTATTTCGGCATCCCATCGTTCTTTCATAGCTGACATAATTAAGTTTAGTCGTATATTAATCCGTCTTTCATGATACAATCCCACTTTAGGGTGGGATAAAACAATATATAGATATAGAAGAGTTGGGGGGTAATCCGCCATGTGCAGATGTGCTGTAGGCTAACCTTTCTCTTCTCTACCTATCATTGCCAGCTAATTTAGTCCCTTACTGTAACCAAGCGGCTTATATGCAAACACGTGTACTATTACTCTCTCATTGCTTATGCTACATGATTGGCCCAACATTTGTTTTATTTTTCTCTTTCTCCCCCATGACCATAACATACCGAAGAAATTTTACACTGCATGTGTTTTTATAAATGAAACAAGCAAATGTGTTAATGACCATACTAATAATAGAAACAAATATTTTTTTAACTAAATGCATATCTTATCAAATTATTTAAGGATGTAAAGTAAAACCTACAATAATTATCAAAGTTATCAACAACTGCAACTGAGTTTGGAAAAGTCTTCGACAACTGATTTTAGTCATCTTTTTATTGAAGGGGCCAAAATGGAAGAAAAATAAAATTAGAGGGATCAAATTAAGAATGAAGCAAAGTAAACGGGCTTAGTCCAAGAGGCATAGTGAACAAAGCAGGTCTATTGGGCTTACACCAAGTGCTTTTTAAACCCAACCCTAAACCACTTGAAAATAAGTCATCCACGGTTGGTTCAATAATAATTGAAGTTCGTGTAAGTTTACGTTTTAGACTTTTGACATCATATAAGGTTTGCCTTGAGTGAATGTTATGAAGTGGTTTAGTCCAAAATTTGTAGTTAAAATGTTACATACGTTTAACGATTTATTTTTGTGAAAACATCACAATTATAATTCTCGGATGTTTTAGGTGGTGTTTGTTTTTGCAGAGGTAAAAAGTATGTAGTCTGCGAATCACATCTGCAAGGATCTACAGCAGAAGAGGTGGACCAAAAGTCTGCAATCTGCAAGAAGAAGACTGTTTGTTTTTTAACGTCTGCAGACTGCTAAAATGAACTGAAATATAAATAAACTGATTTTTTAAACTTAAAAGAGTTTTGCAATACTGAGATTTAAATAATTTTAGTTTTACAATACTGAAATTTAAATAATCCATACAACTACAATAATAAATTATTTAAAATAAATCAATCCATATTTTAAAATAAATCAATCCATACTAATAAATTATTTAAAATAAATCAATCCATACTAATAAATTATTTAAAATAAATCAATCTATATTTTAAAATAAATTAATCCATACTGATAAATTATTTAAAATAAATCAATCCATATTTTAAAATAAATCAATCCATACTAATAAATTATTTAAAATAAATCAATTCATACTAATAAATTATTTAAAATAATTTATTTTAAAATAAATCAATCCATATTTTATAATAATTTATTTTAAAATAAATTATTTTATAATAAATTATTTTAAAATAAATTATTTTAAAATAAATAACCTTATTAAATTATTTAAAATTATTTTAATAAAAAACTATATTTTATAATTATTCTTGAAGAGGTTTGAAGACCTTTGAAGACATAAAACAATGTCTGCACCAAGAAGAGCTCATGCAGACGTTATAAGAGCTTCTGTCTTCTAAAAAACAAACGGTCTGCGAAGCTTAATGTCTGCGCGTGATCTACGCGATGCAGACATAAGAGGTTTGAAAAGGTGGAACACTGAAAACAAACAAGGGCTTAGAGGCTTGAAATTGTTTGAACATGTCAAAAACTTGATCTTTTAACTTCAAAAATGTAAATCTAAAATTTTCTTGAATAATCATCGATGAAAGTCACAAAATAAAGAACAATACATGTGACTTTAATTTTATTGAAGCACAATCATTAGAATGAACTAACTCTAAAAAATTTGATTTCTTCGAGTGATAATGACTTTTAAAAGAAATTGTTTTATTCTCTCCGGCTAAACAGTGAGCACAATTCTTCAATGTAGCCTTCAAGCAAATTATTTATTGTAGTCCGAACTCGAGTTATACAAACTTTCAAGTTTTTTTTCATAATGTGTGTGCTTCTCTCTCTCTTTCTTCTTTTTTTATTAATACGGGGTCGATACAAGATAATATATATAAAAAGATAACTCTCAACCATTGATATTGAACGCTCATACTCTTAATATTTCTCGTGCTTAAATTCGGGACCTCAAAAAATAATGACAATTGATTTACCACCAAAATCGTTTGGTTCGTGTTATACCTATGTATTTTAAATAATGTAATTATAAATATTTTACACAACAAATTTTAGAATAAAAACAAACATTATATGATGCTCGAATACCTAATCCTCATAACTTTTTGACCCAAAATTTTTAAGTAATAAAAACAAAATGCTGAGAAGAGTTGTCCTTTTTCTCTCGGTGTCATCTCACCTTTTTTCTTTGCTTATAATTGTCTTCTGCCTACCTACTCACGCACAACACACAAGATCCAAAATAAAAGGCTCACCAAAGTCCAATAAAAATTGGCAGACTAGTTTATAAATTAAAACACTCAATCATTATCTGGATGGTCACTTTAGATAGGTTTCCTATCAAAGATAAACCAGGATATATCCTACAGATTAATGGCAACAATGGCCCCTAGACAGACGCAACACAGAGATAAACCAGGCTGGAAATGAAACCCAAAAAGAAGCTTCACAGTTATATCAGCATACGAGATAAGAGTGGGGAATACAGCTGAAACACCGAATAAACTTTGGAAGGCCATTCATCGATACAGTGGACTGTAAAGAATCAAAATCATCTTGCGGTTAATGACAAACGGAAAATTATTAACAAACTTCGAGAGAATCCGCAGACATATGGACACAAATCCTAAGTGTGGAGTCTGTCAATCAAGCGAAGAAACGATCGACCACCTATTTCGTACATGCACAGCAACAGTCTCAATATGGAAGATGCTTATTCGACCAGACAAGCTATCAGAATTCCTGTTTGTGAATAGGGAAGATTGGTTAATGGAAAATCTGGAATCCCCAAGCTACTTTGCGATCGAAGACAAGGAATGGGACATACTATTTGGAGCCCTACAATGGACATTATGGAAGCATAGGAACATGTGTGTTTTCGATCCAGAGAGATCAGAAAGAAGCACAATCTATGAACAAGGCAAAAGGCTACAAATGAAGAGCATTAGAGCCAAAGAAAGTCACCTGGAGGCACCGCAAAGAGAGCTTCGGTGGGAGGCTCCTCCGGATCATTGGATTAAGGTAAACCCGGACTGGGCAAGGGACCCTCGAGATGGAAACGCATCATGCGGAGGAGTGATCAGAGATGACAAGGGCAGAAGGATAATCGGATTCTCCAAGGCAGTGGGTATATGTTCAGCAATGGAGGCCGAACTCTGGGGAGTGTATGAAGGACGGTCTCTTGCATGGAACACGGGGAAAAGGAAGGTCATAGTCGAGATAGACAATAGAGAAGTTTTCTGGATTCTATCCCAAATAACACACGGGACAATAGCACCGACAATCATTGAGCATATTCGAGAGAATAAACAAGGATTGGACAGTATCTTCCTCACTGGTTAAACGAGGAGTGAATTGGGTTGCAGACAATATGGCAAAGATGTTCCAGAAAGACACTTCAGCGGGCGAGGATTCCATGCACCACCAGAGGCTATACGTTCGATCCTCCTGGAGGTTGAATTAGGAAGCAGTTTTTAAGTATTACTAGCTAGCTAGACTCTTTATTTACCAAAAAAATTGTATATCACATAAGAATGACAGGGTGAATATGAAATTATATATTGATTGGGGGATTTCTTAGTTTTATGATATCCTCTCTCTGGTTGTAATTGTTGACTCTTGAGGTATTGCAAATAATATTATTTTGATTTTGACGCATACAGTTTTGACAACCCACAACTATCTGATATTGGAAATATGAAAAATCATACACCTAATACAAATAATATGATACCAACAAACACATGCATGGAGCATCCTTTCATAGACAGTTCGTTAGTTTTAGAAAGCTCGACCATTGCAGAGTTCATCAATAGTCTCCCCTTTCAAAGACAGCCGCTGCACCCATTCCAGTGCCTATGCACATCGAGATCACTCCGAAGCAACAGTCCTTCCCACGACGCTTCATCTCGTACAATAGCGTACTAACACACCGAGCCCCTGATACACAATAACATAGATATTGAAAATTAATACCGGACCATCCTAAAGATCAAAGCGTATCCTCTGCAAAAGTTGGAACATGTAATATAGTAGCTTTTTAGACAGTAAAGCAAATTGGTGCATGTATGTTTTTGTTCTGAATTGTTTGCACTTCTCATTATCTCTCATAGGTTCAGTTATTCACTTACTATGGATTGTCAAATTTCTGTAGGATAAGTACCTGTACAACCCAAAGGATGCCCGAGGGCCATTGCACCTCCATTAACGTTGACCTTTTCACGATCAAGCCCCAGTTTCTTACAAGAGTATACAAACTGAGATGCAAATGCCTGTGCAAAAAAACATATACATGTAGTATACTTAGAAAAGGAAGTAAAATTCAAATGGTATTTATCGTCAACATAAGATCAACTAAAGAAACCCACTACCTCATTAACCTCAAACAAGTCGATATCATCAATCTTGAGACCTGCAGACTTGACTGTAACTGGTATAGCCACGGCAGGACCAATGCCCATCACAGCCGGATCCACACCAACAGCAGCAAAGCTTCTACAAAATGGAGGATAAGAGAACAACGTAAGGAACTCGAGCTTTTAAACCAACATAAGTGTAGAAAAAGAACTGAATATATCGTGCAGCAAATATAGATGAGTCAAGCTCAACTTCTAGCAGTTTTGATTACCTGAAAACACCAAGGATTGGAAGTCCTTTCTGCATAGCCAAACTTCGCTTCATAAGGAGGACTGCTCCTGCACCATCACTCACCTGGCTAGCATTTCCTAAAAAAAATTGCGACACAAAATTTTCATTTAGATCACACACTGTTCTGGTTAGAGGAAAAACTATTCACAAATTTGATTTGTATATATATACCAGCAGTTGTGGTTCCATCCTTCTTAAATGCAGGCTTCAATTTGGCTAGACCTGCCATGTTTGTATCAGGGCGGATACCATCATCCTCTGAAATTACAACTGGCTTCTCTTCTCCAGTTTTAGGATTCACAATCTGTGCATATTAACAACGTTAGTTAATAAAATATCATAAAAATTTAAAACCTGAATAATTCACTACCTGAAATTACCTTTGTTGCTACAGGGATAATTTCTTCTTTGAATTTACCAGATGCGGTTGCAGCAGCAGCCCGCCTATGTGATTCAACCTATGATTACATCGGTGGTTCAGAGTAAGAAATGTAAAGTTTACATCCTTAGGTAAAGGCAAACTGAAAAAGAAAGAACTCACAGCGGCATGGTCTTGCTCTTGCCGTGTGATACCATAGCGTTGTGCAACGTTTTCGGAAGTAATGCCCATAGGAAGAAGACAATCCCGGGCTTGGGCAAAGCTATCCGTCTGTAAAAGTAAATGCAGTTGCATATTAAGCTGATAATGTAAAACATATCCTAAAAAGTGAAAACAAACAGAGTGTTTGACATGCCATTGGGTTAACTTTCTCTAACCCAGCAGCTAAACCATCTGTTGTCATGCTTTCCAATCCAGCACCAATGCCTACATTTGAAAACCAACAAGGTTAATACTATATCCAAGTTGAAGATATCCCAATAAATCTTTCAAAGATACTAACCAATATCATAAAATCCTGCTTTTATGTAAGCAGCGACATCGGCAACTGCTTGTAGGCCCGATGAGCATTGTCTGTTGACAGTTCTAATAGGCACCGTATCTAGTTGAAACAGGTAACTATATTAACAACAATTATATACGAAACGCATGTTTAACGATTGAAATTCAGTAGAAAGTTGAAAACATAAAGTTAAAATCTCAGAAAAAAGAGTAAGAAATAACAAATTGTGAAAGAATAATCGTACCAGGGAAACCAGCATAGAATGCTGCCATCCTACACTGTGTTGCTCTGAGTGCACCGCGTGCCAACACTGTACCGACAACTATATCCCCCACTTCACTTGGATTCACCTTTGTTCTATCAATCAAAGCCTGCATGCAAAATTAACTAAAGATGGGAAGCAAAAGTAATCTGATTTCAGAGAAAACTGAACTTGAAAGCCAAAAGCAAAGCATTTAACCTTCAACACAGGGGCAAGCAAATCATCTGCAGGTGTATCCTTAAAGCCTCCACGCTTTGACTTGCAAATTGGAGTGCGGCATGCCCTGTGTTACAACAATTTTCCTTATCAATAGATCAAAGAACATATGAAATATATATTATTTGACTTGTAAATGGTTGAAAATTCCCGAAATAATTACGCCACAATAACAATATCATCCCCAAAAGCAGCGCTGTTCCCCGCCGAACAAATTGAAGGCTGATCAAATGAAAACAAATCCACTTTTAAAAAAAAAGAAAGAGTAAAAATAAAAGGAACAAAATCCAAGAAAAGAAAGATTAAAAAACTAACAAAGAGAGTAGCAGCATATGGTGATTGTGAAGAGGGACTTAAGTGATCAAGCAGAACTTTTTTCCTGTTGATTGCCTTCTCCATCTTATCTATATATAAAAAAAATCTTCCTTTTTCTCTCAAAAGTCAAGTATTTTTCACTGGGCTGTTGCTTCTATAATGGAAATGCAGAAATGGATCAAACATAAAAATGGCTGTCCCTTTTTCATATATATATATATATATATATATATATGGTAAAGGAAGGTTACCTCCAACATTAGGTTGAGAGTAATTTCTGTAACTTCTAAATTATGAAATACCCTCCGTAAAATTCGATTCCATAACCTAAAAATTAAAAACTTTGTGATCTACCAACTTAACTCAGGTTAAAAATGGATCAAACATATATAGTGCTAAAAACTTAATCATCATTGCTGCTCTTTTGTTCTGTTTGGGGCAGTTGGACCGACTTTTTAGGCAGCGATTCAGATCATTTTAAACCTAATATAAAAAAAATAATTATTAAAAGCGTAAACTACAGCATTCATCTCAATTTTACTCTCTTTTATTTTATTAAGTATACTTTCATTTTTTTAATTTGGTACTAAACTTTCGAATTACTCCTTTTTTATCACTATAAATTATTTTTTATTCTATGATGTGTCATTTTATTATTATTATTATTATTAAATATAAAAAATTAAATAAATAATAAAATAATATTTTATTATTATTAAATTTAAAAAGATATCATCATTCCTTCTCGTCACCGTCGACCATCGTCGATCTTCAGGACCAGTAGTCATTTGATCCCAAATTGTATTGACAGAATTGCTTTGACACGCTGAGTCCGAATCTGGTGGTTATTTCACCGAAAAATATCTCAAAACTCGTGAATATCGACTGAAACATTTTAGTTTTTTCACTTTCGATCTTCAATTCATGAACTTCAGAGCACGTTCCGACAAAATGGAGGTCAAATTCGGGATCAAAGGGTCAAGGTGAAGCGACCCATGAAATCTGGGACCAAACGACCATCATATATGGTCGTCGACATTTCGGTTTCCTAACTTTTAATCGAATTTGGAACATGATCCAACAAAATAAAGGTCAGATTCTAATTCAGGGGTCGAGACAAAACAATTGATAAAATATGAGACCGCACGACCCCTATCTATGGTCGCAACGATGGCGTCCAATGACGACGAAAAGTGAACGACCATCATTTGGTTTTAATTTTATATTTTAAATTATTTTTATGTTAGATAATAATAATAAATGTCACATCATACCAAAAAATAGTAAAATAATTCAAAGTAACAAAAACATTAGTGAGTAAATTGAAAAAATTAAAAGTATGATGAGTGAAATAGGAGAGAATAAAGTTCAATGATAAATGGTGTAGTTTACCCTTATTACATTAATCTCGTTTATTTATTGATATGAGACTTATTTTGTAAGGCCATTATATTAGACACGTACACTTGTTATGTAAGTAATGAGGGTTGATAGTTAATTAATTTACATGTTATATTCAATTAGGAAATATTTTATCTTAAAATAAAATATTTGGGATCAAAATACTCTAAAAAGATATCAAAACGACTATTTGATCAAATGTCATGAACATTTTGATATTATATGTAATTTAAACCGTAAAGTGACATGTATAGACTCACATGGTACTCGTAGAATTAATCAAACATAGACTATAATATCAATGATTATAACACATCAATTTTAATTTGATCATAAATCAGGGCAACAGGTGTCACATCTAACTGTCGAACAAAGACTTAATCAATAGGAATATAAATTAGAAAATCAATCATTAAAACATTCATTTTATCAAATTTAGGTATTGAATTGGCATGCATATTAAACCTAAGGACTAGAAGGTAATTCATGGAAATTAAAAGGCTTAAACAAGTTATTTTCCTCAATTCATTAAAGAATTTTTTTCTCAAAGTGTCTAACGTTTTCAACGTTACACTTTTAAGTGTCTATGCCAAAACTACCGTTAAAAAAAAGTCATAGTTGACATGAATCAAGCGACCTCGGTGATAAAGAAATTGTTGTTATTCCTTGAGGTCCCGAGTTCGAGCACCATGAATGTCAGGGGTTGAACGTTCAATGTCAAATGGTTGAAAGTTATCTTTGAATGTATATTACCTTGTATTTACCCCGTATTAATAAAAAAAAAGATAAATCTCAAATTTATCTAAAACCACAAAACAAACCTCAAACAATCTTGGTAGTTGATATGCACATGAATTTAAATTGCGGTTGCAGCCGCGTTATCAGTCGCGTTGCGTTTACGATGGATCTTAATTGTAATGTCAGTTTTTATGCAACATCATCGTTAACATATATGATGGATCTTAGAACATTCACTTTGAAAGCTATCGATTATTGTCAATCGCTTTTTCCCTGATAAGGCATGCAACAGTTTGCATGTACCTGTTTCACAGGTGACAGGCTACCGAGTACTGAGCAGAGACGAACTCGTATAATATTTGCTTTCACGGATTCAGCGTTAAAGAGTTAAGAATAGGCAGCGTTGCATTGATGTGAACTACATCATCTTGGAATATTTGATTCTTGAAAGCTTCAAACAATCTGGTTTTCCTCGAGCATGGATCTCAGCATTCTTAGGGATAAACTATGGAAAATAAGCAAAAAGAATATATATAAATTCCAATCACCACTCTTGAGGTTTTGCAGATAATGTTATTTTGATTTTCACGCATACAGCTTTGACAACTCACAAGTACTGGATCATGGGAATATGAAAAATCATACACCTAAATTGACCTAATACAAATAATAATAAGATACCCACAAACACATACATGGAGTATCCTTTGATAGACAGCTCCACCATTGCCGAGTTCATCAGTAGTCTCCCCTTTCAAAGACAGCTGCCGTTCCCATTCCAGTGCCTATGCACATTGAGATCACTCCGAATTGACAATCCTTCCCCCGACGCTTCATCTCGTACAATAGAGTACTAACACAGCGAGCCCCTGATACACAAAAACAATAGATATCAAAAACTAATTCCAGACCATCCTAAAGATCAAAGCTTATCCTCTGCAAAAGTTAGAACATAAAATATATACTATCTTTCTAGACAGTAAAGCAAATTGGCAGAATATCAAACATACACTATGTGGTGCATGTTTGTGTCCTGATTTGTTTGCACATCTTATCATCTATCATGGGCACAGTTCTTTACTTGCTACAAATTGTCAACTTTCGGTAGGATAAGTACCTGTACAACCCAAAGGATGCCCGAGGGCCATTGCACCTCCATTGACGTTGACCTTTCCACGATCAAGCCCCAGTTTCTTACAAGAGTATACGAACTGAGATGCAAATGCCTGTGGAAAAAGATATACATATAGTATACTTAGAAAGGAAAGTAAAATTCAAATTGCATTCATCGGGACATAAGATCAACTAAAAAGAACCCACTACCTCATTGACCTCAAACAAGTCAATGTCATCAATCTTAAGACCTGCAGACTTGACAGCAACTGGTATAGGAACGGCAGGACCGATGCCCATCACAGCAGGATCCACACCAACAGCAGCAAAGCTTCTACAAAAAGGAGCATAAGAAAGCAATGTGAGGAACATGAGCTCTTAAGCCAACGTAAGAGTAGAAAAAAAGAACTATCTCGTGAAGAAAATATAGATGACCCAAGCTCAACTTGTAGCAGTTTTGATTACCTGAAAACACCAAGGATTGGAAGTCCTTTCTCCATAGCCAAACTTCGCTTCATAAGGAGGACTGCTCCTGCACCGTCACTCACCTGGCTAGCATTTCCTGTGAAAAAATTGAGACACAAATTTTCATTCAGATCACAGAGTGTTCTTGTCAGAGTTAAAACTTTCACAAATTTGATTCGTATATATGTACCAGCAGTTGTGGTTCCATCCTTCTTAAATGCAGGCTTCAATTTGGCTAGACCTGCCATGTTTGTATCAGGGCGGATACCATCGTCCTCTGAAATTACGACTGGCTTCTCTTCTCCAGTTTTAGGATTCACAATCTTCGCATATTAACAATGTAAGTTAATAAAATATCATAAAAATTATAAACCATAATAATTCACTACCCGAAATTACCTTTGTGGCAACAGGGATAATCTCTTCTTTGAATTTACCAGATGCTGTTGCAGCAGCATCCCGCCTATGTGATTCAACCTACGATTACGTCTACCTTTCAGTCTAAAAAAGATAAAATTTACATCAGTAGGTAAAGGCAAATTGAAAAAGAAAGAACTAACAGCGGCTTGGTCTTGCTCTTGCCGCGTGATACCATAGCGTTGTGCAACGTTTTCGTAAGTAACGCCCATAGGAAGAAGACAATCCCGGGCTTGGGCAAAGCTATCCGTCTGTAAAAAATAAATGCAGTTGCATATTAAGCTGATAATGTAAAACATATCCTAAAAAGTGAACACAAACAGAGAGTTTGACATGCCTTTGGGTTAACTTTCTCTAACCCAGCAGCTAAACCATCTGTTGTCATGCTCTCCAATCCAGCACCAATGCCTACATTTGAAAACCAACAAGGTTAATACTATATCCAAGGTGAAGACACCCGAATAAATCTTTCAATGATACTCACCAATATCATAAAATCCTGCTTTTATGGAAGCAGCAACATCGGCAACTGCTTGTAGGCCTGATGAGCATTGCCTATTGACAGTTCTAATAGGCACCGTATCTGGTTGAAACAGGTAACTACAATAGCAACATTTATATACGAAACGCATAGTTAACGAATGAAATTCAGTAGATAGTTAAAATCTCAGAAAAGACTGTACCAGGGAAACCGGCATAGAATGCTGCCATTCTACACTCGGTTGCTCTGAGTGAACCAGGTGCCAACACTGAACCGACAACTATATCCCCCACTTTACTTGGGTTCACCTTTGTTCCATCAATCAAAGCCTTCATGCAAAATAAACTTAAGATAGGAAGCAAAAGGAATCTGATTTCAAAGACAACTGAACTTGAAAAGCAAGAGCATATTTAAACCTTCAACACAGGGGCAAGCAAATCATCTGCAGGTGTATCCTTAAAGCCTCCACGCTTTGACTTGCAAATTGGAGTGCGGCATGCCATGTGTGACAGCAAGTTCCCTTATTAAAAGATTAAAAAACATGTAAAATACAGATTATCTGAATTGTAAATGCTTGAAAAATCCCCAAATGACTTACGCCACAATCACAATATCATCCCCAAAAGCAGTGCTGTTCCCCGCCGAACAAACTGAAGACTGATCAAATGAAAACAAACCCACATTTAGAGAACAGAAAGAGCAAAATAAAAGGAAAAAATCCAAGAATAAAAGAAAGATAAAAAAAAACTAACAAAGAGAGTAGCAGCAGATGATTGTTGGGATTGTGAGGAGGGACTTAAGTGACCAAGCAAAACTTTTTGCCTGTTGATTGCCTTCTCCATTTTCTATCAAAAAACTCTCTTTTTCTCTCAAAAATCAAATCTTTTTCACTGGGTTTGTTGCTTCTACGATGGAAATGCAGAAGGGTTAAAACATATATATAGTGCTAATAACAACCACCATAGCTGCGTTTTTGGTCTGCTTGGGGCAGTTGGGTCAACTTTTCAGGCAGCTATCACAAATCGCATGTCATCCAACAACTAATAAATTGGACGGAATTTAACTCGAAATTTCCTAATCAGAATTATATATAAAAAAATATCTCCACGTTTTTTTTCTATCATTTGGATTTTGGACGGAGGGGGGTGCTATCATCACCTTCTGGTGCTTCTAATTTTATGTTTTATTTTATGGGCAAACTACACCAGGTACCACTCAACTATAGATGGTATTTCGTATATATCATTGAACTTTTAATTTTTTCAATTGTAATATTAAACTTTTGTTTTGACTTCAATTGTGCCACCAATCTTTTAAATTTTAATGGTACAATAACATGAACGTATCTTTCTATCACTGTGATGGCATGGATATAATAATTTCATTTTGACGTAAGTATTGATTTCCAAAACAATGTCATTTTAGGTATTGAACTTTAGAAGTGTATTGATTTTGTCATTAAATTTTAAAAGAGATTAATTTTTGGCACTGAATTTTTTCAGGAATTGTTGTCGCCAATCGTATCCTTTCGCCGGTCGTCTTTCATCGTAAAAATGGTATCAAAATGTTCACATTTTGCTCATCTTTCTTCTCATAGTTTGTTTTCCACAAAACCCTCTCAAAATCAACATAAAACCATTTAAAGGTTCAACGTGCTAATATTCTGATCTCCTGATATGTTTTTCCGGTGGCTAGCTTTAAGGTATGTTGTTTATCTTCTTGAAATAATACTTCATATCGTTCGAATTTTCGAATAAACACCTCAAAAACCTCAAATATAAAAAAGCTCCAAAAGCCCTAAAACTAGTGAATTTTTTCTTTAAATTTCATCAATTTGAGTATATATTTTGGAAAACCAAACTTAAAAAAAGGACTGAAATATGAATGTTTTGATATCGATCTTATCGCATAAGATGACGGATATATAAACACAATAACCCAATTCACATGAATATCCTTAAATATTACAAGAAAAAATTTGTTAATTCAGGGAAAAAAATGAAATTGACAACATATATAAACAATTATATGAACTAATTAATGAGAATGGATGACAATAATACATTGGTGACTGTGTAGTTAGTTGTTGACTGATTATAAATGAGATAAATAATTGGGTAAGTATACAAATGGTATATAGTGCGTTATATTATTGAATATTTTGGCTATTAAAATTTATAAAATGGTTCATTAATTATTAAAAATTATAAAATAATTTATGTTGTTTTGTTAAATCTCCTGACTATTAAAAGTTATAAAATAGCCAACCGACTATTTATATGTTCTAAACTCATCATTTTACTATTAAAAATTTTGCAATTGCTAAGTTAGATGTTAACATGTTGATTAGGATATGATAAAATTATATTTTAATGATATCTATTGACACCACTGTTATTTTCAAATACTGGCTCGACGACATAATGTTTTAAGCACTAACTTAACGACATAATATAAAGGTTGAGTCAGTCCACAAAATACAACTCAAACGGATATAAGATCAAATTTTATCATATACTAGTCAACATGTTAATGTCTAGCTCAAACATCCATCAATTTTTGAACGGAAAAGGACGAATGTAGAACATATGAAAAATCGATTGATCATCTTGTAGCTTTTAATGATTGGATATTCAACAAAGCAACATCTTATAATCAAAGGATGATTTTGTAACTTTTAATAATCGTAGAACTCAACAAAACAACATCTTATAGTCGTTGGACTATTTGTGTCCTTTACCCTAAATGATTTTAGAGTAATTATACCACTATCTTAACCTTCTCAATTAATGAATTTTCGACCCATTATTATTATTTCTTTCTCTGTCATTTTCCCTCTGTTTTCCCTCTAATCCTCTTGGTTTTTTAGTTTATAAATCAGAGGACTTGGGGTTTTCTAGTTCTGCTTATTCTTCTATTTTGATCTCATTAATTTTATTTATCTTTCATTTTGGTCCCTGCAATCACCCAAAAACAAAGGCAAAGTTGTTGGTGGCTGTCCTGGATCCATATTTCCCAATGAAATTAAAATTAAAATATATCTTTAGCCAATAGCCGCCGCCCTCCGTCCAACTGATAAAAAAACGTGGAGATTCTTTTATAATATACAATATATCATAATCGCTGCCTGAAAGGTTGACTCAACTGCCCCAAGCAAGCCAAAAACGCAGCTGTGGTAGTTAAGTAATTAGCACTGTATATATATGTTTCACCCATTTCTGCATTTCCATCATAGAAGCAACAACCCAGTTAAAAAGATTTGATTTTTGAGAGAAAAAGAAAGATTTTTGATTCAAAATGGAGAAGGCAATCAACAGGCAAAAAGTTTTGCTTGATCACTTAAGTCCCTCTATACAATCCCGTCAATCATCTGCTACTCTCTTTGTTAGTTTAATCTTTCTTTTATTCTTTGATTTTGTTCCTTTTATTTTGCTCTTTCTGTTCTCTAAAAGTGGATTTCTTTTCATTTGATCAGCCTTCAATTTGTTCGGCGGGGAACAGCACTGCTTTTGGGGATGATATTGTGATTGTGGCGTAAGTCATTTCGGGATGTTTCAACCATTTACAATTCAAATAATCTATATTTTACATGTTCTTTGATCTAGGGAATATTGTTGTCACACAGGGCATGCCGCACTCCAATTTGTAAGTCAAAGCGCGGAGGATTCAAGGATACACCTGCAGATGATTTGCTTGCCCCTGTGTTGAAGGTTTAAAATGCTCTTACTTTTCAACTTCAGTTGTCTCTAAAATCAGATTCCTTTTGCTTCCTATCTGAAGTTAATTTTGCATGCAGGCTTTGATTGATAGAACAAAGGTGAACCCAAGTGAAGTGGGGGATATAATTGTCGGTTCAGTGTTGGCACCCGGTTCACTCAGAGCAACCGAGTGTAGAATGGCAGCATTTTATGCCGGTTTCCCTGGTATAGTCTTTTTCTGAGATTTTAACTATCTACAGAATTTCATTTGTTAGCAAAGCCTTTCGTATATAAATATTGCTAATGTAGTTACCTGTTTCAACCAGATACGGTGCCTATTAGAACTGTCAACAGGCAATGCTCATCAGGCCTACAGGCAGTTGCCGATGTTGCTGCTTCCATAAAAGCAGGATTTTATGATATTGGTGAGTATCATTGAAAGATTTATTCGGGTATCTTCACCTTGGATATAGTATTAACCTTGTTGGTTTTCAAATGTAGGCATTGGTGCTGGATTGGAGAGCATGACAACAGATGGTTTAGCTGCTGGGTTAGAGAAAGTTAACCCAAAGGCATGTCGAACTCTCAGTTTGTTTTCACCTTTTAGGATGTGTTTTACTTTATCAGCTTAATATGCAACTGCATTTATTTTTACAGACGGATAGCTTTGCCCAAGCCCGGGATTGTCTTCTTCCTATGGGCGTTACTTCCGAAAATGTTGCACAACGCTATGGTATCACACGGCAAGAGCAAGACCAAGCCGCTGTGAGTTCTTTTTTTTCTTTCAATTTTCCTTTACCTACTGATGTAAACTTTATCTTTTTTAGACTGAAAGGTAGATGTAATCGTAGGTTGAATCACATAGGCGGGCTGCTGCTGCAACAGCATCTGGTAAATTCAAAGAAGAGATTATCCCTGTTGCCACAAAGGTAATTTCGGTGAATTATTCTGGTTTATAATTTTTATGATATTTTATTAACTTACATTGTTAATATGCGAAGATTGTGAATCCTAAAACTGGAGAAGAGAAGCCAGTCGTAATTTCAGAGGACGATGGTATCCGCCCTGATACAAACATGGCAGGTCTAGCCAAATTGAAGCCTGCATTTAAGAATAATGGAACCACAACTGCTGGTATATATATATACGAATCAAATTTGTGAAAGTTTTAACTCTGACAAGAACACTCTGTGATCTGAATGAAAATTTGTGTCTCAATTTTTTCACAGGAAATGCTAGCCAGGTGAGTGATGGTGCAGGAGCAGTCCTCCTTATGAAGCGAAGTTTGGCTATCAAGAAAGGACTTCCAATCCTTGGTGTTTTCAGGTAATCAAAACTGCTACAAGTTGAGCTTGGCTCGTCTACATTTGCCGCACAAGATGATCAGTTCTTTTTTCTACTCTTTTGTTGGCTTAAAAGCTCAAGTTCCTCGCATTGTTTTCTTATGCTCCATTTTGTAGAAGCTTTGCTGCTGTTGGTGTGGATCCTGCTGTGATGGGCATCGGTCCTGCCGTAGCTATACCAGTTGCAGTCAAGTCTGCAGGTCTTAAGATTGGTGATATTGACTTGTTTGAGGTCAATGAGGTAGTGGGTTCTTTTAAGTTGATCTTATGTCCACGAAGAACGTTATTTTAATTTTACTTTCTTTTCTAAGCATACTTTATGTATTCTTTTTCCACAGGCATTTGCATCTCAGTTCGTATACTCTTGTAAGAAATTGGGGCTTGATCGTGAAAAGGTCAACGTTAATGGAGGTGCAATGGCTCTCGGGCATCCTTTGGGCTGTACAGGTACTTATCCTACAGAAATTTGACAATTTGTAGCATGTAAAAAACTGAACCTATGATAAATAATGAGAAGCGCAAACAATTCAGGACACAAACATGTACCATTTTGTGCATGTTAGATATTCTGCCAATTTGCTTTACTGTCTAAAAAGATGCTACATTACATATTCTAACTCAGAGGATATGCTTTGATCCTAGGATGGTCTGGTATTAATTTTCGATATATATTGTTTTTGTGTATTAGGGGCTCGCTGTGTTAGTACGCTATTATACGAGATGAAGCGTCGTAGGAAGGACTGTCGCTTCGGAGTGATCTCCATGTGCATAGGCACCGGAATGGGTGCAGCAGCTGTCTTTGAAAGGGGAGACTATTGATGAACTCTGCAATGGTGGAGCTTCCTATCAAAGGATGCTCGATGAATTTGTTTGTTGGTATCTTATTATTTGTATTAGGTGTATAACTTTTCATATTCCCAAGTTACAATAATTGAGTTGTCAAAGTTGTCTGCGTGGGAATCAAAATAACATTATTTGCAAAACCTCATGAGTGATGATTGGAATTTATATATACATACGCGCACGCACACATATATATATATATATATTCTTTCTTCTTAGTTTCCAAGTTTATCCCTAAGAATGCAGAAGCTTTGAGATACATGCTTGAGGAAAACCAGGTTGTTTCAAGCAACCCATTTAAGCTTTCAAGAATGATAGATTTCAAGATGAACTAGTTCACATTAATGCAACCCCGGCTACTCTTTAACGCCAAATCAGTCGAAGCAAATATTAGCCTTCTCAGGGAAAAAGCGATTGGCATAATCAATGCTAACTTTCAAAGTGAATGCATTAAGATGCATCATATATGTTTACAATGATGTTGCATAAAAACTGACATTAGAACTACAAGCATTTGAAATTTTATGATAACCATAATCAATCAATAACCATTACAGTAACTGAGGCAATCAGTCCTACCAAATTTCAAGTATCTTACAGTGGATCAAGTTAAATAATAAGAGCTTTCTTTCTGTGCCAGATTTCTCATTAAAACAGAGGATATGGTCCGGAACTAATATCATTAAAAGAAACAAGGAGAAGGTGACACCTCATTCCAGATCAGGTGAGCCTCCCGGGACCAGCTGCATTGCACGAAAAAAAGAAATAGTATAAGAAATTTGATACCGGTGTCTGTTACAATGTCTGGACATTGGTTTCTCATTTCCCAAATTGCTACCCTTTCGTTATATCTAGCATAAATTTGTTTCAATCCATGAATTAATAACTCAAAAATATATCAACCCTAAGTAAATTACAGTTTAAACTTCTAACAAGAAATGCATTAACTAAATTTGGGGGGGGGGGGACATTTAATCTTACGATGGCAATGTTGTTTCCATTAAGCAAAATTTGATCAAGCTTTGTGATCCGTCTTCCTTCAGCAGTCATCTCACAGTAATATGGGAAAAAGAAGCAAACAATATCAGCACGAGCTATAAGGGATGTTCTACTCAAGGGGGCAAACATCCAGCATGGGGCAGACATGCATATATACATGTTCTTGTATAGCACTATTGTTTTTGAATCGATGCGAGAAAAACAAATCAAATATATTGTCCTCTCGAAAGAAATAACTATCACCACCTAGTGAACAAAATGCGAAATATCGTGAAATCGGGCAATGATGTTCGATTGGGGTTGCCAATAGCAGTGCAGCTGGCAAACTGAGTGGATTTCCAACCACATTATTTTCTCCATATGGACAACTGGTTCTCAACTTTTCCCTTTACTCTTTAGTAACGAGGCTTCGAACTAATGCAACATCAACAGTAATGAAAATGATTGCTGAAAATCCTTAACTTAAAGTTAGAGACTTTGAAAAACTTCAACGGGGGAGATAAAGGCTCCAAAAATTGGCATTTGTTGAATGCAAAAAAAAAACGTAACTACTACCCAGAAAACTTTGTATCTTTCTCATCAAATTCGTAGCCCTATTTACTAGCGACCGAAGCATAAAACCCTAAAACACAGAACAAAATAGAACACTGCAGGGAAAGTTTGAGCTGATATAACTAAATCTAGATATTCAAAGAAAAGGGGAAAGGAGTTTACTATTCAGTGACATCTTCGAGTACCATATTGACGTAGACATCGAAGCCTCTTAGAGTACCCACGAGCTCCTTGTCCCCTTTCATTATCACCCATATTTTGGACCCTATGCACCTGTCTATCAACTCTGCAAGAAAAAACACACACTCCCAAATAGTTATTTTGTCTGGTTTTCTCCGGGAAGTGAAGGAGAAAAGGATATCACCTGACGGAAGAAGCTGCGAGGGATTGTTTGCCATTGCTTTTAACAGAATTCCACTGAAACTAAGAAAACTTCAATGTTTCTTCTTTACGACCAAAGTATGGCAGTGAAAAGACTTCATTAGATCAAACATGTTCGGTCAGCCCAACAGACTTCAAACCTTCCGACCCAGCACCAGTCAAGTCGTTCTGGGCCGTCTTGATTCAATGATTAAATACACATTCCTTTACCCTTATTATCTCGGGCTTTCCTCATTTTGTTATGCATGGATGGATGTTGAGATCCCATTGATATATTATCAATTCTAATAGACATATTAGAAGGTCCTATTGGCATGAAACTTAGTAGGAATTGAATTGAAATATGACTGAAAATGAAATCTTTAGTATAAATCAATGCAGTTTAGGAGGAAACAATGAAATATTTAAGATAAGTTAATGCAATTTATGAGGAAATACATTGGTCTGACATGACATGTTTCGCTTCAGTAAACTTAAACTACTCTTTAACCTAACCCTTCCATCCCAAATAATCAGAGAGTCTGATCTTCTATATAACGTCAGGACGAGGCAACCAGGACCACCCCGCATCAACCAACTACGGATGTACAATTGTATGGCGAAGGGACAAGCCACCAGGGCAAGCACATTCCGGTTCTTAAATTAACACTAAATCTCCATAAAACCATCATATGAGCATTTGTTTTATATATAATAATCGCCATGTTACTATGGATCTCAAGCCAACCCTTCCCCACTCACTGCTCGCTTGTCTGTCTCATCGTCATCTTCCTCAACACTCAACCTTCCCAGATTTCTTTGTCTTCATCTCCACAAGTTCCTCATTTTTTTAGAGAAGGAATCTTAAGCACACTGACAGCAAATATAGATCTCTCGGAGCTGTCCATTTTGACCAAGATTTGCTGAAAAAAAGTTAAAAGACTTCACTCATTTTTCCAATACTATTTAATTATCATTTCTCCTCCAATAAAATATCAAGCAAACACAAATGCAGGTGAGTCATTTGCCATTCAAAATCATATATCACCATTTTCCTAAAGCTTACACCCCCTCATTTGTGGAATATATTTATATATATGTATATAGCAGATCCTTAAGTGGCTCTTTATTGTTACTCATGAACAAGGAGGACAAAACACTAGTGGTAACAAAGAAACTCTTGTCAACTATAATGTATGTTGTCTGAAATGAGTTCAATATTTTGTTTCAATTGCTTGCAGATCAAGAAGATGAATCTAAAAACATAGTTTTTTTGCTTCAAAGCATAGAAGATCGAAAAGGAAGAAGTTTCAGTTTAAGCAATTTACATTGCCTTGCAATAGAGATGTTGCAAGGGCCTGCTTCTATAGTACTATCTATTTGAGTAGAGTTAGGTGATTTCATAGAGGAAAACAGCAGCATTGGGCTCAATCGATGAAGAAAGAAGATATCGCTAGAGGGTTCGTAGTTAGTCCGATGTCGGATTCGGGTACTCGTGCATTGTCGTCGTCTGCTGGAAAAAACGATCGATGTAACACCGATGAAAAGAAAGAGAGGCTTAAGGGGGATAAAACCAAAACCATGTCTAGAATGAAGGAGCTGCTGAGATGGGCTGCTGCTACGAAATCGGAGAAATTAAGTGGGAAGTTCATCGGCAGAAAGGTACGAGAAGTTTGAATTCGAATTATTCGCTTGTTTAACTAAGAACTGCATGGACTTAAAGAAGTTGAAACCGCTCACAGGTTTTACAATTCAGGAACCGTGAAGCACCGAAAGGTGTAGTAGCAGCAAATGATGATCAATTTAGCTACGAGTCTCCTAAGATAAGCTTTAGATGGGATGTTGATAGCTGTACCACTACTTCCTCAGCCTTTTCTGGGATGTCGATGACTTCTTCGTCGAGAAACGATCGAAGCTGCAACATAGTATCGATGAATTCAACTCCGATGAACGGCCTAAATCGATGTTCTAGCAGGAGAGGAAATTGGATAACTACAGACTCTGAATGTAAGACTAATATATGTGTGTATGTGTATTCCTCTGATCTTCAGCTTATATTGATTCTATATGTATGTTGTTGTGGATACAGTTGTGGTGTTGGAGCTCTGATGATCGAAGGTTGAAGCAGATAATTTCTGGGTTGGAATGTAAAAAAGAAAATACTCCAGTGGTGTAGATTGGATTGATTCACTAATTAATTGTTGTTTCTTGCTTCTTTAAATGGATCAATATTAGTTCTGAGGATTATTGGCATACATACATGTTCAATCTGACTTCAACCAATTTCCAATAACTCTCCCTGGATTTTATTTAACACTAACATATGCATAATTTTATATAATTTTAAAAGACAGTAAATTTATAAAATTTCAAGGGACTAAAGCAGATTTTTAATAAAACATAATAAATAAATTATCTAAAATATATAAGAATTTAAATTTTTCAACGGACGACTGTCTTCACACACCCTCTTTCGGTCTATACTTTTTTAAAGATAAACTATTATATAAAAAGTCATTTTCAAGAATTAATTATTAGTGAATTTATTTTTCATGTAGGATAAATATAAGTGACTAAATGAATTATCCAAAATCCTACTGAAATGATTTTGTTTTTCTTCTCTCTTTCAGAATTTCAAATGTGAATTGTATGAAGCAGGCAGTTCTTTTTTTTTCAGACATTAATGAACAACCTAACAAGTATAATTAATTTTAATAATTATTAGTTGGAATTTTAGTTTTCTAAACAACACAAATAAAGGTTGGTCGATTGCATCAAGATACCGCGATTAGCTCAGTGAGCATAACTGATGTGTGGGAACCTATTGAAGAGGGCCTTATTCCGTAAGTCTCTGACTACTTACACCCCCCCTTTTATGACTTGTTAGGTTTGTTACTCATACATGAGTATTTAGTATCTTGTTTTGTGCAGTGTGGAGATGACTTGCCAGGTCTCAATGATATCTATCACCTTGTCAACCAAAGAGCTAAACAAAAACTCTGTCGGGTAAGCTAATCTATCTTGTATTTTGCTCGGTTTTCTTTTTTCAACAATGGGAAAGTAAATTGATGAGATGCTGGTTAGTAGCCAGTCATTACTTTTTCAGGGAAGTATAAATATGGAAGCTTTGGGTTTTTATTTATGCTTAGCTCTAGGGTTTGATACATACGCTAGATGCCAGTTCTTAAATGTTTTAACTGCCGCTGATACAGTAATTATTGTTATGTTGCTCGTTTGATTGAAATAACTCTTTGCTGGTATGACTTGAAATGTATCACTCCAGATATCAAGCTCCACATTATGCTGAACAACCCAAGCCACAATATCATTATCAGCAGAAGCAACCGGCCAAACAAGCTCTCGTCCCATATAATGCTGTTAATGAAGGTGTTTTCAGGAACTAGTAATCTGCAACTGTTTCCTAACTTTGTTCCTTTTGAGCTCATCTCATTTCCTGCATTTCATATATAGATTCATATGGACGAGGTAGGGGTAGAGGCAGAGGGAGAGGACGGAGTTGGGGCAGGGGTGGATACTCAAACTATGGAAATTATCAAGGTATAGTATATGGATTTTGAATATATATCATGGTAATTATTGAAAATTTTCTTTTACATTTATGAAGTATAAATCTACATTTTTGTTGGACCATATTTCATACTTCACTTGTGTCTTATAGATAACAGTGGATACTCGAACTGGGGCAGAGGTGTTGGGCGAGGAATGTAAAGATTAGCAATAGATGTCTAATCTATGTAAACAGAGAAAACAAATGAGAGAAACAAAACTTCTGAAATTCATTATTTTCAAGCATGTGTATTACAACTCTCAAGGAGATTATTTATAGCTAGTACTATAGCTATAACAGATGAAGTAACTAACTGCACAACAAATTAACTACTTCAACTGATCAGCTGCAGTGAATAAAACCTCAGCTGCACAACCATCATGCACATCAGTGAACTTATATGCCATGCATTTACATACACTAACAAGGAAGAAGTTGGGGTTATCGTGGTAAGTGTACTGACAACTTGTTGGAGTGGTATTTTATCAGTTTGGAAAGTTTTATGTTTTTGTATCTTTGAAAGTAACCATTGTTAAAATCTCACTTCATACTTGCTAAACAAGAAACGGTTCATGGATGAACGTCCTTTGTCTTAAAATTGTGGACTTCTGCCTCCAGTTTCCTCGCTCCTCATCGGTACTTATCAATCGACACCTAAGCCAATCTTGACAATACAAAGAATGTATAGAATAGTTTTGAGAGTAGCTCGAACAAAAAATTGTCTAGTTTAAAATTCTAGTTGTGATGAAGTAGAGTTCAACGGAAACACAACGATCATACCAATAATAATGTTTTAATTTGGACCGCAGCTTTTGTTTCTTATAAGCTAGTTTGAGCCATGCCAGTTATACATCTATTAAAGTAGCTAAAATCTTACTGATGTACAATACAAAGAATGTATAGAATAGTTTTGAGAGTAGCTCGAACAAAAAATTGTCTAGTTTAAAATTCTAGTTGTGATGAAGTAGAGTTCAACGGAAACACAACGATCATACCAATAATAATGTTTTAATTTGGACCGGCAGCTTTTGTTTCTTATAAGCTAGTTATGAGCCATGCCAGTTATACATCTATTAAAGTAGCTAAAATCTTACTGATGTAAGTTCAAATTCCAGAATAGAATCCATTACAACGAGTCTCTAATTGCCTGACTTGTCAATATTTGTTTGGCTGTTTTTATTCCAACAGGTGGTGGCTATGAAAGATGTAGAGGTGGTGGTGGTAGAGGCAATAGCCGTGGACGTGGAAGGATGGGTGGTGGTCGCTCAAGGGGCGGTGGCTACTAAAGCTTAATCAAGGACGCATGGAGCTTGTGTTGGTTTTTTCCCCATTAACTTTTAGATGCTTGCCTTGGCCAGTGGGAGATTATGGAAGTAGGAGCGTATGAGATTGTGGGTTAAAATCTGCAGCAGCATTATTAAGCAGTGGTATTGTGCTTGTGTCTGCATTATATGAATGAGAGAAATCTTTTTTAGCCAAGGCCATGAGGATGATGGGTTTATGATTTGTGCTGTAATTAGGGCGTTCATTCGGTTAAAACGGTGGTCGACTCGAATTACCATTAATCGAATTAACTGAACTTTTTTTAATCGTTAACCGAACCGAATAAATTTCGGTTAATTTTCGAATTAACCGATTTTTTTTTTAAAGTTTCATAATTTATATAAAAATTGAATATTTTTTAATTCAATTTTTTTTACAATTAATTTAAATAATATATAATTATAAAATAAAAATTTTATATGTAATTTCTTAATTAATTAATAATGATTTAGATTTAAAAGTTATTAGATCTTAAATTATTAATTGGGTTTTAAATGGTTTGGGCTGAACCCATATATTATATATAATATATTTAAATTTAAATTTTGGTTAATTAACCGATTTCGAACCGAATTCTAAAAAATTTATTAACCATTCTCCGACCGAACTAAATAGGTGGTCGACCGAACTAATTAGGTGGTCGACCGAATTAACCGAACTAATTCGGTTCGATCGATTAATTCGGTTAAAATCGAAAAATGAACACCTCTAGCTATAATGGAAGTTTTACCCTAATCATGTTTATATATGATTTCTTTATTCCTTGGAACTCTCTCATCTCCTTGCCCAAGTCATAGCTGTTACCTGTAAAAAAGGTTACCATGAAAGTTGTGGTTAAAGTGTATTTAGCTTTTAGCCTTGAAGGCAATAAAACCTCTTGATACCATATATATATATGGGATAATTATAAATTATCCTCTAGTTTCTAAGAAAGTTATATTTTACCCCTCTCGAGTTGGGATCCTGGCTCCGTCCATGCATATCATCCTAGAAGTTTTCTTTGTTTTTAACAATTGCAAGATTTCATCAGCAAACATCCAACTAAGAAGCTAACCGAATTGGCATAATAATATATTTTTGCAGGAGGTTCATTGGTGATGTAGATACTTGTCTTCAGTCAATACAAACAAAAATGCTGCACCCAAAGAAAACAAAACAAAACGGCAGTAATGAACAAAGTCAGAAAATATGGCCTCATCCATTGTCCATTATATTATTGTTTCAAGCAACGCAGATTCAAAGGATTCTGCTTATATTATTCATATATCCCCAAGTTTTTCTCTGAATTGAAATCTTTTGTGGTGAAGGATGATTAGTACTTGGGAACAAACTGGGAAATAACTCCTCATATTTTTTTTTTTTTTTTTTTGCGAAGGGAAAATTAAATACAAATAAGATGGAGAAGATTTTGTAACATTCTCGATTCCTTAAATTATGATTTTTTAACTATCAGATCAAAATATTGTTTTGAGGATTAAAATAATTATTGTAATTATTTTAGAATTTGTTTGATCTGATTAAGTTACTTGAATTATAAGATTATTTGATTTGGGATTAAATTTAAAAATTAACACGTGAAATTAAAAGTTTAATGACCAAATTATAAAACACAATTTTCCTTAATTTTAGCTTGGAAACCAGAGTGAAGAAGTGTAGGAGAGCCATTTCCTTATCTTCTCCAAAAACTCTCTTTACCATTGATAAAGGCTTTCACGAACAAGTGAGAGAAATTCACTATCTAAATTCTTAAGGTGGCGTTTGGTTCGCTGGAATGTTTATGAGGGAATTAGAATCTGTGAATGAAATTAGAATATGTCAGAAATTGGAATCCAATTTCATATTCTGTTTGGTTGGCAAAAATGAATTGGAATCCAATTACATATTCTGTTTGGTTCGCATACATGTCAGATAAATTTGATTTCAGTAATGTAAAATGACAGAATTGCCCTTCTTGTTTTTTTGCTTTATTTTAGTTTGTTTTACAACTTACATGTTGTAATATATTATAAAAAAATAAAAAATATTAATTTTTCATTTTATTGATTGATTATTAATTTCAATAAATTATAAAAATCATGCTAATAAACATCATAAGTTAAAATCATCGCAATCAAAATATGTTAATAAGTTACCAAAAGATAGATCAATATTTCGATACATTCCAATTGGAGTATGTTAATTAGTTACAAAAAAAATATACTAAAAACTATTTTTATTTAATATATGAATTAGAAACCCGACCCGAAATGACACAAAATAATAAAAAAATTATTTTTATTCAATAAAAACATTGACTTAATTGAAAAAAAATTATATATAGAGGGGTATTATTGTAATTATTCCTAAATATATAAGGTAAAAATTATATTTTTGTTGGGGTCGGTCTGATTTTTTACCCTAAACCCGAACTCGACCCGAATATCACACTTAAAAAACCTCGACCCGACTCCACCCGAATATCACACTTAAAAAACCCAACCCGAATATATGAATTAGAAATCCGACCCGACCCGACCCGAAATAATAAAAAAATTATTTTTATTCAATAAAAACAGTGACTTAATTGAAAAATATATATATAGAGGAGTATTATTGTAATTATTCCTAAATATATAAGGTAAAATTATATATATTTTCGGGTCGGGTATTTTTCACCATAAACCCGAACTCGACCCGACCTGAAATAATAAAAAAATATTTTTATTCAATATATGAATAAGTTACCAAAAGATTGATGAATGTAGTATGGTTAAATTTCAATTCCTTCCAACAAGGGAATTGAATTCCATCAATTCTTGGATGTAACTCACTTTCACTCATTTGATGGAAAGTTGAAGCCATGAGGGATTCCAATTCCTTTGAAAAATTTGAACCAAAATGGGAAAGTGGTGGAATTGGATTCCAATTCCCTCTAATTTCAAGTGATTCCCTCCAATTTCAAGGGATTCCAACCAACCAAACGCCACCTTAATGTGTATGAGAATCAAATTTAGATTCTTCAAGCTTGTAATTTAATATAGCATCTAATCCTAAATTAAGTTTGAGGTTATGCATGATAATTTTTTTTTTGCTTTGATATTGATTATGTTATACCGATATATCTTTGTTATGTGATTGTATGTTTTAGAAAAGAAGGAAGAATTCATTGACTAAACTCGTTTGGTTAAAGTAGTATTGTTCTCTTTTAAGGTTCTGAGTTCTAATAACTACACATATTTTTGAAAAATAATAATAAACGGATGATAAAAATGGAACAAAAATCATAATTAAGTACTAAACGTGTAGTTTACCATTGATTTATATATAATAGTTAAATGGGCGGCCCCCGTGAAGAAGCAAAGGGAAGATGTGGCAGTCAGTATGCGTGTGGATGAACTGAGAACAAAGACGCAAAGGCGTCTGGATACATGAGATCTTTTGGATTTCAATTTCTTGTTTTGAAAGTCTTCATTGCATCATGTATAAGAGAAAAGATACCAAAGGGGATGAACTGATAATAATTGAGAATCAAAATGATGAAGAAGAGCAGCTCCAGCTCAAACAGAGATGATCTTTATCATGTTCTTCATAAAGTCCCTCAGGGAGATTCTCCTTATGTTAAAGCTAAACATGCTCAGGTCTCTCTCTCCACTTTCTTAGCTTTCTTTGATTAACTCTCTTGCTTCTTCTGCTCTGTTACTACCTTTTTTTCTTTCTTTTCTGCATAAACAAACATGAATCAATTAGTTGTTGAAGGAAACAAGTCGTACTAAACCTACCTGCCTTGATTATTTTCCTTCTACTTTTCCGGGAAAAAAATATGGTTAGGAAAGTCTATTATAATAGGAAGATTGATGGCAAAACCCAGAAATCCAATGAAACAAACATCTGCATTCTAGTTCCGTGCATGCACAGGCGATCACCAGAATTTTCCTTCTATAATCAACAAGTTAATAGCATCAACTCGATGAGCAGTTGACTTTGTTTCTCTTCCTTGTTTTCGTTTTTCTTCAAGATCTCTACACTGGCTGCAGATCTACAAATCTAATGCTGAGCCAAAAACATCAGTTAATTAATTACTTGATAAAAAAAATCACTAACAGTGGGACTAATGACATGATCAGCTATCAAAGCATGAAAAACGTCGTGCATTGAAACTAATTAGTCACCATTTCCTAGTTCTTGTTTTGATATGATTCGACCATTGATCCAGGTTTTTCTTCTCGTCTATTTATTTAACGGTCTAAGTAGAGACTAATCTCATCGAACTGGATAAGAACACTGGTCCGGTTTTTATAACATTGTTTTTCTGTTGTATATATCTCGAGAGGTTGGAAGTTCATAATTCAAAATTTTGGGTTGACTCTGGCAGCTAGTAGAAAAGAATCCAGAAGCAGCAATAGTCTTATTTTGGAAAGCGATAAATGCGGGTGACAGATTAGACAGTGCACTAAAAGACATGGCCGTGGTGATGAAGCAACTCAACAGAAGTGAAGAAGCCATTGAGGCTATCAAGTCTTTCAGGTCACGTTGCTCTAAACAAGCACAGGAGTCACTTGACAATGTTCTCATTGACTTGTACAAGGTATGATTCCATGAATTCTCAATGCATGGTTTGCCCTGCAACTACATTTTAACTGGTTTCCCATAATTGAAATTGCAGAAATGTGGAAAAGTAGACGAGCAGATCGACTTAATAAAACGAAAGCTAAGATTAATATACCAGGGAGAGATCTTCAATGGAAAACCGACCAAGACTGCTCGTTCCCATGGGAAGAAGTTTCAAGTCTCCGTTAAGCAAGAAACCTCAAGATTACTGGTATCATTTTCATTTTTGCTTGACAATATAGGTCATTGGCAATTATTAGTACTGTGGTTTTGGTGAATAATGACTCCACATTTGCATGGCAGGGAAATTTGGGGTGGGCTTACATGCAGAAACCAAACTACATGACCGCAGAGGTGGTTTACAGAAAGGCTCAGATGATCGATCCGGATGCCAACAAGGCCTGCAACTTGGGTCTTTGCCTTATCAAGCAAGGCAGGTTTGATGATGCGGATTCAGTCCTTGGAGATGTATTGCAAGGTAAAATTCCGGGTTCGGATGACATTAAAGCCAGGAATAGAGCTATGGAGTTGTTAATGGAAGTTAAAGCCGTTCAGCCACCTTTGGAATTATCTGATATTATGGGACTTGATGATCATGATTTCTTCAATGGAATTGAGCAGTTGATGAACGAATGGGCCCCGGTTAGATCAAAGAGGCTGCCCATTTTTGAAGAGATCTCCTCATTTAGAGATCAATTGGCTTGTTAATTTGAAAAATAATAAGATTTGCATTAAAAAAAAGTTATTGGGGTTTTGCTGTATACAATTGTATTGGTGTCAGTCTCGTTTATATACATGTAGGGATGAGTATGCTGTAAATAGTGTGGAAGTTGTGTTACATTTTTGTATCAACATAATTGTGCTATAATAATCCAGTTATCTAGTTATTCGATCAAATTGTTTCGTAATTGTTCATCGATTTACTAGAGATTCTAGGTCAATAGATAGATAGAACCATTAGTTAAAATTCAACAAAACAAGTGTTTTTGTCAAGTTCATGATAGTTGTTTCCAGAACCTAATTGAGTGCCTTCTAATTAAACTCTACATATGGGAAGTTCTAAAGCACAAAAATCAAAAGGGGAACATGTTAATCTATAGCACAAACGTAACACACAGCAAACCATTTAGCCATTAAGATTCTAAAACCACTTAATGTCCCAAATAAGATCATCTGAAAGTACTTTACTTGATATCTATATATTTATAGTTTTCGAAACTCAATTTCCCTGGTTCGAATTTCCACACATCAATATACTTGGAGCTATCAAAGAACCTACACAAATATGCACACGGTCTCCCTATGTAGCTACAGCAGAAAAAGGGCATGCAATTAAGGGAAACTATAACTATAACTAGAGTATCGACGTTACTTGTGACAGCTACCAATCGGTCCATGAATCATCAAGCAATCATTAACATTTGAAGCCATGACAAACGGACAGCACATAAGAATCAAGGCGATCAGAATTCCCAGAACTATCAGCTTTAATTTCATGTTCTGTAACCACATCTTTCTCCTCATCTAGGTTCCCTGCTGCCTGAAATCTTGTGCCTATAAAACATCCAAACAAGAAGTACCCACTTTATATGATATGTAAACTAGTAAAAATCCAAAATACACTCCCTGCAATTTTGAACCAACAGTAGGAAAATTATGTTTAAGGTTTTCAAGTTGAAGTGCAGCTTTAGAAAACATTGGAGCTAACTTGTGATGCCAACTATGCTGAACAAAATTGTAACATATATGCAGGTCCTGTCCGAGGTTAGCATTATTTTACCAACCAGTTCCCTAACAAGCTCAAATAATGCCTGATTATGATCTACCTGTGGTGCAATACTGAAGCACATTGCCCATATTTTAAAAGTAGATCAATATGATATACACTTGCTGACCTGAGAGCGAAGGTTTTCAGTTTTACCCACCAAAAGCTCAATTTTCTCACCACGGTCCAGACCCTGAAAAATTAGTTTATGAATGAAAAACACAGAAAAGGATGGCAACGCTAAATTTGAAAAGCTGGACTCCTTCCCACCTAAAACCCTCACATTGCACTCCATGCTATATGCACATATGGAAAAAGATAACAAGGATTACTTTTCAATGTTTCCATAACTCCTTTGACTTCTGAAACTTAAGCTTTCACTTTGGCAGTCTTACTAATCTCCTCTGGATGATCAATGCAGTACTGCATATGCTCCTTCAGTTTTGGCCTATATCAACAGTACTAAAAACATGGCATTAATGTACTTAACAACAATAAAGACATTCTATTTAATGGTAAAAGAAAAAAAATACCCAAACTACTTGCTCAGGCTGTTTGCAGGAGCAGCCGCAGCTTTTCCTCCTCCATACCTCTTGGTAAAATCCTCCTTAATTCTCTCAACAAAGGCAATCGGCACTTGCCGCCCAACAGATTCAACGGCAACCACACAGTAAGCTGCAAAGTGTAATGATGTTAACCCAAGAAAGAACCGATGTAACCTTATTTCACAACAGATGCAGCAGCACAGGATGTGAAGAAACAGTAAATATCAAGCAAGCACCAAATGCACCTTTGAAATGATCAGCTGAGATTTCACTCTTTCAATAAATAAGCAAACATGTCTATTCTTCTACAGTAATTAGGCATGCAGACCAAAGACGTTAATCATTTGCTATAGTAGTAAATTGTACAATATGAAACCCATTGAGGGCCTTAGTGGTAAAGGGGAGTGTAATAATGGGCATGAGACTCGTACCGTCGGGTCTCGACTCGACCCGATCCGACCTGACTGATTGCGTAGGTTTTTTTTAAAATTGGGTTTGGGTCCAGTCGGGTTGATCTTTTTAAAGGTGATGTTCGGGTCAGATCGGGTTCAAGGTGAAAAATACCAGACCCAGAAAATATATAATTTTACATTATATTTAGGGATAATTATAATATTACCCCTCTATATATTATTTTTTTCCAATTAAATCACTATTTTTATTGAATAAAATAATTTTTTATTATTTCGGGTAGGGTCGGATCGGGTTCGGATTTTATCACAAAAATCAGGTTGGTTTCGAGTCTGGTGGAGGGTATATATTTTTAGTGTCGGGTCGGGTCAGGTTGACCGAAACAAGATCCAAAATATAACTTCAAGTATAATTTTGAAAAAAGAAATAGTTGAGTGGCAAAAACTAATCGTAAGAATATTAGGGGGACTAATACTAGGTTTACCCTTTTCTATATTTGTTTTTCATTAGGGTAAACTAACCTACTAGTTATCCAACTATTAATGTATTTCTATTTAGATAACTAGACAAATATTTTTGATTTGGTCATTAATGTTATCATGTCAATTTGTTATCATACTTATCATATCATACTTATTTGTTATCATGTCAATCTTTCCTACTTTGGACATTCGAATTGGATTTAGATACGCGATTTTCGCTAGTGGATAGTTTTCACATTGTTCAACTCTGATTACTATTTTTCATTAGTATTCAATAACTTAACCCCATTTTTTAATTCGTTTTCCAATGCAATCAAATATATTCATATTTTCTTTTGTTCGAATTTGTTGTTAGGTTTTTAATATTCTTCTTGTATGATCTTACGTGGTTAACTTTTTGTATCAATGGTTATAGGGAAAATTTTAAATTATGCGTTAGTATGATTATGATTGTAAATATTCATTATAATATTTATCATTTCAATAAAATTAACTGATTTTTTATATATATAAAAACTTTCCGAAAAAAATAACAAAAATATCACTAAATTGAAAAGAAAAAACACTCAAAATAGTTCATTAATAAACAAATATGCACACTTTAAGCTCTTTCCCAAAATCCCATATAAATTTCACAAATAAAATTATTACATGGATTATTCAATGAAAATACTTTAAGCTCATATATATAAGACTTGATGGACATTAAATTTGAAAAATTTAAACTGATCTGATTGAATTGTTTTCCTGCACCTGGGCTTTTATTGGGCTTCTAAAGCATACAACATGTTAATGGCAAATCAAGTCCATGTATAAGTTGACATAAGTAGGCAAAATGAAGTAAAGATGGGAGGAGTGAGACGGAAACAACAAGGTTCGCACATTTCCAATCTTTCTATCATTATATTTTGTTTTTGTTTTTCCCTCGTTCTTTCAAAACCCCCTCCTTCGTTTCCCCTTTCTCCAATCAAAATACACGAGCCAAAACATCCTCACCCACTTCTTATTTTGTTTCAACTCCCTAACCCTAACCGCCTCATTGCTCTCACTTCAATGCCCTTGTAAGATCATCCCTTTGCGTGTGCAGGATTTCTCCGGTAAATGCTAGAGGAAAGGTGTCGATTGCATCGGTGGGAACATCGGTTTTTTCTTTGAATCAAATGACGGAATACGTGGCTTCGTCGTCATGCTTCAAGCTACATTTGCACCCAAGTTTTCTCATGCAGAGAGGATTTTTGAATCGGAATTCCAATTTCAGGACGCCGCCGAGGTTAGTCAACTCAATCTTATGATATCTTGGGGGGTTTCATGTTTTTCTTGAACAACTATTGGGGTTTCGCATTGTAGTGAGCTTCTTTTTCCTTCATTATCATGTGATTTCTTATTTGTTTTTAAAGATTCGTGGTGTTTCCGAATTTGGAAAGAGTCTCCGTCGTCAAACTGGTAGGTCATATAATTGCATCTTTTTAGCTAACACACCTGTACGAACAATCCTAAGTTTTCAGCTGCAAATGTGTGTAACATTCCGTGTATAATTTTATGTTTGCTGTAGTCTGTAGAAATTGCGAAAATTATTGGGATAATAACCTCATATTTTTTGCTTTATTTGTAGCAGGTTTTACCATGGGAGTTGTAAAGTGTTATGGCTTTCAAACTGGAGAAAAAGGAAGGTTTATAATCCATTTTTACCAAATTTGAAAGTGAGTCCCTGCTTCGTGGAAACTCCCGTGAGATCTACTTGCTTGTGGTCTTTAGTGGACTTTGATGGTATAACAGCCTCTGAATTGGTAACTGTTGGTGATCAATTACTGCTGATGACTGGTATACTTCTTACATATATGGCTGGAGTAATTCCTGTTCAAAAGTCCGGTTCCACATATCAAAAGAACATAGCTGACAGTGATGCCTTTCCCCATGGTTCAACCTCTTCTGGTAGGTAAGGGTAAGCGCGTCAAATATTATTATTCCTATGAATCTTTTCCTTACGTATGGTTCACGAAATAGTAACACTTGTCAGGGCTGCCTGTATTTCTTTTTTATTTAGCACTTAATTTCAATGCTTTGGAATGTGTTACCTTGTTTCTCTCATTTACCAGGGATATTTACTTTATAAATGCAGTTCCAAGACAAACAGTAACCAAGAAAATTTGAGGCCTGCCTGGGATATTGTAAGAGGAAAACTTTTGGATTCTCTAGACATTATTGAACATGAGAATAGTTTCAAAAATGCCGTCCTTGACGAGAAACAATGTGCAAAGCGACCCTTAAGCTTATATGCTTTATCTGAAGGTTCGAAGATAAGATTGCTTTGGACTTCTCTTCAGCAACTTGAGGAAGAGGTAGGTACTGTATATCGGTTCCTTTGTAGTTGTTTTGATTATTTCCTTATGCTGAATTTAGTTCATGTAAGTTCATTCTGTCCAAAGAAATTGCACGCTTAAGTTGAAATCTGTGAAATCATTCTTGCTTTGCATCATTCATATACCGCTGTGGGTAGGGGACCTGTTAAATGGAAAATAATGCATGGGACAAAATACTACCAAAAACTGATGACACCTCTCTTTTTCTGAGTTTTAATTTATGAAAAACAAATGTGTAACCTTGAGAATATACAAGCTCCTATATTTAGATCCCTGAGAAAGTGATAATGAATGTGTTATTTGGTCGTTTATTGAATCCACAGACCATGAAGTAGGTTCATGTCTGTGTGAGAAATGAATTAGTGTTGATCTGAAAAGTTAAGTTTCCAAATTCAAAGATGCCAACATATGTTAATAAAGGATCATCTCTTTGATCATATTCTGGGTTCACAATAAGGAAACCCATGAAGTGTGGAACTTCAATAATATTTTTTTATCATATCAAATAGAAATGTTTCATGCCTTTCTTCAGGTGAAAAAGAATGCTGGGACTTCTGATACCGTAAATATGGATGATTGGTTGATAGCCTTTTCCAGAATGATTCAAAATTCCTGTAAGCCCATATCCTTTGCTTGGATAAAAAAGGAACTTGGGCTTGAAACCAATAATATGGTACTTCAAAAATCTTATGATAACTGTATGGTTTCTTTGTTTTTAGCTTGTTTGAATGAAGTATCCTTTTCTTTCCCTCTTCTGGCAGGAACTTGTTTCTCTGATTACTGAGAAGTTAAATGGAGACAACACAGTTTTACAAAATATTGCAAAGTCGGGGAAGAAAAATCTGTATGCAGAATTGTTGTACTTTCTTAGATTTGGTTCTCTAAGGTAAAATGAATTGCCACCGTCTCTGTCTTATTGTGTTCATTACAGTATGATCTAAGATTATTCTCTCTATATGTTTTATATCTTTATAGATTACTCGAACTTTTTATAATATGAATTTCTAACAGTTGCTTTTAGTGTACTTTATAAAATTTCAAAGCCACTAATCTTATCACTTGTTGCATTCATTATCTTGTGTTTCTTTCTCTTTAGAAACAAATTTTAGAAATATTTCTAGACATCAATTCTGCTAATCTATTGATGGAGAGTAATGGAAAGATTTATATGTACTAACAGATGTATGTGCACAACTTCCTTTTAAATCATTCTTGAAGTTGTATAATATTCTCTTGCTGCTGGCTTCATGACACCCACTTTTGGTTTAAGACCTCATATCAACAAGGAATCTCTTTAAGCTGTGGTTTTTTTCAAAGTTCATGAATCAAGTGGCTTTTGAGTTGGTTCAGAGAAAATGAGCCTGGATGTTTGTAAGATATGCGAGCTAAGTGGCCTTAATTTCCCTTTATGCCATGTATTGAGAGAAACAGCTGGAACACAAAGACATTTGAACTTTCCAAAGTTTTTTGTCCCCCAAACTCATAGACTTTGTGAAGTAGAAGATATTTAATTGTCTTGGAAAATTATGCATATATTTTGTGGGAACTGACCGTGTAGTTGTTTTACCCTTTGATATCCAGTTTACTCTTATCTTTCTTTCCCAAAGAATGATTACTTTTGTTTCATGACTAATTCAGAAATTTAAACTCTTAATAAAATATGATGCTAACAAGTAGACCATATTCCCTTGACCCATCCACTGGTTGACTAATGTGAGATTGGCTGGCAGATATGGTACAGACTAGAGACCCTAATCATACAGCTGTTAATTTCGTCTTACTTGGTTTACGTACTATTAGTTGTTTCCAGATAAGGTTCTGAGTGGAGGTAACTTGCACCGATGGTTGTCTGAAGTAGGATTATTGAAGAACCTATAATTGTCAGGTATCGTCACCACTTGGCAGTTGACAAAATAATTCTGCCAGCAACAAAAAGTTATCTATGTCTGATGGTTGTTGTAATCATAAATGCTTTCTGCTAAAAGTTATGTCGAAGGATAACTTTCTTTTGGGTGCAATATATGTAGGCTTCGACATATGTTTTTCCTTTTATTAAAATCTGATTCTATTCTCATAATATATCTAATATATTTGTTGGGAAATTTATTTGTTAATTTATCTATTTTGCAGGAAAGGATGTTGTTATGACCAAAGCTTGTTTACTTTATATGGGGATTCCATATTGGAAGATCTGGTGATTACTTTAGCAGATGGGATAGCGAGCACTTATTTGGAGCTTATTTCTGTTGATGGCAATTTGTCCGATGAAGTGAATGATCTGGGTTTAGCCATCTGTAGCTTATCTACTCGTGCACTCCAAAAGTTACGTAATGAGGTACAGTTGTTTTTCTTAGTGAGTTTAGTGGTAGCACCTGTTGGCCTTCAACTCCTTATTTTCATGAACATGTTTTCCACTTCTGCTTTTGTGCAAGTAAAATAATGAGGTTCTGTTGTGAGGTTTGATGGATGGACTGATTGAGCATATTAGGTATGCTGATTTAGTGCATGCACTAAGCAGGCCTATGTGATTGCTTATGGCAGAAATTATCAAGGCCTTTTATCTTTTCTTTCTTGTTCTTACCTCCTTTGCATGTTATTTCAAGCTCCTCATAGATACATGTTTGTAGAACTGTTTCTTTTTTTGTCAACGAATATGTATATCATGTTCTAATTATAAAGCTAGCATGGCATATTTCTAAATTTGGAACACTTCAATAGTGTTTATTTTCTGCTCTTATTTCAGATCAGTGATGTGGTGTGGAGGGAATTGTTTCTCATATTTGAAAGACTAAGAATTTCATTAAGCTTTCGTGTGATTTGAGTGCATGTCATTAATGTCTATGGTTATGGAGTGAAATCGTACGGATATGTTTGGTATGGATATATTTCATCAGGATTTTAAAGCATGTGCATATTAACAGGTAGCTTTAAACCAGTGGTTGTATCAAAATCTGGAGGCTATTGTATCAATGTATGAGGATCGCTTTGACCTCTACACACTTAAGAGCCAACTCATTGAGGAAAAAAGTAGTGATTCTGCTGAAACATATAGTTGGTGGAAGAAGCTTATGTTAAGAAAATATGAAAGTGCACCTACTTCATTGCAGTATGTTGTGATAAGTCATTTCTCAATGTCTGTAAAACGCACCAAGGAATTAAGAGCCCTGACAGGGTGGTATGTTTTCCACAACCTTTCACCTATAAATAATTTTCGTTGCTTGCATCCACTGTTATTAACAGAATTTTAGTGGATTTATATTATCTTGGATTAACATTGAAATTGGTTAGATACTTGGAAACAAAGATATGTCATGGCACTTGTAACTCATATTATTGTCTTTTTCAATTTATGTGGCTTGGATATGCCCCTCCTATATAATTGTCCCAGAGCACTTAAAAATTAGCTCTGCCGCACTGGTTTCATGCTTGAAGAGCCTTTATCATCTCAGATAGTGTGTGAAATTATAGAAACTGTGACACCAAACATGCTTTGGTGGAGTGGATTCATGGTGTGGATAAATTTTTTTTTTTCAGAAGTGGTGATTTCATTATTCATTATTAATACTTGGCCTTAGGGAATTCTGTTTGAGAAAGTTTCATGATGGTGATTGATAAGGACAACTGCAGTAGGTTGGCATGAAATAACAATTGTTTTTAGATGGTGGAAAAGGCTGTTGCCTTGATGAAAGTATACTGTCATTGAGTCATGAATATAGAAATTTATCTTGCTACTTTGGTATCGGCGTGGTCATCTGTATTTCTATATATGGATTTTATTTTAAAGCCTTAGCCCAAAGAAAAGTCTGAACTTCCTGGGGAGCAGAGTTAGGTTTTGTACTTGTAATAGACCAATAGCTTCCTTAGTTTGATCTGTTCTATCTATGCTAACATTGAAACCTTGTGACTCCCTGTAAAATTGTAAACTGACAAATCAGGGAATTGCAACACCTGAGGTCTATTCCACTCTTACCAAATATTCACAAAACAGTAGTTCTTTCTTAAGTTAAGGTAGGGATTTTAGTGAAAGAAGAAGCACGATAAAAAAACTACGGTTTTTCCAATTTTTTTACATGAATATTTAATTAATATGTAAATATAGTAGTGATGATTGGTTAAATATGCACATAAAGATTTTTTTCATTTATAGCCAACGAATACCATGAACAGGTTTAATATATTTTTTGATTCATAATGTTTATAAACTTGGATATTGGTTTAACTGAACAGTCTCTATGCTTATTACAGGAGGTACTATTTCAGTCTGTTCCTTGAGTTCTCTGACATTAGCCTGCCCATGGTTAGAGTAGTCATCGACAAAGTTAGCAATGCCATCTCATTTTTTCTAGTCTGCTTGATTGGGAGGTCATTGGGACTCATCTATACAGGAATTAGGCAGTCCCTCAAATGGAAATGAGATGTAAATGATACCTTATCTTTTTGTTGATTACAAATTTCTTTTATATTCATTTTTGCATGTTGTAGCAGTCTAGAGGAATGTGATCTGTGCATTGTTAAATTGGAAAGTTAATTTTCTGGCATTGGTGCATCCTGATGCTTCTCTAAATGTTTTGGTCAATAAATTTGGAGAAGCTGATTTAGTTCTATGGTAATAACACATCTATTGATGTGTGATTTTAACCAGATGGTTTCATTTCCATCTATTGTGGAGTTTGCCCTTTTCTTATGTTCGCGTGGCTTGTGGGTAGAAACCACCCCCGACTTGCCGTGTGCATGTTATGTGAGTTGTGCTTGAATTTGAGGGTCTCTTTGTTTCACATAAAAACATATTCCGGAAAATGATTTTTGGAAAATAGTTTTCAGAAATCATTTTTTGGTGTTTGGATGATTTTCTGTAAAAAAAATTCCGTTTGACAAATTTTTCGAAAATTATTTTCGATAAAACAATAACAATATATTCCTTTAAGAAAATGCTTATATATATATACAACTTATACAATTATAGTTTCATTTCATACTAGTGACGGATCTAAAAATTAAAAAATGGGGTTTCAAAATTTTAATACCCTATTCTAAAAATGTATGGGTATGCAAATTTTCTTATTTTTTATATTCTTATTAATAAATTAAATTAAATTTAATATTTTTCTCAAAATAATGAGTGTGCAATGGCTACCATGTACATCCGGTTTCATACTCAAGATGGTTTTTTTCCCTTAAGTTATTCTGTTCATTCTCGTATATAGAACTATTTTAACTTCATTAGGTTCCTTTCACTTTAAAATCTCTTATGTAATTCAGATTACAAATGGAGTTCTCCAAAGTACTGTAAATATATGTATGATTATATTACTGTGAAAGTAAATTGTTTAATATCTAACATATTCATAACAATTTCGATGAAACTAATAAACATAACAAAACCAACAGAATTGAAAACAATAAAATGAAGTTCAATTTCATTCGTTAACACTCTTTAAACCAAATTATAATAAAGTTAAAATTACATGCATCTCAATAAACTTTCTGTTTGACAAAGTTGTTAATTGAACAATATATATATATATGTAACGTCGATCGAATTAGATCTAAAAAATCCCATCTCAATCATCTTCTCTTCTTTGATTCATGTTTGTTTCACATGAATAAAGTAGCCAATAAAAGATCGAGTAAAAATTATTAGAACTTACTCTGATTCTTGTTAAAAATTGAAATATTTACAAGTTTTTCTTACCTCTGATCTATAGAAATGAAGAAGAAAAATGAAAGCTTTCTCTTTTTTTCTTCCTACTGAATTCAGGTCATGAATGAGAGGTGTGAATGGGGTTTATTCCACTGGTGCGAAAGAGAAAAAAAATAAAGAAAGCTAATGAATCAAGAGTGAAATCTTACCTGTTGTGTCGCTGATCAAAGAAAATTTTGATGAGACCACTAGCGGGGAGAGAGATAGGGCAGGATGATGTTTTTCTAAATGCAAGAAAGCACAGAGAGAATTGTAAAATGACTTACCGAAAATTAGAGTGCAAGTCATTTTAACGTAAAACACGCCTTTTTTTTTCCTTTGATCGTAAAATAATTTACATTGACTCATTTTCTTTCACACAGTCGAACACTGGAAAACATAGAAAGTGTTTTCCGTAAAATATTTTACCCCAAATAAACGGACCGAGTTTGAGAACCTATGGATGTGTTAACCACTTTGATAAGTGATTTTGGTGAAGATACAAGTTGAAAAGAAATATAGTTTAATTATATTAACATCTTTAATCACATTATTGTTTCTTGAATCTTGATTGATTGAGTCTGATTCTACATGTGTGTTGAATTTTTCTTTATGTTTCTGAAGGAAAATTGGTGGGAACACAGGCATGTGAAAGTGACTGGTACAGTGACTTCTACTTTTGAAATGATTGACTAAAGTTAAAAGGTACATTACAGAAGATAATCTCTCTCTCTCTCTGCCCTACTATCTTTACATGATAAATCTCTATTGCTGGGAAACTTGTTATTATACATAAATCAATTCATGATCTGTTACTGAGAAAAACTAGGGTTAGTGAGCTTAGGGCGATGAGTTCTACTTGCTCTATGAAAGAGGAACACACTTCTGTTCTGGGGTTTTTCTCTCCTCTTCGTTGCAGATTCGCACTTATCCATGCAACGTTTTCTTATCAATGGTTTGAGGTTTGACAAAATGGTCAGAAAAAGGGCTTTGCCTAAATGTGGTGGATGAAGCATCACTGTCCAAACTGATTAAGAGAGACAGTTCTGGAAATACAAAAGACTGGGTGTTGAAACTCTCTCACGAGGAATTGTGGTGAAAACCCTTTTCTTAATATGAAATTGGCCAGGATTGCTGTTTGAGACTGAGATTGCTTGCAAGAAGTGGATGGAATCTCCTTGTTTTTTCCCTTAAAAAGCTAACACTCTTAGGTAGGACGTGCAGATTGTTTTAATTGCCATAAAATTCAAGCCTGCATCAAACATAAAATAAAGGTGATAATTTTGCCTCAATATATGTCAATAATGCTCAATCACATCTTGACCCCATTTTTGATGTATTCTTCTTCTTCTTCTCTTTCCTTGGTTATTAGTTTGGTCAATAATTGCCACGAAAAGTTGCTACAGATCTCCATTATTTAATACTTGAATGACCTTCATATGTTGTTCAAATTCTCTCTTAATGCACTGATAAATAATAGCAGTGATAATGAATAAGGTGAGCCCAATTTGTTGACATTTTTGGCCACAACAGATGTCATTGGATCTGCTGCTAACTGTCATATTACTTGCTTTATCTACGCATAACTTTATGTTAAGACCTAAAGAACGAGTTTTATATTTAATAATTTACTTGTAAGACGTTGAAATCATCCCTGATTAATTGGCACCTAGCAAACTGGACGTCATTGACTTGTTGCATGGCAATGGCATCCCCCTTGGTTATGGTGACGTAAATAGTTCCTTTCTTTTCTACCTACACTCTTAACCAAAAGCAAATATATTATATATGGTGAGTCGGTTTTTGGTGTCTAAAATTACTACTCTCTCCTTTCAATTCCATTGGGAAAACAAAAAAAGTAAATTAACAACGTAATTTTGATGCATCATCAATGCTTAATGCCCTTTGCTTTGCTTTCCCAATTCCCATGGCTGGTCTGCTCTTTTTTCACTTTTTTTCTTAGGGATTCCCAAAATTACTAATCATACTTTGGTTGTTATTCCAGACAAAGCACTGCTTTGAACACCTTTGCCATCACTCTCTTTTAAGATTTTAGGAGATATTTACTGATATATAATATTAAAATTTAAAGACTATCACCGATAAGTTCTTCTTGAATGAGTTTCATAAGACAGTGATAGTATTTTGAGTGAGATTTTTTCGTATTAATCTCTCTTCAACAAGATCGTCATCGTCACTATTTTCGTCATCTTGTTTGATATGATTCTTCTCAATTTCAAATATAATCAAACCTCAACTATAAGATATCTAACAATCTCATTTTTTTTCCAATTATATATATATATATATCTTTAAAAGCTCTTATCATTGGCCTTAGCTCTCAAATCACTATTAATTAACTTTTAAGTAATTGGTGGACTTGAGTTTATAATAATTTTCATCTAAAGCTGGGGTGGATAATTCCAACCTTGAAAAATAATCATCCAGAAATCTCTATATAATTAATCTCTTAACAAAGAAGCTTGAATATGTTATCATATTCGTCTAGAATTTAAAAACTTGATTTTCCATTCACTTTCGGAGAAGCTTCTTTCTGTGATTTGTGTAGATCTGGGTTTCTCTCCCATCCTCCTTGCTGGTTCATGGATATTGAACCCTGGTGGGCTCTTACTTGATGAGTACATGGCAGCACCACCATCAAAATCCCATGCAAAAACCCACTTTCTCCTCATCACCCTCACCCTTTTCTTCCTATTTCTGCTCATACTTAACCCTACTATAAACCCCACAAACCCATCGTCCTCAAAATCCACTTCTTCAACCATGAAAGTCAGGCAAACTCCCAAACCCCACACCACTTCTTCTTCACGTAGACAGTTTGGATTTGAAGCTCACGAAGTTCCAAGCGGTCCATACCCTATTTCCAATAGGTAATCCAAAGTTTGAAGATTACTGAGTCGTACGGAAAGGGTTAATGTTTATTTGGTTCGTATATCTTTATGAGTACTGTTCAGTTCCGCCATTGTTACTGTGAGAAGGGCATGCTACATTGTTGTCATTGTCATGAGCATTACTTTGTTTAATTATTTTTATTTGTTTTCCCCTTTTTAGATATGTGTTTTAATTTTTAAGAAATCTTATATGTTTTTTTATTCAACATAAAAAATAATATTACATTATCATTGGAAAAGATAAAAAATGTTACGTAAGCAGCTCTATTAATTTTTTTTTAAAAATAATTGGTGACTAAAATGAAACAAATTTAATAGTTTGGATACCGAACGTGTAATTTCTATAAATATTATTTTTGACAAAAATGTTTTAACGTATTTATAACCTAAAGCTAAAGTGAGACTATGGCAGCAGTTGGGTAAAAAAAGAAAAAAAAACACTTGAAACATTTGGTAAAAAATAATTAATTTAATTTAGGGAAATTACCCAAATAGTCACCAGACTATACCTTACTTTTAATTATGCTTCTCGATCATGAAAAACAATAAAATGACCATTTTAATTAACGAGAAATTGTCTGTCCAGCTCAGTTGGTAGAGCACAAGACTCTTAACCTTGGGGTCGTGGGATCGAGTCCTACGGTGGGCAATTCATAATTCGGAGGTCTCTCACGGAAGTTTCTCTCAACCTGGTGTTGGGGCAGCCTACTATCTTACCTCCCCTTACCCCATTACATATGGGAATAAGGGTCAGCTAATTTTTTTTTTATTTGCTAAAGAATTAATCTTAGAATCAAATGAGCTTTGTTCCCAAGTTGATTTGGACACAAACAGCTGCAAAAAATCAACAGCTACAACTCCATTGTTCTTCTATGTCCATCCCTTTCAAGCTTTAAATCCAAACCAGGAAATATCAACCTTGAAGTCATGGATAAATCGAGAGAGCTGTTCGGGTGCGGTCACATCCGCTGAAAATTTCAAATTCCTCTATAGTTTAGATATTTTCTATTGATTATCCAATTTCATACCCCTAAAATAATGTATAACGTTTTAAGTTTGTATCCTAATATAAAATTATGCCCCTATCCATGCTTAAATTCATTGTTGGCGTACCTTGAAAAAGCTTGCTAATTAGGTGGAAAAAAATCAGCTCAAAATCTGTTTTCAAACTGTATTTTTTTTTTCCAGCAATGTCCAACATTGGAAGCTGTAAAGACAAACCCTTTAAACTCTGCTACATATTAAAAATAAGTAGTCTCCAAACCTTGGCGAAAGCCATCGTATTTATATCGTAATTTTTAACCTATAGAAGCAGCAAATGATCCCTTAAAAGGTTAGCTAAAATGAAGGAACAAACAAGGTGGTGTAAGCCATTTTAGGAAGGAATGGAAATATTGAGCTGAAAATAGAAGAGAGAACTCCAGTTGTTTACTTGGTTTTGCTGGTTTAGATGGCAAAGCAATAGGGCTATGGTGTAATTTAAGACACCAGAAGAAGCAACAATTGATGTGCTCTGGATTTGTCCAAGTTCAATAGGTGGAGCTTCAACGGGTTGTTCCATGATCCTGACGGTGGAAAGGTTGTTGTTGACAAGGGGAATAACCTATTTCGAGGCGGAGGTAAAAGATCGGAAAAAATTACTGAAATATTCTAGCTATATTTATTAAGTTTTAGATATTTTTTAGTGCAATGAACGTCGTGATGAATTTAGGAGGCCAATGTCACGAGGAATGTGAAATTTTTTAGATCAACAATCACTGTATCTAATGATCGTCAATGAGAAGTGACAATCGATACGATGATTTTCTTATCGATTTTTGAGTTTTAATTAGAGAGAAATATTGAGTGAAATGGGAAGAAGAAAAATGAAAGAAAAAAAACTTGGAGATGTTCTTAAAATTAAAATCAAATTAAATAGACTATTATACTAATTTTATTAATTATTACATCATTTTAAAAAATTAACTTATTACTTCTTGTTAATTAAAATGATAATTTCTTAAATTAAAGACGACAGGTGTTTCATACGTCTTCAATTTAAATATAAAGACTCTACGACTACATGATATTTTAAGACAAATAAAGAATACCTCACGATTGTATATATCTTCATACAAATAAAAAAAACCTTAAGAGTGCACGACGTCTTCATTTTAATAAAAATAATTTAGTTAAGAAAATAATATAGTGAATGTCTAGGGAAATTTATTTTTTTTTCACAACGGCGAGGAAGGACAAAAGGGTGCATGGTGCTTCCATTCCTTTGAATTTGAATTTGATATTACCCCATCCTATGCTTTCTTCATTATTTCCTTATCATTTTCATGTTGAATTTGATATTACCCCATCCTATGCTTTCTTTTGTTTTTTTTTTTTTTGTTGTCCCTTGATCCCATATGTAATGGGATAAGGGGGAGGTAAGATAATAGGCTGTTCCCAACACTAGGTTGAGAGCAGCTTTCGTAGGAGGCTTCCAAATTATGAAATTCTCTCCATGAGACTCGATCCCACGACCTCAAGGTTAAGAACCTAGTGCTCTACCAACTGAGCTGGATGGTCATTTTGTTATCCTTCCAAAATTTTAGTTTAATTTCTATAGTTATAAAAATATTATATTTTTTGAAGTTTTAAATTCGAGTAATTATGATTTTAAGGTATGTATATATTGTTAATGATTGAAAAAAAAATATGAATAAATATTACATTGTAATCACTCTAGATTATTTTAAAAAAATATCTTATAGTCGAAAATAATTTTATAAATTTTAATAATTGATGACTCAACAAAACAACGTCTTACGTTAGGGGACTATTTTATGTACTTTATTCTACATAAAAATAGATATTATGAATTGATAAAATAAATTTTATGATTTAATATATTATTAGAGTTTAATATCATCATATGATATTAAATAATTTCATCGTGTATCTATATCTATACTTTAAATAATTTTATGTTAGAATTTATAGAAGAGTTTTATTATTTTATTTTGAATTTATTTAAAATAAATGGTAGAATTTTTTTTAAACAAAAAGTTGTTTAAATTATTAATTAAATATTAATTAATGATGTGAAAATGTATTAAATAAAAACATCAATTTTAATTTATTCGTTATAATTAATTAACGACCGAAGAAATTCTTAAAGATCAACCCCCAATACAACTCCTCCTCTACTGCAATCATATTGTCATCCTAAAGAAGATATATATATATATATATATATATATATATTCTGGTTTCACCTTCTTCTTCAAAAGGGAATTTCGCAGGAGAACTGTAAAACATAAATCAAAACCCTCCGACAGTGGAACCAAAGGCAAGAGAGAAAAACAATGAGCATTTTGACTTGTAAATGCATGAAGAACACAAACCTTTAATTTATCCGTATCATTTCTAACCAACAAGATAACAGTAGTTGGTTGTTCTGGGATTTCTTCATAATTAATGTTGCTAGTCTAGGTTAGATTTTGTTTCTCTTTTTTAGTTAGGAAGGTTAAGTTTTTTAATTATCTTTTTAGGAGCTAAGATGTTATAACATTAATCGAAGTGGTTATTGATGCGTTTGTGATTAAATTCCAGCACATCCTTGGGTTTGTCTCACCAAATTTTGGGATTCATAGAACACATAAAAAAAAGGAGTTTTCTGATTCAAAATCCAAACAAAAATGGGTTGTCTTCCATGTTTTACTTCCTCAGAAAATAAGGCAGCTAAAAGGCAAAATAGTTCCTGCAGAAATGGTCAGATTTGTGATAATTATTCTTCTCCAGTTCAAGCTTTCCTTCCCCCTGGTAATGTCAATTTCTCTGATCTTCGTAATATCCCATTTTTTTTCCTTTGAAAATGCATGCAATATTGAATGAATGATCTTTCTTTTCAACAGAGTATATTCCTAAACCGAAGCTTTCAGAAACTACTGGCCATGGCAACATTGCAGCCGAAACTTTCACCTTCCGGCAATTGGCAACGGCGACCCGGAACTTTAGACAAGAATGTTTGATCGGGGAAGGCGGATTCGGTCGAGTTTACAAAGGAAAGCTTGATCGAACTGGCCAGGTATATTGCATAGTTAGTTCTTCAATGGAACTCTTTTGATTCTTTCATTCATAATTCAAGGATTTAAATAACAGTATACTATCGGAATAGCGGCCGTTATATAATAATAAAGGTGCTGTCTGAAATAGTTATTGCACAACCTTTGTAATGGCCACAATAACACCCATTGCAATCGATCGAGAAACTCACTTCGTGTTTACTTCATTTTAGGTTGTAGCTGTAAAGCAGCTTGACAGAAATGGATTGCAAGGAAACAGGGAATTTCTTGTTGAGGTTTTGATGCTGAGCCTGTTGCACCATCCCAACCTGGTCAAGCTCATCGGATATTGCTCCGATGGCGACCAGAGGCTTTTGGTTTACGAGTACATGGCATTGGGATCTGTTGAGGATCATCTTCTCGGTATACTTTGTTTCTTTCTTCTTTGAATTCAAAGGAAGGGTATGCATTTGTTAATGAATTGTTTATCTTCCGAACTTATAGATATTAGCCCAGGCCAGAAGCCATTGGACTGGTATGCCAGAATGAAAATAGCGGTAGATGCCGCTAAAGGCCTTGAATATTTGCACGATCAGGCGAATCCTCCGGTCATCTACCGCGATTTGAAGTCCTCGAACATCTTGCTGGATGAAGATCTCAATGCCAAACTGTCCGATTTCGGGTTAGCAAAAGTTGGACCTCTAGGGGACAATACACATGTATCTTCCAGGGTCATGGGAACATATGGATATTGTGCCCCAGAGTATCAAAGAACAGGACAATTAACGGTGAAATCCGATCTTTATAGTTTCGGAGTCGTTTTGTTGGAGTTGATCACTGGAAGGAGAGCCATCGACACCACGAGACCGAACAAAGAACAGAATCTAGTAATATGGGTAAGCTCACTTAGTTTCCAATACACAATCAATGTCTTCTTTTTATTCTGTTCTAATCTTTTAACCATTTCCAGGCTCAACCAATGTTCAAGGACCCAAGTAGGTTCCCGGAACTCGTCGATACCCTTCTCAGTGGCAATTTCCCCGTACTAGGTTTGCGGCAAGCCGTGGCAGTGGCGGCCATGTGCTTACAAGAGGAAGCCGAGGTACGCCCCTTGATTAGAGATGTGGTTGGCGCTCTGAGTTGCCTTGCAAATGATCCAGATGAAAACACAAAAACAGACTCGGCTGCTTCCTGTTCGGCTTCTGTGGAATCCGACGGTGAAAGTTATGACGATGAATTTAGCAGGGAAGAACGGCAACGAGCGGTGGCGGAAGCCATTGAATGGGGTTAATTTCGCGCAACATTGGCAGTACACACGCTCGAGCTCGAGGAGTGCATATATTGTTGTAAGATATTTGTTTGTTTATGTAACTTATGCACACAAATGTGGTAAAAAGTACCACAACAGTCCCTGTACTATTTCTAAAATTCGATTTTGATCCTTCGAATGGAAAATATGATAAATCTGTCCCTGTACATTCCTAAAAGAGCATAATAGTCTCTCCGTTAAAAGTTTCACCCATCTAGCATTGATCCTTGGTGTAACAATTATATTAAAATAAGACAATGATTTATTCACCAAAAGAAAATAAATAAAGACAATTTTTAAATATATTTTTCAAAATTATTTTATATATTTAAAAATCATAATAACTTTTTTTATAACCACTTGTATTAAATATATATATATTAGGGTTATTGAGAAATGGTCTATTGAGCATATATTGTTTTCAACTTGAAGTTTGAATCTTTACTATTGTAATTCTACTGATTTAGTCCATATATATTTTATAAAAGCAAGTTTTAGGGACAATTTTTATAATTGTATTAAGATTTTACCTTTAACTTGGATGATGTGGATTTTACCGAGCACCTGATATGTTGGGGTAAATTCAAATTTTTTGACCCTAAAAAAATATTATGTTTATTTTACTAAAAAGTAATTAACATTTTGGTACTTTTTTGTTATTTAATTTGCTACTGAGAAAATTTCATGGAAATAGGTTATTCAATATTTCCCATATCACTTTTATATTCTACTAATTGCTTAATGTTATTTACTTATTCTAAATATAAAATTATATATTTTTTAGATTTTTTAATGTTACTTCTATTTGTTTTCAAGTTTAATAACTGTATTTCACGTGACAAGTCATTTTTTTTAAATATTCCATACCCTAGAATTAATTCATATATCATTTATATTTGAACAAATATGGATGATTTCAATTCATGAAATTTACCAAAATATGATAAAATTTAGCAAAATAATTACACTAAATTTGCTAAATTTAAATTTATTAAATGTAAGTAAAGGAGAAATTGTCTCCATTTTTGATAAAGTCATTATGGGTCTGTTTGTTTGTCGTTATTAGAATTACGGAATTGGTTTTTCTCGAATTCCCGTGTTTGTTTCACGTAATTCGTTTTTCGAAAAATATTTTTCAGTGTTTGTTTCTCGTAATTGGTTTTCCGGAACGTAATTCATTTTCCTAATAACAAAATTTCCTTTGTGTTTTCTGAAAAATGACTTACGAATTCATTTTCCGTAAGTCATTTTTCGAACTTTTCACTTCAAAGAATAAATACTCAAAATAATTTTATTTTATGAATTTAATATTAATAAAATATTTTAATATCATTTTCATCAAAATATTATTTATTTATTAATATTTATAATAATAATATTATATTTTTAATATTATATAAATAATCAATTATATTATAATAATATAAGATATATATTTTATTTTAATAATATATATAAAATTTTATATATTTAATAATGAATAATATTATATATTTTAATAATATTTAATAAAGATATTTAAAATATACTAATTAATATTTTTAAAATATAATATACTTTAATAAATAATTAATATAATTTATAATATTTTATTTCACTAAAATATACCAATATTAATATTTTTATTAATAAAATTATAAAAATAATATTTAATAATAAATAAATTATTTTAATATTTTAAAATAATAATATTAAATCTTATGATAAATAATATTATTTATTATATTTAATATTTGTAATAAATAATTTTTAAAAAACTCTTCAACTAGTGGTAAAAAGCTTTAAAAAACATCTTCCAAACATCATAAAACGTTTTTCAGAAGTTTTTCAAAAAAATGTAATTCATTTTACGTAAAACATTTTCTGAAAACGTTTTCCAGAAATATAATTCATTTTCCAGAATTCAAATTCCAATAATTCAAATTCCAATAATTCATTTTCCGAAAAACCAATTACACCCAAACAAACAAATAGACTCTTAAATAAACCAAAGAAAAGTTGCATACAACGGTCGGTCAGTTTTAGTAAAGTTGCATACAACTGTCGGTCATATTTTCCACGTGCCAGTCAGCTGTACGGTATTTCGTTAAATAATTCCAAATTTGACATAATTCACTGATTTTTTTTTTTTCAAATACCATATTTTGATAAAAGGAAAACAATCCCCGAATCAATTAAATCTATAATATATTTTGATTATTCCAAACAAGTCCGATGGACTTGCAATGCAATTACAATTACAATGCAGAGCATGAAAGCAACCCTCAATGACCCTACGACCTTCACAAATCATATTCCAACCATTCAATATAACTTTGGAAAAACTCGAACCATTTTTTAAATGAAATTTCCAAGGTAGATGCTGGACCTGCAAGAAAAACACTTTGTTTCTTCTTTCCTGCTTCTAACTCTGTGGCATTGCAACATTCAAGTGCCCGTATTTCTGCATCACTTTCCTAGTTGCCAATGCTGCTGCCTCACTAGCTCGCAATGTTCCGGTCGCCATGATAGCAGCAAATTCGCGGGTTATTTCCTCTTGGATCTTGGCTCCAGTATCTCCGAGAGGGTCTGCTGCAGTTCCACCAGTTTGAGATTTTCCGTGCGCTCCAGCTGGATTAGAAGGCGATGTCTTGATTTCCTCAGATTTTGGTTGTTCCCTGTCTTTCACCTTATTGTCAACCTCTTTTTGATGTGTAATATTGGAGGGCCTGTTCACATTGACAGTGGTGGACTGAGATGGTTGAGCAGATACAGAAGGGGTGAATTGGGGAACTTGAGGAACAGCACCAGCTCTCAATGTTGTCTCCAAATTCTGTATCATAGGCACTGTATTTTTATAATAATAATAAAAAAAACTTGCCATATTAGCACCACATATTCAAATAAAGTTTCATAGTTCAAAAGGAATGAAAGGAAAATTTTACGCAATCACGTGTGTAGTGAAGGATCCAAAAATAATTTTGAAGGTGAGCACACATATATTAACAACATAAAATTTTGATACATGGATGTGCACAAATAAAATCTCATGACGGAAACAATCAATAAAACAAACAACATAAAGAAATTCATATTTCGGAGCGGGCATGGACGTTGTGCATTCTTCATAACTTCAAAAAAGTAGCAACTAAACAAATATGATTCCAGAAATAATGATTCAAAAGGTAAAACATTTAACAATTCTAATTCCAGAAACAATTCAATTTGTTCCCCTTCGAAGTTCAAAGACTTCAAACTACCAGGTTTCCAATTTCCGCCATGTTCAATATTTTCAAGTTACATATTTTCTACCATGTTACCAATTTGATGTTTTTAATAAGCGAAGTAAAAGTGATTACCCGATCCAAACAGAATATTTTGAGGACAGATAATAACTTACTTAAAAGTGCACCCATGGGACTGCTCATAACTTCATTTGGAAGCAGCAAGATATAGTCTGGAATGCCTGAACCAACTAGAAATTGGGCAACCTCATTGCTGAAGTCGTTGCAATTGTGGGTGAGCAAACTGTAGGTCTCAGCAGTGTAACGAGGACTAATCTCCTGCAAATAACTCAAACACATCTTTAGGTACATGCGTGATTCCTAATTCAATCACTCTAATCGGTCTTCCATATGGTGTTGTCCCAACAGGAGCATGTTGGATTCCTCCACCAAAATAGTATTCATTACCATAAACAAAAACTCCTGTGTGCCTACCAAGCAAACAAAAATGACTGGACCTAAGTCAGAAAATTCGTATCAAGAAATGCATCTGCGAACCTCATACAATTAGGGATGACAAACGGATACAGTTTCGTGGATTCCGTACCGCATCCGCTCCAATTGGAGCGGGGATGGGTATAATTTTAGCGGGTAGTGGGCGGGTGTGGATTTATAAAGTGATACCCGTCGTGGGTGGTGGGTGGGTAATGGGTTTAAGACATTACCCGCCCCGCATCCGCCCGCCCAGCTAAATATCTATTAAATTTTGGACCATTATGAATTTAGGTGTAATTTTAGAGACTAATTTATAAATTTTAATATTGTATAATATATAACATATAATTTAACCAAATATTAAGGATATTTAGTCTTTAATCTGGTCTTTAATTAGAGAAATATTCGACTCTTTGATTAAACTCATAATCCCACTTTCCATGTTCTTTATCCCATGCTACCCATCCAAACACAAATTAGCCGTACTATAAGCATTAACATCAAAAGCAGCAGTTTCCATGTTCTTTAGCCCCTCAAAACCCATATTAGGCGCACTATGAGCATTAACATCGAAAGCAACACAACAATCCAGCTCTGCGACTACATGCTCCCTACAATCTGTCTCCATAACATTCGTAGAGCCACTCCTCTGACAAATTGAAGCATGCGTTGCTACCCCATCACGAACTGTCTGGGAACCAACTCCAACATCCCATTAGTTTGCTGTCAGGCGGGTCTAGATGGGTATGTCGCTAGTGGATAGTAGGTGTGGGGATGGATTTGAAAATGTACGCGAGTGGGCGGGTGTGGATTTGAAAATTTATACCCGTCATGGGTGGTGGGTGGGTGGTGGATTGAAAAATATTAGTGGGTATGAGGATGGGGGAGGGGGTATCCGCACCCGACCTGCCCGATGGTGGATGACTTTATGCAACAAAGAGAAGTAGAATAACTTCAACGAAAAAAATGGGGGGATGGAGTATAGACAACCATTGAAAATAAGTTTCCAGCCAAGCTAACATGCTGTAAGAAAAACCTCAAAGAAATAAAACTAATTTTCACTAACACGCCCCAACTGATCCCGTATTGAAATGAAGATGCAGCAGGTTACTAGTCAAAATCAGACGAAGTTCTGGCTCAATAACGCAAAACAGGTAAAATACAAAACTACCTGCAAACTCCTACAAATAATGAAAGGAATGTTCAGTTTGTTAAGATAGTACAAAAATATGGTTCTATCCTGTAAACAAGTAGTTTATAACTCTAAGGTTATAAAACATGCATCTAACGTTTACCAGCTGATGAAGGTTCTATTTGTTTATGCATTAACTCAATTTAATTTGGAGAACTATTACTCATTTAACCATAATAAAGTGAGCTTATGTGTTCATTGCCACAATTCATAACCTTAGGGATATAAAGACAATAAATTTCTTATGCGTCCATATTTATACATGCATAAGCATGATGAGGCCTTTAGACACTTCCTGCAAAGCAAAATCATTTTAACAACTTATGTCTAAGATGTAAAATACATGATAATAAACATGCTCAAGAAAATTTGACTTCAATAAAAAATCTCACATCAAGATACAGTCTTTCCCCTTCAAATTAAATGCTTACCATATTCCCTCAATAGCAGCCTTCCCCAACAAGGTTGTTGAAAGCTGCCGAGCAAGTCCTTGGCTCAAGGCGGACACATTCAAGGTAACATTATGAACCTCCTGTCATCAATTCAATGTACCTGTTAGTTCACAGATAATCTTTGACGTAACATTTACCAGACCAAATAAAATTATTGTAAAGCATACTAAAAATAAAATCCTTGGAAGGCATACTATAAGAACAGGTGAAGAAATGCAAAGAGAATACTAACAGAGAGCAAAGGAAAGAATCAAACGTAAGTTGAAACAAATGAGAAGAATTAGATACCTCAGCCATGCCTGCAGTTCACTGTGAACGCTCTTGCTAGGAAATCATGCATCGAGCGACACTAGGAGGTTCAAGTAGCTCGGTTATGATTCGAGTGACTATATAGTTTCATTGATGACAACGTACAAACGATGATTAGGTAAAAAATGATTTTGTTTGATATAATTTAGGAATGACGTGCAACGACATAATTTTGAGTGACAACATACGATGACAAGAAGACGATCGATCATTGAGAGTGTGATGGTAGTTGATTCAACGATGACATATGTGATCTAGAGATTTGAAGTTAAAAATTTATGAGATTTTGGATAATCTAAAAATTTTATGAGTCTTTCTAGATAATTAATTATTTTAAAAAATATAATTAAATAAATTTAAATTATTATTATCTGTGATTGAATGACATGTTTTAATAACGGTAATTAACAGCTAAACACTTTAAATAATAACTTTAAAAACATTTCACTTACTTGCCAAAAAAGAATCTCTAAATGCTTAAAATAAAAATAAAAATTAAACATTTATCCTTCAATTAACTTCTTTAATATAATTATTTAAAGTCACAATATCACGTGGAACCACCTTCTCGAATACAATTGGTCAATTACTGAGGATGAAAAAGAAAAGGTGATAGGATGCAAAGTTCACTTGGTCTTTTACCACCCCACCCACCCACCAAATTACGGACTGGAAGTGAGTTCAATGGATTCCTTCCAAACGTGTCCCATGGAACACCACTCTGCCGATACTGAGCAAATTTCAGACGGTTTCATTTGTTGCGTTTGTTTGTAAGTAATCCTCATCATCTTCAAATCATTCAATGTTTCTTGCAAGCTGCGATCTTTTCCTTTTCATTTGATTTTTGGAAAATACCCAAGCTATTTTTTTTTTCATTTGCAGGGATCTTCTTTACAAGCCAATAGTTCTGCGTAAGATTCTTCTTTGCTAGTTTTATAGAAAGATCTATGAATTTTATGCTTTTGTTAATGTTTAATTCTTTTTATTGATTGATTCAGTTTTTTTCTTTTCCTTTCAAAATACACAGATTGTGGTCATATATCATGTTTCTGGTGCGTTCATAGATCAATGAATTCTCGACACGAGTCTCGTTGTCCAGTTTGTAGAAACCCGTATGCTCATTTTCCAAGCATCTGTCAAATGCTTCACTTCTTGTTCTTAAAGTTGTACCCAATTACATACAAAAATAGGGAAGCTCGGATTCTAGGTAAGCTTGGTTTTTTTTTTGTTCTATTTCACGTGTTGTCCTATTTGTTTTCATGGCTGTGCTTTATAAAGATAAGTATTAGCAAATTAAATATTGCTTCTCGGTATAATGTTCAAGAAAAGCATTTGATTTCATAATCGATAGTTCTATATGACTAATTCGTGTTTTCCATTGAAACCGTCTGCTTATGTTTGCCACGCTTATATGTGGTGGATTGTGGTCTGAATTGTTGTAGATAGTTTGAGATATTCTCACTGTAGCTAGTGCAGTACTATGCCTATATTTTTGGACATATTGTTGCTTTTGTTGCTACAGAGGAGGAAAAGCAAAGAGACTGCTTTTCGCCAGAATTCAGTGGTCATGCATGTGGATCGGAGGCTGATGGGGAAATTAATCTCCTCGGAAGCCCTTCAAAGTCTTCTAATTTTTCAGACTCTTCTTCTACCAGCAAAGAGGAACTTAATAAACCTGTTGGGCAGATAGAGTCTCGTGTTTCCGGGGAGGAAAATGATCAGATTTCAATTGTGGATGTGCTATGTACTGCTTGCAAGCAATTGCTTTTTCGTCCTATTGTTCTTAACTGTGGCCATGGTATGCCTCTAAAATTTCTTTTTATTAACATTAGCATACTGAGCCTCCGTTTCCTGTTATTTATGACATATTTTATTCTTTTGACAGTTTATTGTCAAACTTGCATGAGTATCCTGCTGATGAGATGCTTAGGTGTCAAGTTTGTCAATGTTTGCATCCAAGGGTCTTCCAAAAGTCTGCTTGACACTCGATCACTTTTTAGAGGCTAAATTCCCCAACGAGTATGCACTGAGAAAAGATGCTATTCAGCTCAAACAAGCTTCTTCCATGCATGTTAGACCATCCACTTGTATGTCTCAGTGCTCGACTGATCTCATCTTGTTCTAGGTCTATCAAGTTAACACTTCGGTTAGCTGACATATTTTCGGTTCCACCATTTTTCCTGCTGATTTGTTTATTGCCAAAATTTTAAGGTTAAAATGGAAGCATGTGATTACTAATTCAATATCCAATGTATACTAAATTCTTTGTCAGTCATGTTGGTAAAATTGATCTTAAAATGAGTTTGATAGACTGATAATGCTATAATTGTGCTGCATCAACTTCGAGTCCTCCAGTAGTTATTATGTTTGAATTTTTCAGGTTCAATGGAAGCTGGTAAAAGAGATTTCTCACCTGTCCAGTCACCCTCAGGAGTGGATCCTCATCCCCATACTCATATTGGAGTTGGTTGTGATGCTTGTGGGGTAACACTTTGCTAACTGTCTCTTATATGCGTGCATGTGTATATGTATGATCTGGAGTTACTCCAATTCAGCCTCTTCAGAAATTTATCACCATAAATAACATTGCCCATTCTACAAAGTTTTAAAAACAGTCTTCCTTTATTTCCTTTCATAATTTCTTTTACCTAACTAAAATCATTTGTAAATAGTCTAATGGAAACTTAGAGTGCTAGTGTATACATATATGTACATGCTTTGCTTTGGCGAGTGCCTTTTCTTCTTTTTCCTAGCACTCCTTGGTTAATCCCGTCAATAGTTGCTGGGTTTTGAAATTTGAAAATTGTATTGATGACGTTAGAGGAATGGATAAGTTGCTCTCTATTGCTTCTGGATTCAGTGTTTGTTGGTTTTTGTTAAGAGCTTTTCAAGCAACATGTTGACCTAACCTAATGCATAACGGTGAATGATTAAATTGCTTTGAATTGCTAAACTGATACTTATTTCTACGGTATAATAGTCATTGCTTGTACTGGCAGATGTGTCCAATAGTTGGGGATAGATACAAATGCAAGGATTGTACAGAGAAAATGGGATTTGATCTTTGTGGAGATTGCTATAAAACTCGACCTAAGCTTCCAGGCAGGTTCAACCAGAGACACACTCCAGATCATAAGTTTGAGCTTATAAAGCGAGACATTACCCAAAGGTTGAGGCTGTTGACTGAACAACTAGAGAATGGTTCTACTTCTATTATCCTCATCGATGAATCTTCGGATAATCTGGAAAATGGACTAGCATCGAGCACTATTCAAGAAAATATTCACAATAATCTACCTGCGTTGTATTTTGAGATTGATAGCATGGAAGATGAGGATGAGGATGAAAATGAGGATGATGATGATGATGATGATGATGATGGTGATGATGATGAAGATGGAGATATTGGTGCTCTATTGGTTGATTGATATCCGTTGTAGTAGTGATTGGAAGTGGTGAATTACTTGTAGATCTTGTTTTTTCGTTAAGTAACATTCAAATCCCATCTTTACAACAAAAACCTTGTTGAATTTTTTCTCGTTATTCGTATGTATATTATATTATCCATATCTTTGCCTTCTCATGCATTTCAACTTGAAGCTACCCTTGGAAATTGTATGTGATTGCTCATATGCTTGGCATTCTGAATGATATAATCATTGTTTTTTTTTAGTTGAACTAATCAGTTGAACTGCCTGAGCCTATGATCAAAAGATATGATCAATTTAACTTTTAATCCTGCTTTTTAAACATTGGTGCCAACTTTATATTGAGATTTTTAAATACATTGGTGACTTTCAACCCAATATTCTGTATAATATATAGCTTTCAAACCATAGATATAGACATACTTCCATCTCTTGTAAATAAATTAAGACAGTTTGTTGACTAGGAACTAGAAAGGCAAAACCAATGATGAAACACTGATAAATTGGTTCATGAAAATATATATCCACATGATGATGAGTTAATGAAGTGCCAACAAGGAACAAATGCTTCCAACTATTTTGATTTACAATTCAAATGCATTGCTTAAGATGCAGTCTAGAGTCCTAAGAAGAAGAAGAAACAGGTTGCACCCATCTCCCCGTAGAGAGAGAATCATAGGACTTCTTCAACATGTGAATTTAGTTGTTCTCAACTTCCCGATCTGCATTAATTTTGCTTCAGTCGCATTTAAATGCAAGTTCACTGCTCAAGATGACAGTAGACGATGATCATTTTACCACTCGAAATGAGCATACATTTCTGTGCTGTTGCTAAATAGACTTATAAATGCTCGTTACCCTGCAGGATGGTAAATCTGGATCATGGAGTCAGTGGTGTAAGACTAGCCGCTTGGTTTCTTTCTGCCATTTCAACTTCATATGCACCCGTATCTGATGTTTTCTCATTCGTCATAGCAAGGCTTTTCAGTTTAGTACGTTGTATGGCATGCAGCTCATATCTGATAAACACAAAGAATATCATTTCAGCTTGGATTCATTTGGTTTTGCATGAATTAGTGGATAACTTTGATTAATATGGAACGCTAATAATCTTTACATAATGAACCAGTAGCCAACAAAAAGACCAACCTCATTTGGAAAGGAAACTTTACCGCACAGACCAATTTGGGAAAACTAAAAGTGCAAAGGTGATATGTCAGAAAGGACCAAACAACATGGGCTGTGGACGGATATTATCCTAAATAAAGAAAAGTGTTCCATTCGTTGTTTGAACCAGTGCCGTTTCCCCTTCATCCTATACAGACACACAGATCAAAGGAATTGTCCATCTTTTTCACTTCTTCAATTTTTAACAGAATATATTGACTTGTTCAGGTTTGCAGATGACAAAGTTTCCGATTAATCAGACTACACCTTATTGTTACAAACTTACAGTTAATTCCGTTTTATTTTCTTCCCAGAAATTCTTTATCCAAAAAAACTTATGTGGTTTGAAAAATATTGTTCACATAGCAAAGTACAGACATAAGAAGTTCTTAAACCGATATAGAATGCAACTGGCCACAGATTGTCTTACAATTGCAGTCTCTCTTTAAAATATTTCAAATAGGTTGGACTCGAACAAGGACTTTGTTTTTTGTATTTATTTTTTTCAATGGCATGCGACAGATCTGTCCATTTCATATGGAAACCATGATAACTAATATATGACAAAGAATACATTTTGTTCAATAGGAGGATAATCATGATTTATCACTTTTATTTATAATAAACAAGATCAAAGCTGGAAAAGTAATCAGTCAGCAAGTAAAAATCACACTAAAAACAATTCAAACTTTAGAGCAAGAGATTACATTTCCCCTCATTTTATCTTATTTATCAGAGGCATGAATTGTTTGCAAGAATGCTCCTTCAAATCGAACTCAAGTGAGAATAACTACGACAACTTATGGGTGCAACTCTAGCAAACAAAATCATGTATCCCCTTAGGCCATCTTGAAGCCATAACAAAGGCCACATCATGGTGTTACATTCTATATATCTTCGCTAGCATCCTTAAGCGACCTTCAATCTCTAAACAGCTATCATAAACTTTTTCCGATTACCTCTAAATTTGTTCGTATAGCAGCGCAAAAACTAACTTGGTTGTGATTTGATTTTCAGCAGGTTATGCTTTGCCATGAAAAGAAAAAACATGAATACTAATATGCAATAAACATGTATTACAAAACAGAGTTCGAGGGTATCTTTCAAGAGTTAATTTTCACACAAGGAAAGGTCAGTACAAACAATATGTAGGCAAATGTTAAAACTTTCAACCAAAGGCTCATGTTTCTCATGAACATGTAAATAAATCTGATGAGTGAATGACTATCATATAAGAAACAAAAAATGCATTACTTTTTCTTGGGGACAATCCTTGTTGATCACATATTCAAATCCACAGATCAACAAAACATGCTTAGATTCCTTGTTCTTAATTACTAATTATTAAGAATAAAAAAGCAACAAAAGTTGTAAAACTTACTCAGACACATGGATTTTGACAAGCATGAAATATATCCTCCAAAACTTTTCCTCCTTCAAATGGCGAGGGCATAGCTTGAATCTAATCTGTGAGAGTTCCTACAAAATAAAAATAATAATAAGAAGAACCTTTAAATGGCGAGGGCATAGGGATTTAAACAGTGGTCCGCTATCGGAATAGCTGCAATTTTATAGAGGTATTGTCCGAAACCGTTATTACATAACCTTGATGCTCGCAATGACTGCAATAACATCCATTTTGTCTGCCATCGTGATAAGATAAATGCAACGGCAGACTCAATTTAAATCCACTAGCTTGAATCTAATAAAAAAGGAGGTTAAAAGAAGAAAACACAAACCTTTACTTTTGAAAGTACTAAGACAGCATGCCGCTGTTGCCAATCAGAAAGATCCATACGGACATTAGAAGAAGTTTGGGTTTCAATGGAACCACTATCTGATCACCAAAAAAGCTTCAATCAAACCCAATTTTCTTTGGGAATTTCAAAAAGCGATAGAGAGAGGGAGGAGTTACCTTGGATAGGGAAATTCTTGAAGGTATCTAAAGTGAAAGACTTGACATAATCGATTAATTGTTGGGTAACTCCAAGGAATTCATCCGTTTCTTCTTGTTCGGTGGGTTGCGGTTGATCTGAGTTTTTGCAGTTTTTACTGTTCCCTGAAACACTGCGGCGAAACCACGACGATAGATTCATTGTTGTCTGGTCGGGTTTGAGCTGGGTTTTCAAGGGATTTTTCAGTCCATGATTAGTTTCAGAGAGAGTATTCTGCTTCACTATGGCATTAGCGCTTCCGAAGAAATCTTATGAGAAAAATATTCAAAATGTTTTAATTATCAAGATTAAAACAATAAATTATAAATTATACAAATTTTATTAAAAATAAATAATATGTACTACATTCGAATACATTTATTTACATTAATATAAATACAAGTCGAATAACAATGGGAACGCATAAATAAATTTTTATATTTAATTATTCAATTAATATATTTAGAAAATTATATTTAAACACCGTAAAAAATTCATATAAAATAATATTAATTTAAAAATATTATGATAAAAATTTAAAATTTGACCAGACTTAAATATATACACTTTTGAGTATTTGTTTTAAAGGTTTCTTATTTATTTAATAATGGAAACTCAAACATCTATATATATTCGAATTTATAATCTCTAAAAATAACAATTATCTATTTAACCGCTAAAATAGCTTAATTCGTAACACTAAATTAATTACATTTTTTAAAGTCTCCCCTTTCATTCCCTTGTCTATTGCTTCATTACAGCTTACCCTTTTAGGTAAATGCTTTGTCGGTTTAGTTACATATATACTTAAAGATTTCAGTTTCAAGTTTAAAATGTAATTATTATGGAGAAGAAGAAGAAGAAAAGCAAAACAAAACCAATTATTAAAAAATATACTTTAGACTGTAATTTATAAGTAGTTATTAGTTGGTGTAAGAGATAAATTTTTTTTAATTTAAATTTTGATATTATGAATAAAGTAAATTAAATTGTGAGGGTTTTTTTTATTATGAGGTTTTTTTTTATTATGAATGAGTACTCGATGAGTTAAATTAATTTTTTTTGAATTATTTAAGTTGATGAGTTGTATTTTATAATTTAAACTTTATTTTAAAGAAATTTTTTAATCGAGTCGAGTTGTTCGAGTTCTTGTTTAAATTTAATTGTGAATATTTATAATATTATATGATACTATTTTATTTCAAATTAAACGATTTTCTACAATCATGTGTGATATACATATATATTTCTTTGTTTTTTAATATGCGATATACATAAATCATGCATAGTTGAGATACTTAATTCGAAATTGAAAATTAATCTACTGATTATTAAAAATTTCAAGTTATTCTTGTTTTATTTTATAAATTTACCAAAATTTAATTTTTTTCGAGTAAAGTTTATAAAATTATGAATCAAGTTAACCAATTTAATTTTTTGAATCGGGTTTTGTTCATCTTATTCCCTATAATATACTTCATAATATTTAATTTAAATTAATTAAGTGATAGAAAACAATTAAATATAAAATATGTAATTTATATATTCGTGTTTAATTCATATTAAGTGAAATGATGAAGATGGAAGTAGGGTTGTAAATGAGACGAGACAGATCGCGAGCTACTCGAGATCGACTCGTTCAAGGCTCGATAAATACTCGGATTGAATGGACTCGACTCGAACTCGATCTCGACTCGAATTCTTAACGAGCCGAAACGAACTACTTGATACTCGACTCGAAAAGCTCGTGAGTAGCTCGAAAATATAATATATTAAGATTTTATTTTTAAAAAAAAATAAATTATTAATAATATTAACATTTATGTGTTGAATTTTTTATAAAAAAAATACAATAAGGCTTTCATGTATTTAAGGTTCAGGTTCGAGTTTGAGTTTGAGAATTCAATCTTGTTAAGTTTAAGAATTTTTTTTTCATTTCGAGCTGCTCACGAGTTTCATTTCAGGATTTCGAGTCAAGCTTAAAAATTTTATGCTCGTGAGTTTTCGAGTCGAGTCGAGCTCCATTTCAGAGTTTTCGAGTCGAGTCGAGCTCAGCAATACCCGAACTCGACTCGGCTCGTTTACACCCCTAGATGGAAGGGATGGTGGCGAGGGATATGATATGAAAGCAGGGTAAATATATTGTTCCTGCTTGTCCCCTTTGCAAAAGGGAAATGATATCCTTTGGATTTGAGGGTGCTGATAGCTCTTAATCAATTTGGATAGGACATCTTTTTGGACCCCAGTTTAATTCATAGACAATTATACATTTTGTTTTCAATAATGTAATATATAATACTATTGCTTGGGGTGAAAGTGCCTTTCAAAGAAGGTGGTTGGCCTTTTTGTTCCAACTCGGGATAATTGGTGAAATTTATCAGTACTAGGACAAGTAGGGCTTTTTTTTTAATTTAAATGGGGTACAAGGAAAGATGGGTATACGTATAAGGGGATTTTCATAACATGATGGAGTGAAAATGTTAAGATCCAAAAGATTGCTTACAACCTAAAACATGAGATGCGCGAAGGCAGAAAAGATGGCATTTTTAACCGTATTTTATGCTTTTTGACGACAAAGAGGTAAAGCAAAAGCATGCAAAAGAGAGGGGGAAAGAAAAAGATGTCCGAAGATTACTCCTTTCTTCTCGCCTTTATCTCCGCTTTGTTCATGTTATCTAACGAGAGGTTTTGGACTCTTTTAGGCCCAAAAAAATAAATATTAGTAAACAAAAAGACCTTTTACTTGGGTTGCTTTTTACCAAAATGATGAACAAAGCAAAGCAAACAGTAATATTAGTAGATTTGAACAATTGTTGAGATTAAGAGGGATGGTGGTGAAAGGATGACCCACCAAAGAGGCCCCTTTGGTTTGGACAATAGCAATCTATGGTTTGAAGATCAGCAGTGTGACAAAAATGGCCAAAGAAGTTGAGCAACGAGATACATCTACAACTGGGGCTCTGTCTCTGTCTCTCTCAATTAACCCCGCACTCTTCTTCTCTTTCCCAGCGTTTTATTTTCATTTTCTCTATCTCGAGTTTACTCGGTGTCTCTGTCAATGGACAAGCAGCAGCAGCACCATCAGCTGTCTTTGGCAAAGAGTTCCAGGCAGCGTTGTAATGAATGGTACAAGTTTGATTCTAGCATTGTTAGCTGTTGTATGAGTAGTTCACGGTTTGTTTAATGTTTTTTTTTCTTCAAAGCTTTGATATTTTCCTCACTTTTCCACTCTGTTACTCCTGCTTCACTAATGCAAAGAAACTTCTTCTTCTTCTTCTTCTTCTTTCATATTGAAGCTTGCTTCAAGTTTCAGTCTCTTCTTTTCTGAAAGAACAGGCTTTTATGTTGTTGCTTTGTATGTTACATGGTATTTCTCTTTCACTTATTTTGTCTGATTGATGCTTTGAAATAAGTTTTTGATTTACAACTGAAAATTACTTAAAAAGGTGTATCCCAGATCACCCACTTAGAATCTTTTCTCTGCTGGTTTTTCTGTAAAGAATTACTATGTTCTTTTATCTTCCAGCTATTTATAATCATTCTTTTATTTGGGGACTGGCTTTGTTTGTGTTTCAGTCCCTCGGTTACGATGACTTTGTTTATGTTCCAGCTATTATCTCTTCCTATTTCTTTTTCCTGCATATTGAAAGTGGTGCTTCTGTTATTATAGGATTTTTCGGGATGTTAAAAGTGATATCACAATACAAGTAACTGGTGGGAGTTTTGCTCTACACAAGGTAATTTTGTGCTTTACTGCTGAAATTTATTCATGTATTTTGTTTATACTTAAATTGGATTTATAGTTGGCTAGGCTCTCTAATTATTCCAGCATTGTAACTAAAGCATTAGGCGAAAATGTGCTTAGCCTTCTATAGATCTGAAACCTTTTTCTTGGTTATTCCAATGGGGGTACTAGTACGTATAGCCGAAAATGGATTTGCTCGTCGCGGATAGACTAAATTTATCGAAGTAAGCATCATTGCTTGGGTGGGAAGATTTGGAAAATTAATATGAAGAACATAAGGGAATTTTAACAAATTTTCTAATTAGTTCTTGTAGCTATATACCTTTCAGCGTACTGTTTATACATGAAACCATAGCCTCTGTGTCCCCAGTTTATGGACTATCATCTAATTTGTTCATCAATATGTTAATATATTAGGTTAAGGTTGCTGTTGAAGTAAAATAGCATGTTTTTTTCATGTGCAGATTAATGTAGGGACTTGGAATATTCGCGTGCTGATAATTGTAGTTGTTATATGCAGTTTCCGCTTGTTTTTTCGGAGTGGAAGAATCAGGAAGTTAGTCGCAGAACTTAGGGATTCTGATATCTCAAGGGTGGAGCTTCCGAATTCACCCGGCGGTGCCGAGACATTCGAGTTGGAAGCTAAGTTCTGTTATGGCATTATCTTTGAAATTACATCTTCAAATGTGGCTCAGCTCTGCTGTGTCTTCGATTACCTTGAAATGACTGAAGAGTTCTTTATTTCGAACAATTAAGGCTGAGAAACGCTTTGTGCTGCTCTTATCCCGATGATGACTGCAAGCCAGTGCATCACCAATCGTGGCGTATCAGCAGTGGTGCACTCAGTGCAGCAATGTCCCCGAAAGACAACTACGCGTCTTTGAGGCGAGAAAGCCGAGAGCTAAAACTCGAGCTTGCTAGGATGCAGATGAGACTAAATGATCTAGAGAAAGAACATGTTTGAATGAAGAGAGATATGGAAAAATCTAGTTCTCGTAAATTTATGAGTTCCTTCTCGAAGAAAATCGGTAAACTAAGCTTCTTTGGACATAGCTCTTCGAGAGGATCAACTTCGCCCTCGAGGCAATCCTATAGAACGGATTCTAAAGTGATTGAGAGGACATGTGCAAGCACTGATTAGGTAACTAAAATGACATGCCTGGACTTGTTAAGGCCATGATTTTGGCCACATTGTATATGAGTTGTGATGCTTTGAGTTACCTCTATTAGTTTTCAGCAGCTTTGCTATTTTTGTGTAACGAGTCCTTAAGTTCCTAAGGATACATTGAATAAACACATGTTAAAGGATAGCTATCAAAGTATCCTAATCAAGGGCAAATCAAGCTACTTTGAACAAATTTTTGAAGATTTTTGGGGTTTTATTTTTGTTTTTTTTATTCTTGGAGAAATCCATTGAACTACATAGTTCAATAAGTAAAAAGACCTGCAATTTCAGCTCTAGAATATGCAACTTTTCTTCTCCTTTCCTCATAATTTGTAGATAAGGAGAAAGAAACTTTCAGATGAAGCAACTTTCTGGCACTGTCATGTTTCCTTAAGCAAGGTTTCAAACTGGTAGTAATCTGTTTCTCACATTCATTCCATGAAGCTTGATCTTGTTTTGAAGCTTCTGCTTTACTATTCTTAACCCTGCGAAAACGGTTCTCGATTTTACCCACGGATTCAGTTTCAGATGCATAATCTGTCACTGACATCTCTTTAAACTCTTTGCAACTGTTCTGGTACTTGGCCATCAAATCAGCAAGGGACTCAAACTGTGAAGATCCACTGAATCTCTCACCAGCCCCGAGACTTTCATCTTCGCAACTGGCTTGAAATTGTTTCCAGTCTTCTTGGCAATGGTCTTCGTGCTTCGGTGTCGTCCCGGCAGACGACTTGCTTGGCGAGCCCGGTTCGAGGAGTTGCCGGTGAACGTAACTTTTGGGAGATTTCTTGTGCTCCAAGGAAGCTTGGACGTTGTATCCTTTCTGTTTTATCAGTTTATAAATTGTAAGGTTAGGAACAATGTAAAAGACTCTCCCTAGCCTCAACACGGACTCGGGTCTAACCACGATCCACGGATACTCGAACACATCCGGTCGAGTAACACTATGTCGGGGGTTCCTCTTCAACACTTCCGAAGCAATGACCGGTTCTTTGTGAGTCTCGACATGCCTTCCCGGATGGACCAATTTCAGTACACCTTTCTCTGCTTCTATGGACGTCATGGTTTGCTCTTCATTAATAAAAATGGCAAGGAAGAGGGAACACAATGCAGGTCCTTGTTTGTTCTTATAGTGTAATATGGGGACTAAAATCAAAATGGCGATGAAAACAATGAAGGTTCTTAGTAAAAATGAGAATTCTAGTTTCTAAGAATCGGACAAGTTGATTGATTTTATTCGTACACCATGATCTATATGCGTTTACATCTAAGGGAATACTTTGTCATATAGTATCAATCAAGCCTGCTTTGTCCGATTAACCATCTTTGGAGACCACGTGGCAGATACACAGTGCTGGTTAAACAGATATTTGTTAATTCATACTTACAAAAGACTTGGCCTTTGGCCTTTGGAATAATTATCTCGTGAAATTCAAAGACTACAGCTTTGAGCTACTCATGTGTTTGCTTCTTCGAGAATCAACAAATCATCATTGTTCAAGTGTTTATTTGGGTATAATCTTATTGTTACAGACATTCAACTGTATGTTTTGTGAAGTTCTAATTAAAATTACTCTTATGATTTTTATTTATTTTAATTAAGTATATTTTTCGAAATTCATATATTCTTCTTAAATAATATTTACAAATGTACTGAAAAAAAAAGGTTCAAAATGATCTAAAGTAGTTAAAGAGGAGAAATGGGTTAAAACATATTTGTTTTGTTTGTAGGGATGATTTTAAATGTAGAGGGTTAAATTTAGTATATATTTTTAGAATTATGATCAAATCGATAATATATATATATATAAGTGTTGGGACTAAATTCGGTAATAAATTGATCTTTTAATTTAATGATCAAAATATAAAATCACTATAGTTGAGTGACTAACAAGACAATTTACCTTCCTTTTAAATCTAGGTCTCTTTGCCTTTGGGGCATAGGAAAAAAATCCAATCTTGGTCATGGGATGTGTAAGATCGAGTTTTTGATCCACTTAAATTACATCCGAAAACCTATTCACTTGATACGATCTGATTTGGGGTTTAGAAGAGTCTTACCTGATACGAAACTCGTTATGATTTTATTGGTCAAAACTTACCTCGACTCGAACTATATATATAAAATGTTTATTTATTGGAAAAACTAGTTAAATCTTGAGTTTTGTCATATTACCAGTTGCAGCATTGTTAGAAACCATTGCATATGCTTGCACTTTTGGTCCATTTCACCATTGTTGTTGCATACATTAAGGAACAACCTGGAGAGATCCCCCATCTGGTAGGAATAGTTCCACTAATAGTGAACCAATAAAACAAAACAATTTTGGGTAAACTACGTATTTAGTCTTTCAATTATTTTTTTGGGCGAACTATTACTACAGTGTTCTAATTTGGTCGTTCAACTCTTTTTTTCCTCTCAAAATCATACATAAACTTATGTTTTGATTTTGTTTTGGTCACCGATTAACAAATAAACAAAATGTTGATGGGACAATTTTTTGTTTTTTGATAATGATGTGGTTTTACCTTATGATGATACTTTAGCATAATTGTTTATTTTTAATAACGGGTGATCAATACCAAAACAAATGTAAGTTCAAGTATGAATTTAGAAAAAAAAATAGTTTGGTGACCAAAACAAAATAGCAAAAATAGTTGAGTGACTAAATATGTAGTTTAGTAAAACAAATACATTTAATAATAAAAATTAGGGATGGGCATGGGTCGGGTTTTTGGTCCACCCGAGACCTGACCCGACCAAAACAAGCTTTCACCTGACCCGACCCGATATATAACTTAAAAACCCGACCAACCCAACCCGAAATAATAATAAAAATATTATTTTTATTCAATAAAATAGTGACTTAATTAAAAAAAGTAATATATAGAGGGGTATTATTATAATTATTCTTAAATATATAAGATAAAATTATAAAATTTTTCGGGTTGGATATTTTTCACCCTAAATCCGAACCCGAATTTTTTTTAAAAATAACCCGATCTGATCGGGTCGAAACCCGTCGAGTTCGGTTCCCATGCCCATACCTAATAAAAATACCTTGACTTTCTTGTGAACCCCAAATTCCTTCTCTTTTAATAGATGATATAATGGGTTATTTGTATCAAGTAGAATTGGTTATGTATAAACACAATAACTTATGCATTCAATGTAAAACGATCGAGCATCGTTTCAAAATCTAAAAGTGCTTCTACGTGAAGTATAGATTTAGTTTAGCATTGTTTCGAAAAAGATATTGTAAAAGAATATTTAAAAAAAAAGCTTTTAAGAAATGCTTTTTATTTAAGATTTAAGTGGTTGATATTGTCGTTAACAAATGTTTTTCAGACCATAATGTCATAAACAAGTGTTTTTTCTTGTACATGAAAATTTAGGTTAGGGGTGGCTCCCTCAGTCCAGGGTCAGAGCATACTTAAGACTCAATTGGGATTTACATAGAACTTTACAGATTACCCACCAAGAGTGATGGTGGTAGGATTCGAACTTGGCCTTACAAGCTCAAATTCCTAAATCTCAACCACTTGTGCCAACACTCATTGGCATAAACAAGTGTTTTTAACAAGCGTTGTTGCTAACTAGTGTATATATTATATTCAATTATTTTTCTGTTTTATCGAATAAATAATAATAATTTTTTATTTACCTTGAATTAGGTCGAAAATATATTTATATTTTTAAAAATCAAATCAAATTCAAGATGAGTGAAAATATTTATAAATTCGAATCGGATAAAAGAATATTAACCAAAAACCCAACTCATAATAATTCATAAACATAACATACATTTTCAATGTAATTTTTTAAAGAAAAAAAACATCATGGAATTGAGATTAAATCTATTAAATTTGATGATATAGATCTATTA